>NC_133026.1:26868181-27178863 GCF_048771995.1 Taeniopygia guttata | reverse complement strand
TTGTTAAGTTCCAGTCACAGACATTTTGCTTGATTATTTCCCCATTTCTCCTTTTGCTGTCTGTGAGTCAGTATTTCATAACATCGTCATTGTATAGAATACACATAATCCATCATTCTTGATGGAATTGAGTGGTTAGATTTCCCTAATTCAGAAATAGAAATCACAGTATGAATTTCAAATAAATGAATTGAGGCTAACATTCTAAAAGAAGAACAAAAATTTCATTAAAAAGTCCTGAAAAAAAAAGGGAACATTTTTTAGCTCATTCACCAATGACTTCTATAATTAATTCCAGATTTTTTTTCCCTTGTTGACAAGACACAGAAAGCCTCAAATACAAGGACCAACAGAAACTGAAGCACTGCTTTACCCAAAGGTCTGGGGACCAAGACAGAAGGAATTCTTTAGCCTGTTTCACCATTTGTAGAAACAATGACAGTGGTGCATATGTCTCACAAAATAGCAAAATTAAAAATAACACAGAAGACTCTAATAACATTCAGAATTCTGGGGATGGCAGAAAACATAAATACACTCAAGCTACTAAAAAAGACAATTGCAACAGTATTAAATATTCTTCCTTCTCTTCAACTTACTCATTAAACATATGTATTAAGCTCTTTGACAACTCATAAATTTTGTTTATGGTGACTAAAGTTATGTTTTGAACCTTATCAATTTAACTTATAAAATCGACTAGCTTCACATGAACTTTTCTACATGTAACCGTCAGAGAAAACCTACTCCAAAAATTTGTTGGATGGATTAATCGATACTGAAATACTGTGCTGCTTAATTTTAGAGTTTTGTCAATCTTCATAACAAAAAAAAAAAATTAATTATTCACCCACAGATATGCTTCATACAAATTTAAACACAAAAATGAAGGAAGCATGGCAATTTTTTGAGGCATCTTGTCAAACAGTGACACTAGTTTTGAATTAAATATTAAGGTATTTTTATAATGGGAATGAGACAGTAAGAACTTAATAGTTCTTATTCAACTTAAATAGAAATAAGTACATATAATATTACATGAAGTTTCAAAATGAATGTCTTTTAAAGTTTTCAATATAAAAGTATTTTAAGCTAAAACCTTCTGAGTTTTCTATAGTAAGTATACCAACAGCTTAACTAATAATTATATACTGTATAAAAAAGCCTAAAAATAGATATAAGCTTCTACCTACAGCTTGAGAGTCCACAATAGTTTTGGTGTAGATTAGAAATCAACAGCAGAAACTGTTCAGATCAGAGAAGAAAAAACCTTGCTGTTAGTACTCTTCCATCACTCCACAGAAAGCCAGCTCCTGTATTCCCAGTTTTGCTTGGAATTAAAAGAGTGGAAATCTTAACACTTAGTGTGTGTAAAAACTGCACCCACTACCATACCTTGTGGGGTACTCCAAAACCCACAACAAGGGATGCAAAGGATAACTTAAAGGTTGGCAATCCTCCTGCCCTCATGTTCTCCATGCCCCATGAGGCACCTCATCCTTCTAATGCAACATCACTAGATTTTCCCTCCTCACACCTCTAAACCCTTTTTAGCTAAGTGTGGAGTTTTAGCTGTGACATTATTTATGGTTTTCTGGTGTTGGCAGAACTGGCAAAGAGCCTGTTGAGTTTTGTTTGTTTTTAGGTGTCTCAGTCTGCTGCCAGGTTAAGTGATACAGCTCTTTTAATGTAGTTTGACAGGTCACCCAGAAAGCCATTGTTATGGTGATATTCTAATGTAGTGAATTTAGAAGTGCATTTTAAAAAAATACACTTTTCAAAAAGCAAAGGAAGGAGCTGGAATTGTGGATGTCTTATCTGAACTTACATAGTGGAACCTCCCACTAAAATGTAACTTCCAGTGGAAAACTGTAAACATTAGCATTGATAATTCTCCAGAATATTGCCCAATGAATTCAGCTTTTAAACTACAACTACAAACTGCAGCTATGACATGACTTTCCCAAGATATGAACACTGCATCCAATTCCAATACTGGGGTCCCCAGCAGAAAAAGCATAATGGAGTTACTGGACTAAGTCCAACAAAGAGACTAAGAAGATGACTGACTGGAGTAACTGTCATACAAGAATAGGCTATGGCCAGAGATTATTTAGTTTGGAGAAGAGAAGGCTCAGCAAGAATCTTCTCAGAGCATAAATACCTGTAGGGGGAAGGAAAGAGAGCCAGACTAGCCAGAGCTAGTGGTGCCCAGTGAAAGGTAAAAACTGAAAAAAATGAGATTGTTAAATATATGAATTTTTTTTTTTTTTTCACTCTGAGGAGGAACAAGCAACAGAGCAAGCTGTCCAGAGAGGTTGCAGAGACTCCATCCTTGGAGATATTCAAAACCCAACCAGATACAGCCCTGAGCAACCTGCTATCTGACTTGTTTTGATTTAGGGGGCTCAGACTAGACCAGCTCCAGAAGTCTTTTCCAATCTCAAGCATTCTGTGGTGACTTTGTTTTTAATAAAAGCAGAAATTATTTAGAAAACCTTTCAAATTTAAAGAAAATTAAAGTCCTGCAGTTTACTTATTGTTCTTTAATGTGAAAAACTAAGATACCCCTAGAGTTTTAAAGACCCGCTGGTTTTCTTATCTCTTTTTCACAGCAAGTGTTATTAAAAGAACTGTCAGTAGATACTAGCAGACAGGCTGTTTTTATGTAAATTTTAACAATTTTTACAATGACAAAGTAGCACTATTTTTTTTTCCCTCTTTTCATCTGCTCTGCATTTTCAGACATAAACTGCTGCTTTTGCAGTTTTTACATACCCGTAGTCACACATTCTCTCCAAAATGTAGAGAAACTTTAAATAAATATTCCTGTTCTCATCACTCAGTAAGACTACTAAAGCTAGCATACTGATTTTGTTCATGGAACCTTAATTTCTTAACAGAGATTACATTTTCTTTCAAAAGAGAGCATTTAAAGTACTTTTCCCTTAAGTGATTTTTTTTTAACATCCCACAAACTCACATACACTGTGGCAGTTACAAGCTTCATCAAGCACCATTCTCAAGTAACTTAATTCTTCCTCTTCTCAATTCCTGCACCATGAAATGTTAACACAGAACATGCACTGCAAGGAAGCTGTCCCCAGCAGGATCTAGACTGGATCTCTTCTAGCCTTCATGTGAAATTTCAGCTCTTTGTTCACTACTTCAAGGTTTACAGAATTTGAAAACTGGTTTCTCCTCTATTCATTATTAATTTACTCTCTGCCTACTTAGCCCTTCTTTTGTCTCATTTTCTTTTCCCAGTTTCCCAGAAGTTCTGTCTTGAGCAGCATTCTCACATTTTCCCTTTTTCCTCAAAATATTTGAAGAAATACAAATAATTTAAATAGAAATATAATTTAAATATCCTAAATGTCTCAAAACAAATTGAGGTTCTCAAATAAAAATTTCTATGGACTTGCAGATTCCTGCCAATTAAACCAGCCAATGGAATATTCTATTCCATCTACTTAGTGTCAAGTTCAATAAGTATTTATAAAGCATGCTTCAATTCCAGAAGATTCTTCCACAAACTGCCTCGTGTAGTCAGAGTTTCTATACAAGTTAAAGGACAGACAATTCAGAAATGCATGTAGATTCTGCTCCCTCAGAAATAGCCTTACAAAGGAAATGAGAATCAAATTCACAATTGCAATGGACCTTGCAATTTCATAAAGACGGAGTTTAGAGACGAAAATTTTTGTTTCTTTTATTTGCTTTCTCCAGGCATAAACCACAAGTCTGTGCTCACACTTGGTTGTGCTAATGAGCATGCTCTCAGTTAGATGCAAAAATGCAGGCATGAGTCCCACCCATTACCTTTTATGTATTCTCGTGGATCGCTGAACAGAGATGGGAATACCTAAATTAAGAAGTCCATATTGCAAGGTCCAAAGAGACTTCCATTTAGAGTCTTGGGAAGGCTTAATACAGGCATACTTACAGAATAAAAGATTTAACTCCTCTCCTCTATTTCCCTAGGCAGCAACATCAGCACAAGGCATAATTTGTCTCTGACTTTTACTAACAAGAACACTTTAAAAAGCTATTCAAATTTATGAGATTTTTAAACCCAAGGATAAACTCTGGCCACAGTTTACACTGAAGTGAGCACTTTAATCCATACAATATTTTCTTACCAAATTATAATCAAGTTTCTGCTATGCAATTTTGGTGCTGCTATTGCTAGCTTTTATTGCTGTATTAAATTGTTAGCAAACAGCTAAGGGCTGCCAGAACAATTTCATAACATCTATTTCATTTTTAATAGTCCTTTGTATGAAACAGCTCTGAAATTATTGTTTACATTTTATGGTCAAATAAATGCCAACAAATTCTATTTTTTAGCTGACTGCCATTAGGATTTTTGCAATTATTTTAGTCTTTATTACAACAATATTTTTTAGAATTTAATAATTTAACTATCAGTCCATTACTATCACTGAATTATATTTGTTTTTACTTCTATTTTCTCATGCTAAAACTGACTGATTCTTCAACTTTTAAGTAAGTATTGGCACCATATTCACCTTTGGCCATCACTACCATTTCAGCTTCTTCTCAAAAACAAACTCCTCAAAACTGGTTTAGCACATGTAGGATGCCAAAGCTTTTATAAAGTTCTGAAGTGCAATCAGATGCCACGCAGTTTTTCCTACACGCACCCTACTTTTAAAATGCAAATACACACATTAGTTTTCAGGAAAAGGAGAGAGTCAGTTGCTAGTGTTTCACTTTTAGCTACAAATATTTAAATTACAATAAGCGGAGGTTCTCTTTCCAGAAGTTAAAAGACTGTTTTGAATTTGTCAAAGCCAACATGCCTTTTTGGTCAACCATTAAATAATGTGACAGAAAATATATTCCAACATATGCATTTTCTTTCACGTAAGTTACTGTATACACAAAAGTCTATGTTTATTTTCAGTGACTTTAAAATCATGGAAACAGAATAACTTTCAACAACACAGCCATCATACAACACATTGAAATTGGATGGAAGAAGGATAAAATAAGTGAGGTGCTGAGAAAACTTCACACATCCTTAAGAAAAAAAAAAGTGAAAGCTATGGTTTTCAAAGATAAAATTGTATACTGTGCTAGAAACAAGCAAGGCTTTTCATCAGCTCTGAAACATGAAATAGAAAGCTGGCAAAGGATGCGTGAACCACATTTCAGACAAGTAATTCTTCTGTCCAAGTATTTTTACATGTATTACTTTAGATGCAGACAAGCTCCTGTACAGCATGGATGGAGAGCAGCTTTCTGTTTCCTCACTCAATAAAATGTTATCCTTTTCCAAGTGCCAAGTGTTGACCCTTCATTGTATCATGTCTGCTCATGGTTTGCTCCCTTCTACAACCACTTCTAGCAATATACATCAAAAATGACAAGCAGAAGTAAGTGTACTGCATGTGCTGTGTTACATAGCTGATGTGTAAGATTTCTGTGACTGTTAATTAGAAAGAATACTTTACTGAATTAGCATACTTGGTATGTAATTACTGCAAAGCAGCAACATAAATTAACCTTACAGATCAATGTGTTCAATATTGATGCTGGAGATAAGTATATTTATTTTCCCCCAAAATCTGTACAATCCAGTGTCAGAAACAATGTATATTTAGAGGGCTTTTGGTTTTGACTCCAAAGCAGAGATTTCTGTATTAGAATTCAAATGCTTGTCCACCCTCCCTCTACTTTCCTAACTTAACTTTTGTTTCTTTTTAATAAGAAAGGAAAAAGTCAGCAAAACAAAATGTCAACATTAAATCATTTCAGAACATTTTGTGTCAGAAATGTAATGGAAAATGTGCACATCATGGGAAAGGTTACTGTTCTTCCAGAACATCTTTTCATTTGGTTCAGGGCTCATCCCTCTACATAACTGTGCAGGCACTACCAATGCTTGTTCTCCCTGGGCTTAATTTGGCAGTTGAAGGATTGTGGCATTTTCAGGAAACCACAGTGCAGTGATTTTAGTGGTTATCCATCTGAAAGTGATGCTATGATTTAGAATAATTACTCTGTTTATGTGCAATGGTAAAAGTCAGTTACTACACCATATTCTGATGTCAGCTTACACTTTACTATTTCCCTAATACAACATCACGTCAGATAGCCAAGGGATCTGTCCAAGTCAGAATTAGAGGGATTTAGTGATCCTGTTCTGGAGCAGTAAGTGCACGTGCAGGACTGTAACACTGCTGTACTTTAACTGACAATTGGGTAAGGAAAGGAGCGGGAGGGAACGGGATGAACTCAGCTAGTTAATCAAAGCACTGCACATTAATTTACGCTTGACCTTTGCATTGTTACAACCAGTGATATGAAAAAGAGAAACATATTAGTCTTCACTAAGAGCTTTTTCATATTCTTGAGGAAAACATAAGCTTTACTTTTTTTTTTCTTGCATATCCTTTCCACATCCTTTCTTCTCAAATCTAAGTGAATTTTTAGGCCATTCTCAAGATGAAATTTATGATATACTTAAATATTTATATTTAGGTAACTTTATAACTTTACTTAAGACAGCATGGCAAAATTCTTAAACTGCTTGCTTCTCATTTCCACAAGACAATATTCAGAGAACATTTCTTCAAATGACAAGAATTTAAAAATCCATTCAAGGGTAAATGTTTAGGAAAAAAATCTCAAGAAGAATGACATTGTTACAAGGTAATTGAGTACTACCTGAAATATTCACTGATACTGAATTCCAGTCTCAATACAGAATCTTGTCTTTGGCATTTTAAATAGTTTGAAGCAAATCAGATGCAAAAATTTCATTTCATTGAGATGAGAATGTTAAGGAATAACACAAAGTGTAAGTAATAGTAATAGTCTCAGCTGTTGTAAAGGAAATTCAGTTTTATTAATTCAAAGCAAAGCAAAATCTGAATCCAACCTTGTAGATGGCATGGATGAAAGAAACGAAAATTAATTGAAAAAACCCCACAAAAAAATAAAAATTATGCAATAGAAAGGAACAAAATTATTAACAAGGCAAGAAAATAAATGAAAAATATATCTCTATAGCTCTATTTTACCAAATCCTAAATTTTACATACAGAAAAAATATTACTTTAGTCATACACATTAGTCTAGATTATTTGATCTGTAATTTCAGTGACCACACTAGCAGGAACAAGTAGATCAATGTTACACTTCTCAAATTATCTATTTAGATGTTATTACATGAAAATTATTTAAGCTATTTCAAAATAAAGTTCAATATTAAAACTAGATTTCTCTTGTTATTTACACTCCCAAAAAAACAATGTTTACCAAACATATTCAAACACTGAAGAAGCTTTACAACTGAATTTTTGAGATTTTTTTATTCTTATTTTTAGGTTTTTTTCAACTGTTTAAAAGTATGTTCTCCACTAAGAAAAGGATAACTGTTTAAAAGTATGTTCTCCACTAAGAAGCTTTGCAATACCTCAGCCTATTGTACAATTAAGCTGAAAAGAACATGTAGGTTATCCACAGCCTTTCAGGGAATACTTCTATATGTAAAATTCTTGATTTATACACAAATCAGCAAAAAATTGTATGCAACTGTCTCCATTGATTTATTAATGAAATTATTGCCATTAATGCATTTAATACCATATAAGGGTATTACATGCCATAATAATAATGTGAAGAATAGCTCTGGTCAGTGCTGAGAAAAGTGACTCAAGATCCTTAAGCTCACTGTACCTCTAGATGCTTTTCATGTACAAGCTTCTTTGGTAATGCAAAAAACCCCAAAACACATAAACCTCATACTCTCACACTGTTCCAGGACAAAATTAGTTTTGAATAGCGTAGATGAAGTTTTGCACCCAAACTGCAGGTCATCTACTATCAAAACCCTACACAGATTAACTAACTACAGATCAGACTTGTATAAATATTGGGCAGCAGTAACAAAAATGGTAAAAAACGCAAGTGGAACAGTAAACATTACTCTTCTGCATATTAAGATTTCCATCTCAAATAGCCCATAATTTACACCACAGTTCTGTGAAGAGATATTTAATTCAGAAAACTGACTGCAGAAATGCTCACTTGACACTAATTTTGATGAGTCAAAACAGATTCTGCAACACAGCACTTAAATGTTTTTTTGTCTCTTGCTGTGGTCTTCTATCACATCATTTTATTACCTGGACATGAAAATTCTCATGTCATAAATTTCATATAAATTTCAGTCTTGTGGCTTCTGCAGCAATGGCTCAGTTTAACAATGCAAAACAAATAAACTGGTAATGAATTGGACATTTGCTTTCTGAGTATGCTGTACTATGAAATATTCTGATAAGGTAAGCTCGCTGCACTAAAAGTGACTTAAGCAGGTTGGCCAGAAAGAAAGAGTAAGTGACACATTTGAATGCCAAATGAATTGAATTATTTGATGCAATCTGATGTAACAAAAAAATCATAGGAATGCCCACAAAATGAAGAAGCTACTGACCCCATCCCGGTAGATATTTTTGCAGTCATAACCTATTACTGGTAACCAGACTGGGAAATAATTTGATACGTCATGAGTCTCTCCTCTTCCATCACAAACTACAATTTCAAAATCTGCATCTTTTTTCATTAAATAATTTTAATCTTCCTAAAAAACACCTCATTCAGTGACTGCTTTATCTAAAGAGGTCACTCATTACTTATAACTAAGAACCTCTATATTGTGGTTTTTGAATGTTGTAAATTATTATAAATCCTAGTAGTTACAGAATACAAAAAAAGGAGCAAAGGTCTTTGATACATATATTTCCTAGGGAAAGCAGAAAAATAATAAATGAATCCTGAGATACGTAGCTGTAATTTACAAATCCATGACTGGAGTAAAGACTTGATCAAGCAGCTGTAACTGAAGAGAAAAAAGTATAACTATATAATAAAAGTTCAATAATGAAAAAATGGTAAAATACTCTTTGCTAGTGGAAAATGAAGTAAACCTATAGAAAGTTTCTCTTATTTACAAGTGGTTATCTTGTTGCCATGTTTCTGAAGCTCATGACCTTGGTACAGAAGCTTTATGGATCAACATACTTCAAATATCAATACTACTAACTTTGGAAAATTACACTTATACCTGAAGAGTATAAACTTCTACTGTTCACTGTGCTTCTACAGACTAAAGCCCAGTATGAACTGCAAGGAAGTTTGACCAATCAATAAACAGCCCAGAAAAGAATGGGAAAAAAACCATTGGGGAATGCTCACACTGCTCTCTTCTATTCAGTTCTAAGAGGAACACAAACAAACCTCACCAAATATCACAATAATGTTCCAATGGGGTTTTAGAACTTTTGTAACACTGAAGAAAGACAAACACCCATTTTTCCTCTATTCTTCCTAGTGCAATAACAGGAAATGTCATTAAATAACCCTCCCCCCCCCCACAAAAACACAAACATTTTGTGGAGTGGTGGGGGGGAATCACTTTCTGGTATTACAGCAGCCTTTGCTGTACTTGCATTTGATCAGAAAGCATGGCAGACCAGGTAACTTCTCATGCAGCCTTGCTCTCCTTTGCAAAAAAAAGGCTCGGTGCTAAACTTTACAAAAAAATTACATTGGATGCTTCTGCGCCTATTTCCCAGCCTGAATTTCTTAATTCTGGTAACAGAATTGAATGGCAACAGGTCTTATTTATATGTGGCAATACCTCCAACATTTCAGTTTTGCACCACTTCTACACAGACTATAAGATAGTTCCTTCAAGACTACACAGTATTAGGAAACAAACAAGAGATAGAACACAAAATCAATAATCAAAGACCTGAGCTTCTATTCTTTAGATGGTTTAAATTTCCCTAAGAGTTAAGCAGCAAAACAATCAAGGGAAAAGAGTGACCTGGGCTTCAATTCAGGTTAAGCTGTCTCATTTCAGGAAAATAACAGACAAGCGTGCTAAAGAAATCCAGCAGATACCAGGTAAATAAACTGATGCTTAATCAACAGAAAACCCAAGGGTCTGCCATGCACTTTTTGCAAATGTTCCAGGCATGAGCACCTTCAGGCAGCTGGATAGCCCAAATCCAAATGCACCCAGCAGTCTGCTTCTAGAGAAGCCCTGAATTACAACAGTGCAAGTTTTATTACCAGACCTATGCCTGACTTGTAGGCACCTGGCTAGAGAGCTTCACAATGACTACAGCTTTTTTTTAATGTCTGCCCTAGCATGTGAATTCATGGAAAGTAAAATGCAATGCAGTTTCAGTTTGAATAAAGTCCTCTGTGAAGAAAATGCACATTTGTCACTGCATGTAATATCCTGCTATCTAGAATAAAAAAGAAACTTTTCAGAAGGCAATACAATGACGCAAAAAATGATCTAACAGGTAACTAAAGCAATTAGAAAAGTTAACTCACAGAATAAATCCCAGTAAATTATAGAGCAGAAATAAACTCTACAACTGAATGTTCATTTCCTTTCATTCTCTTAGTTCATTCCAATAAAATAATGCATTTGTAATCCTCTGTAACACATAAGATTGCTGCAAACTGTGGCTTAACTAACATTTTCCTTGTGATTAATCCCTACATTAGTGGTCTTGAACTTGTACTCTAAATAATAAGCTTTCAATCCCTATCATGGACTGTGAATTTTGTTGTAGTGCATTTAAAGTAATGAATAATTAATGTACGTGTCCTGGAATAAACTTTGGCTCATGAAGAGATTCAAAACTAACAGCTGAACAAATAAGGAAGAAATCCTTAACTTTAAGTTTGGCATGCCTCTTTCCATGGAAATGTGAGAAATAAAAAAGTGAAGACAAACCTATACAAGACAAATACAATTAAGGAAATCTGATGAGAGACATTTTTGGACAGAAGGTCTCCAGGAGATTCAAAACAGACTGTCTAGAAAACACTTTCTGTCAAAAGCAGAATTAAAGTGACCACTGCGTGCAGCTAAGCATGCAATCCTTTATACAGTATAAATTATCATCTTAAACTCGATACATACATTTGTAACACCAGAATTACAGATGTCACACACCTTTAAAAGATTTTTTTATTTATAGTATGATTGAATAACTCATGCTGTCATCAGCCCAATAGTTAATTTTCCTCCATAGTTTTTTTAATTTAGTAAATATGACACTGCATATATTTTCTTTTTTTCCCTTTCCTTCTCCTCATCTTCTCTGTCTGCCTTGATACAGTGACTGTATGTGCAGCACATTAGACTGCTTGAAAAGTGAGACTATACTGGGAAAATTAAGTACTTTTACATTTAGCTAATTTCCTAGTAAATATATGCATTAAAAAGAACTATTACATACATTCTTGATAATTTGCTTTGTAGATTTACGTCTTTTGAATACCTTATAACCAGCATTCAAATCTATGTTTTCAACAAATTCTATTTTCTATTTTTTCAAATAACATGACCTTCATCTTTTATACCCTCTCTGTAATGCTGAAGTCATAATTTTGCCTCAGTTACTGCAAATCAAATGAAATGGAAAACTCTAACTTAACTGACAATACAGCAGAAAAACTCAATACACAAAACTACAAAAGAATGTACTACAATATGCTTGCTCTAAATTGTTGGATGAAGAAATAAAATGTTTTCCAGAGATTTCTTTAACCTGACTTTGGCCCATACAAGAATGATACTCTAACTCTATTCTGCTTTTCTCAAATCTACTACTGAGATGTCAATTTTATCTAATGCACTACATTCCAAAATATTACCGAAGCATATCTTAAAGCAAATAACAGATACTGTATTTAATTTTTTTTTAATAGCAGCAATTGAAAACTAGATTATTTTTAGAGAAGAGGCCACTTCTTCAGAAGTGCAGTAATTTAGAAGTCCTCCCTGGAAAGTTTTTAAACTGGATTAGCTTGTGGATTCTTCTTTAAAAAACTATTCTACACATTAAAACTACTTAAATTCATCTTAATTTGTCATTTTACCAAAGCAGATTATACAGTAATACTGTGCTAGAAGCACTTCATCTGTACAATGCTGCAATATGGAGGGCAGGTTCTCCCTATCACATATTCAGCCACCTGAAAGACACTTCTTTATCTATGTTCTACTAAATATGATGACATTCTAAAGAGAACTATTGGGGAGCTATTTTTAAAGATTTGCATCAGTGAATTACAGCCTCGCTAAAACAAAAAAAAAGAACAAAATCAAACCAGGAGGTACTTACGAATAAAGCAATTCCTCTGCAAGATCTAGCATTCTAAGCAATTCATGCAAGACTGTAATTAAGCACTCAGGAAACCTTTTAAATGTCTAAACTATATATGACTTCAAGAGATTCACAGAATGAAAATAGAAGCATCATATCTAAATGCTTTCTGAAACAAACAGCAGAGGTCAGCTCTAAAAACAACCTGAACCTTTATTTTCTGAATTTCTCAGAAAATTTATCTCATCTCTCTTTTTAAAGTGCTATGTCTTCATGCCTGCTCCATATCAAACCTACCTGTGTCAAATATAAAGTATTTTAACACCTCCATCTTTTACTACTCTTCCTCTCAAAACTCAATGAGGTCATTTGAGTAAAAAGATACTCAAAATCCACACTTTCCTGTAATTACAGCTATAGGTCTCTCATTTATTTATAATGACAGTTCCAGATCCAACTTCACTTCATTTGAGTATGTGGTTTCAATTAACTTTTCACTGTCAGATCTGTAAATCTTGACTATGCCACTAATTATTCTTGTAACACATAAAAATTGCAGGTTTATTTATTTACAAATTAAATTCACTGTAATTTCTAAAAAAAAAAAAACAAACCCAAAAAAACCAACCAACCAAAAAAAAAAAAAAAAAAAAAAACCACCCCCATCACACCATCACATAAGGATCAGAAAATAATCTTTTCTAGTGGACAAAACCACAAAATCTAAACTTTCAGTTCTAGTGCATACTGTTATGTTGAAAGAGCCTATCTATATTACCTGACATCTCTGAAATTTAAATAAGCACTATCTTGACATGTCTGTGATATATATCTACTAAACTATTAGCATAAATAAAAGCAACATGTTTTAGACAAAAGCTTGTAATTAATTTTGGGCTTTATTCACAGATAGTGCAAAACAAACAGATATTGAAAAAAAAAACCTTTGTTTTCCCTACTTAACATTTCTTGCTTGCAAGGAGTCCTATAACCTCGCATTTAAAACACTATTTCTACTAACACAAAGGAGTCCTGCATGATGGAACAGGGAGGGAAAAGCACCAGGGTAGGCCAAGTGTCACTTGCATCACTTTGTGACAATGCAATAGAAAAGAAGCTTCTGAAAACTTTCTCTGGCATGGGAACGTTCTGTGGATCACTCCCCTACACATCGTAGACTGCAGAGTTAACATAATTTAGTAATTATCAAAAGTAAGCCTCCACAGCTCTTTAGAAGCAGTGGTAATCTAAACTAGATAAAGTTGAAGCTATTTATAGGAATTATCTGAAGAAAAGCAAGTTTTAAATTTAATTACTAAAAAAAAAAATATGAAAAATAAGATATAAGGAAATATTTTTCAGAGAATTATGAACAAAGGATTCATAATTCTCCTATGAACAAACTCCTTCTCCTATGCAGGAGTACTGTTCAGTTTCTCGGCCTAATTATGAGAGTGATTTTTAAGAGAACCTGTTGGGTTTTGGCATGTAATATGTTTATTTCTGGCCCATCTAAATTACTACTAAAATCTTTTCCTGTAGTAAACAAGACATAACAGTAATTTTCTACCATTATTTTTTAATCACAACTTAAATATACAGATCCTCATGGCATTTTCTCATCTTATCATTTATGTCCTCCAGTGTGGTATTTTTAACATTTCCAAAAAACAGCCTGAAGAAAAAAAAACTAATTCACTGCATTTTTCACAGTAAAACACCGCATGTGTTTTACCAGGATTCCTTCCCACAACAAAACATTCTTCCTGTATCTTTTATTTCTTGCAAACTATAGGGCTTAAGGAAGCCCTTTATCTTGTCATGGGCAGATAAAAACCTGCTGCCACCAGTCCTCATCAGTGTAACTGCATGAGCAGTCCCTGTAACAGCCCCCTCTGTTTCACAGTCTGGTTCTGAGCAAGATCTAATATTACCCAGCAGTAGTGGCTTGTCTATATATGAGAGTCACAGTTACTGATGAGCTTGTACAGGCACTCTGCCTCCAATTTGGAAATACAAATACACGCTGGCACACAACCTTGAAATTTTATCAACTTCTATGGTAAATCATATGTTGTAGTTGATACTAAAACCAGCTATTCTGAGTATGTACAAGGCATCTGTACCTGTGACACATCCTAATTATTTGTTGCTTGCCTATGTCATCAGTGACTCTGCTCTTTCTTATAACTCTGACTCCCAGAAACAAACTAAAAGCCTTATTTTGGAGTATTCCTTCCAGTTAAAAGCAACAATTATATCTGACCTAAGAGAAGAACTTGCCTAAAAAAATCTCATTGAAGCATACAGGACCTAAGTACAATACGCTTTTTAAATCTGAACTTACAAGATCATCTTAATGAAATCTCTGTAGATGCATTTAAAACCCACTTTCTGATTGATAAGGTCCATGATTCTTTCAAGAATTATGAACCGTTTTTTACAGCTTTGCAAAGATACTACAATGTGAGCTATAAAAAATCTGCAGAAGTTGTGGTCAATGGTAGCTATTTAATAGCAGCTATTCTATACTTTAATTAGATTTCTGCACCTACTAAAACATCATTCAGTGGTCTTTTTTTCATTTCTGTTTCAGATAAGAAACATGATTATCAAAACCTTTCATGATCTGCATTAATGGAGGTAGTATTAATACCTTTTTAAAAACATAAATTCATCACAATCCACATTTCAGCTCATAAAATTGTTGATTATTTTAATTTAATTACTTTTAGGATGCTCATGTAGCTTTAATATCATTAAAATGTTGTTTTATCTTTCTGACCTGCTCTAAAACATTGACAATTCACCCTAATGAGAGCAAATTAATCCTAGTGTGTCAGAAAACCAGATTATCTTAGTTATATAAATAGAAATGTTCTTGGCAGATCAATAAGTGAATCGAGTCAGTGTTTCTGATGTAGTATTACTCTGAAATAAGGGGAGGAAATTTATTGTGTTTTCAATAAATAATTTCATTTTAATCATGACGAAGTGATAAAGCTGGGAGTTTGAACTCCTCTTAAGATCAGAGTATCAAACCAACCTACCTGACTAGATTTTCATTGTCTCCAGTGCCTTTGCAGGTAGCACACTCAGTCCTTAAATCCTCTGACTTGGGCTTCTTTTGCAGCACAGACTGTCGTTGCCTTCTTTCTCTGGGAATACGTTCCTGTCACAGCAGAAGGTAAAAAGAAAGGAATGGGAGGGAAAGGAGGGAAGGAAAGCAAATATTTTCAATTATGGTATGGAAAGTAACACTTCAGCCTAATGTTTAATTTTTTGTGAAACTGTTAAAAAAACAAACAAACAAAGCACTATATTCCAACCTCAGGTTTTTCTTCTTCAGGCGCAAAGCTTCGTTTCCGTCCTCTAGTTCTCTAGAAGAGAATATATTTAAAATTCAATGTAGGGTAACAGAATGTTTTTGCTATTTATCTATTATTCCTAACAACAAAAACATATAGCAGGAAATAACTTCAATCATTACCTACAGAATCACTGCCAGTACTGGGACAATAGCTTCACATTTTGAATATAAATCTACAGAACTAACCAAAAAGTAAATATAAATACTTGAGTATGTTAAGTCTTATTTTTAAAAAGACTGCCACTAGAATTAAAAATCTCTTACAGACTTTGCATGAACTTCCCAAAACTAGTAATTTCAAAATTGGTATAAACAGTGTATTAAAATAACTCGTTGAACACTACAATGTGCTCTATTTATAAGCCAAATGGTATAATTAAAAGAAAATAAATTAAAGAATTTTATCAAAACAGGAGCGCAAAATAACTCAGAGATTTTGAGGGGTAATAAGAATTAAAACTTTCAAACTGAAGCTTAGTATAATGGGTATATGGCAAATGCTCATAAAGCTGTAGCATATACCAACATATGACTGGTACACAACAGGTGTTTCTGATGATTCTACATAAGAACTAGAATTTTTTTCAGTATTGATGTTGGCCAAAAAAGCTTAAATACCAACAGTGTGGAGGACAATGGGTATCCATGGACTGTATCAGTGAGTACCAAAGGTTTCCAAGCACTTTTTAAGTTACTACATAAAACTTGCATGAGTTCAGGTTAAGTCACTACATTTTATCTTTGAAAAAACAGCATTACTAACCTGCTTGTGATATATAACTGCCACAAGCTGACAATATCCCCCTTTCCTTCTTGTATAAAAAGGAAAGTTTTTTAAAAGGGATATGGAAGAAAATAAGAAGCATCAGAGACTATTCCAGTAACCCAAAATATCTGACATACAGACACTAATAACATAAATATATAAAAAACATAGAAATGCTTGTTTTTATGGGAAAAAATCACCACATTAGGAAATAAGTTATCATACGATAAAGAAAAGCGCTGCCTACTTTATGGTTTCTTAAAATTTTTTTTGAAGAAGCTGGTGTTCACTTCCAAAAAAGTAAACAACAGCTCATCAAAAAAATCTTAGACCAGTTTAGAGGCACAAGCAATCATAAACTCAATTCCAAAGAAATTAACAGTATAATGCTTCTCTTGTTTTGGTCCTCTTTGAAGGTGATTTATACTAGCTTCAAATTAAAGACAGTTCTCTATTTTAAACTGTTTTAGAGATTTAAATACTGCTACACTGCAAATAAACCTGCACTAAACTTCAACACATCTATACCTTTATACTTCTGCAGATATTGATCTGTGTATGTTAATAACATTCTGTTTGGGAAGATTTTTAGACACGATTTAACACTGTAGTAGCAATGAATGTAGTGGAATGGAAAATGCTAGTCTATTTTATGGCTCTTTAGTATACTTTCATTGTAATAAGGACTCTCTTTCACATTTCCCTAAGGGTGATGTATAAAAACAGTAAAACCTTATCCCTTTAATACACATCAATATTTACTATACATTTACTAATTGAGGTGTTCTATATTCCACAAGCCACACAGTAGCGCCAAAATTTGGAAAAAATTATTTACTACATATAACTAAATTTATCAATGTAATATTAGAGTTATTAATGTAACATGGGCTATGTGTCAACTATGTTACACAATTCAAGGTCACTGCAAGTTAAAACTAAACAAAAAAATTTTGATCAGACACCAGCACACAAACTGCCAATTTTATTACTTTCAGCCTCTGGAATTAGTCCTAAGAACATTTACAAACTTGGACAATTTTAAGCTATGGAGGCCCTCCTGAATGCAGCTGTGCAAAGATTATACAGAAGTAGGTATAATGGTGCATGCAAATAAAGGCAGTATTGGGGTCCTCACTCTTCATATTTAAGCAGCAAGAGACAAAGAGTGCATGCTTTGTACCATCAGAGTAATGCTATCTTGAAAACTTACACATAATTTGGAAATCTAGGTAATAATCACATTACTTTTGACTCTAAACGAAAAGTATGACAAGTTAATAACTCAATTTAAAGGAATAATGAAACATATTTAAACTTCAGCAAAATGGAGACATAAGGTTGATAATTAATTTAGTCCCTTTTGCCAAGAAAATGTTGGGTTTCACCTGTCTGCTATATAATGTGTGACGCATATGACAAGGAATGTCACATTAAATTATACTTTCATTTTCTTTCATTAGCTTTCTAAACCTTCAAACATACTTGAGTTTGTTCAATAATCACTAGAAAACAAAGATTAAAATCAACATCTTAGCACACATATTTGTAGGATATTTTATATGCTTTTAAAATAGCAATTTTACGTGTTTTTTTCCAAATGTACCTCCATAGTTAAATATATTTTCAATGCTTCTGTTCAGATCATTTTACTATTGCCAGCATTCAACACGAAAAATAAGATTGAATTATCAACTAAAATTTAATATTCTTTGATTTTCAGCAATGGCCCTCCAGTACTTTGACATTTGTAATTTGACATATGTTGTCACCAAAGTTACTTTACAGATTAACAAGAAAAAATCAGGTAAAGCTGGATTACTTTCTTCAATATTATTCATTGCTATTTGCCTCAAAGTACTGTATTTTAAATTGCTTTGAATAATTTCTGTCATTAGCGGGCTCAGAATGAAAACATCAGAAATTATAAATATAAAATATTAGTGCTGCATGTACTTGGCATAAACAATTTAAGATTTGTTATTTATAAGTAGCTAAAGGACCCTTGCTATTAAATGGCATATATTACAACTGAGATAAACTTGTTCATATTCATAACTTATGATGTTAATCCAGCAAAAGATGCCCATAAAGACTGTGATTTTTTTTTAATGAAAATACCCAGAAATTCAATACTACAGAGATATCTTCAGCTGAGGATTTCCCTATATCATAAAATGAAGCAAGAAAATTTTGTGAAATTTGTCCCAGTATTTCCAAAGTGTTCAAATAGTAAGTCAGGAAAGCAAAGTCATGTTACCAGCACTTGAGCAAAATCTCAATTAATGCCAGTGCTATCACAGCAGCTTTTTTATTTTACTGCAGAAGGTAGAAATGCTGTAAAACTTCTACCATTTGGGACAGACAACTCAGTCCAGATCAAAACAGAGAAAGGTGTAGATTAGAGAGACACAACCCAAACATGGCAACTGTGACAAGATGGCACTTCAGAACAAGAATACTAAATTCAAAAAAAGTACTGAACAATGAAAAGTGGTTCAAAATATATACCTATAAAATTTTCCTCATGTAGAAATAAAAGGTTTCTATGAAAAATTATTTCAGATTTTGACATTTAATGACTACTGACTGGTAAGTCTTTGGTTGTGTCTCATCCTAAATTCTGTATTTACACAGCTTTGGAATTAATTCAGTGGGCACTCAGACACTTCCCTTAATAGTAACAGTCAGACTACACTCATTGAGCTCTGGAGCCCACAGCATCAGAATGGAATCAACATGCATCTCTGCTTACTACACAAGCAACTGAGGATTTAAAATTAGATGCCTATAGCTAAGGGCTGATTCTGTATAACCTTAACTGCCCCAAAACCTCAGAAAAATACGCCATGGTCATAACCAGTGCAGACTCTATTTTTCATTTCATTCCTTTCACAATTATGGTAGTGAAATAACACTAAAACCAGTTGAATTAATAAAATTTGACCTCCTGAAACAGTACCACAATACCAAATATTTATATTCTTCCCCTTCTCTAGTGACTTCTTAACTTCTTCTCTAGTGCATCCAAATCGCACCTCCCAACATATCCCAAAGTTCACTCATGTTCCCCAACTAAAGTGAGAACCTTTTCCATACTGAAACAGCATCCTTCCCTTTCAGCTGCTCTAAAAAACACTCCAGCACTCAATTACTCTTAGGCATACACAACTCTCAATCAAATATTGCAATAATGGGTCTACCAATTACTAAAGGCAATGCTACTATAGTAGTAGGCAAGTGACTAATTTATTATCATTAGGAAATCAAGTTAAAAGCTGTAATTATTTGAAATAATTTAGCTGCTGCACCACAAAGAACATACCTTACACTGAACTGAAAGAGAAATATAGTACCTTATTTTATTAGCAATACAACCCAAAGTAATCTGAGCAGACCAAGAAAGATCAAGGAATTAAAATTAAGATGCCAGCATAAAATAGAATTATTTTTAAACAAGAACAAAAGAAACACTTTGTTAAGAAAGTTAAAAATTGCAAAAGTTAAAATAGATTAAATTCTTCTTATTAGTCTTTTTTAGCATAACATTTTGAGTGGAAAGACACACCTGACCAAATAAACTCCTAATTAAACTCTTTAAAATACTGTAAGATTATTTTCCTTGGGTAAAGAAACTGAGCTGTTTGATTCAATTAAATCATCCAGATGAAAGCAAGCTATCTTTTCCCAGAATATCTTACCAAAGGTTTACCCTTCACAGCAATTTCTCTGAAAAAAGCAATGCTCTGAATAAATGAAACCAAAAGATTAGCAATGTCCTTTTTTGTCTTTTATTCAAGGCTTACTATCTGTGGAGGTTAGAGAACAATCCCACAGTATTAAGGCATATCCCATTTCACTTATTTCAGTTATTTCATTAACTGCTGATTTTTCATTGAATAGTTGGAAAAGACAAAATCCTACCTCTCTTGCTTATTGTTTTAAAAACTCACACAAAACATTACAAGAGTCCCCAGATAGAAGCAGTGGTGGGCCTCACATGCAAACAGCTATCAAATCTGGAAACACCCAACATTGGATCATTACTGTCTAATTTAATTTGTAATGATCTAAGTTGCCAGTTTCTACAACACCCCATAAAATATCTATCATTTTATAATATAGAATGCAAGAAACAAAACAAAATTAAGAAAGAAGGTTAAAGAAAGCCTTGGGAAAAAAAAAAAAAAAAAAAAAAAAAGAAAAAAAATAGGAGAACCAGAACATACACTTCCATAGTCAAGGGAAAGCTAAATAAAAAATTGGTTTCTTTCAGCCATCATGTTTTGTGTCACAAAAGTATCCATATAAGCTGTGCAGTGTTCTGCTATTACAGAGTGGAAACTTGCATACTGGCATAGGGAATTAAAAGAATCATGACTTAAATAGCTAAAAAACAGAATACCAACACAATAAATTAATAATGAATAATGAAGCCATAAATGATACAATGCGACATAGACAGATATGGGGTGATGCATGAGACGAAATGGTGAATTAAGGACACTTTAAAAAAAAAAAAACAACATTAAAGAACACTGTCCAAAATGGAAAGAAATTATGCTGAGGGAAAATGTGATCAACAATGGGCTCAAACTTAAAAGTAGGAGAAAAAAGACTGAAGTAGCAGTCTCCATTTTGAACTTGGAAATGCTAGAAGTGAATGCTTACATCTTGTATATTTTTATAAGCAACAGGACAAAAATATGAAACACGTAAAATGAAGAAGATTAGATAATGCATTAACTAAACAACTTTAAATATTCTCAGAAAAATAAATTCTATACATGAGACAAATGAAAGACATCTGTAAAGAACAAATAAAGCCTAGGATGAACCCTACAGTCATTGAAAGGAAACTATGTTTGCAAAAGGAAACAAAGCAGCAAAGCAAAGCTGCAAAGGAAACAGTCCATTTGGCATCACTAACAGGTGACACAAGTTGACATGGTAGCTTCCAGGTGAGAAAGCACAGTGGTGAACAGGACAGACCAGGTACCCACCCACATGACCCAAAACCACTACTGTCTACCCAAAACCACAGCTGTCACCAAACCTCACTGTTGTTTCACTGTTTAGCTTTAAACCGGTTAATCCAAAGACTGCAATATAATCAAAAGAAGGCAAAATGTTCCCTTGGAGCACTTTTGCTTTGCCAGTTGGATGAAAAAAGCAAACATGATTGATCCAGAATTTGTAAACTAACCAAAACAGGAGAGGTGATTCCTGAAAGTCAGAAGCATATGCTCCTCATGAGCTTTTTTCTGGAGTGATCCTGGAGGATAAACGTGTATACTGTCACTTATTAATTTATTGTTTTTCACAAAAAGATACAGAGAAGTTAATGATTTTAACAATACACAGAAAAGAATACAGAATACTGAAAGCAACTGCGGTCAGTGGCAAGGGCTCAAGTCCACTCCATATAAAGTGAACTAGCGTGGTTCCGGATTTGATCTCTTTTGTCACAGTTTTTCAGAAGATCAGTGGTGAATTCTGCGCTTTTTCAAAACATTCCTTGAGAAAGAAAATATAAATGTAGGAGGCGTTGAACTACAATGATATTTAAGATATATCTGACTATTGTTACTATAGTAATTTCTTTCCTTTGCAGAAAGTCTGTAGCAGTTGTTTTGTGTGTAATTGTAATTTTAAGATATAATTTTAATAATAAAATGTGAAGAGCTTTAGGTGCTTTGATTTTTGGGGATCTATAATCTTCACATTTCTTGTCAGAAACAACAGCACATATTGACTTATATTTCCCTGCCAGACCTGTGGCTACAGTGACTACTTGAAAAAGACACATAGTTGTCTTTTACACATGCTGACATGCACAGTGAAGAGGATCAGTACAAGATTACACCCATGGTTTGATTCTGGATCCTACCTAAATTCTTCAGACATTTTAATTTCTACCTTATGTCAAGTTGTACCTGACACACTAACATTAATGATATACTTCTACAGTTGTTTTTTTTTTTATCTTTTAGCAAACTATGGTTCATAAATACAGATCACATATGTCAAAAACCTCCAAACCTCAACTATTTCACTTATGCAGCCTTTATCATATACTGCTACAGATAATCCAAAGACAAAAAAAAAAAAAAGAAATCAATAAACATTAGAATGCTATAAAATAACTCCAAACAAAGAGGTCAATGCAGAACAGAGGATAAATCTGATAAGAAACACAAGCAAAACAGAACACTCTCAGAAAACGGAATTGGGGAAACTTTCACTAAACCAAAAAATGAAATCAGTGCACTAACTATCAATAGCATGCATAAAACAAACCACAAAAGCCTGTGAAAAAAAGCCACACAGGTAAAAGCTGCACAGATGTTCTCTATCCTGATCATCATCATATCTCTATCCTGACCATTTTGTCAAGATAGCAATTTTTAATTCATTATGTCATCCGTTCCTTATGAAAAGGAAATGAGACCAGTTGCAGAAAAAAAATCCTTTTGACTCCCTCTGCTTTGTTAAAAGGCAGAAGAAATCTTCAATTGATGGCACCACTGATGGCACCACATAGACATAAAATAATTTCAAATAAAGGTAGGGACTGCCATGTAGACACCAGATGGCATACTTGTTCAGTACAGATCAAAGTGAGTACCTTAAATGGCATATATCGCTACTGTCCAAAAAAGATATTTCTGAAATAATTATTAAATTTTCCAGAAAAATGACAGTAATAAAAAGGGAACTGTCAGACAAAAAGAAACAGCAGTAAATCCAAATATGACTATAAAAAGAAACAAGTCAACCATGCAGCTTAATTACATAGAAATACAATATTTCTCTATTTTTTTAGTTTTCATTTTCTTGAGAACTTTTTTCCTAGAAAATCAAAAAGTTTGCAACATTCCTGCTGTCAAGTAAAACTATCACTGAGTCTATCAATTAATTTGTAACTACTGCTTCTCCGGCTTAAGCAAGTGACTGAATTTGAGAAAGAGCAGGATTGACTTTTAACACTAATTTTCTCCAAAGCACATGTTTAGAGAACTGAAACAGAAGCAGGAAGAAGAGGAGGCCAGTAAGGCTCAGTTTTCAGGTGTTGCTGAAACAAGTGATTCTTTCCTGGAAAACTCAACTTACAAGTACTTGTTTGCAGAAGTGATAGATACGCTGGTTGCCTTTACTTACAGAGATACCAGTACTGACACCATTGGAATACCATTTGGAATATATTCCCTTCTCCATGCCTTTGCTGCTGAAGAACAAGTGATCTTTCATCTGTAGGTCTTCGTTTTCTTCTTGCTTTCTTAAAAATCGAACTAACCAACTAAAACAATCCCCAAACTCCAAATAAAACAAAACAAAGAAAAAAAAAAGAACGTAAAACTGATACATTCCATTTGCTTCAAGCATTGTGGAAGAGCTAGCTCTTACTTCATTCTATTCTGAATTTGACCTGAAGCCAAAACAGAGTCTATATTATCATGTATCAATGTATTTGGCAAGCTGAAATGATTAGTTTATACATTTGTGACATCATGATATCATAGACTCGGTTAAGCTTTTCTATTAATTGATAAAGAAAACAAATTTATCTTACAATGTTGATTATAATGAAAACTTTAAGTTTCAGAAAGTTGACTGACTACTGATTTTTTTTTCTAGAGCATTTATGTTCAGTTGACAGCAATTAATCTTTAAATTCTGTATGTCAAATCCATAACTAACACGACTTTTTACTGCTAAACAGAAAAATTACTGTGTGTTTCTCTGGATTATATACAATGCAATTACAGAAAAAGATTTTTAGGTTTCAAATAAAAAAAATAAGTTTGGTATCAGAGCATCAGAACACTGCATTTACAGGCTTCAAAAATTAAGTTCCCAAAATTCTTTTATTTCACCTTTGTAACACTGGGTAGATAGCTGCATCTCAATAAAAAGGAATAAAAAACTGGAATTTCCACAAAAACTAGCCACACAAAAAAACCCCTCTAATACACTCACTAAGAGTACCAGGATCTGACAGCATTTATGTGAAGATGTAATATTCAACAACACAAACACTACTTAACTTCAAAGGATACACCAAGCATCCATTCCACTCTTAGAGCACACAGATAGCCTGAGCAGCACAAAATTGCTTTAGAAGATCTTGTATGTATTTGACATACAGGAACTCTATCATACTTCCAGACATCAGCATACACAGTAGGCAAAGCACAGGTTATGAAATCATTAAAAATATACTTAAGTTCATTCCTTCAAAAGGACAGAGCAAAAACCCTTATTTTGCAAAAGTAAGACACTAGACTAACAGAACTATTTTAGCAATTACATGTTTGATAAAAAAATAATCTGTGTATTCTTTTTTATTCTAGGATAGCAAATGAAGTCGAAAGATTTTTAAAAGCTGTGTTTTTATAATATGGATCACCTCAAATAGACTCTGAAAATCTGAACATACATAGCTGAGCAGAGTAAAACGATTAATCCCTCAATTTGCGCCTGAGAAATGCTATTTGCATCTCTTTAAAGTATTTTCCAAAGAAATAATCTATTCTATAATCTTTATGGGGGAAAAAAGTGTAAGATATGGTACAGCTTAGAAACTCAAATGTTAAAAGACATATTCAGATTTATAAGAAATATAAGGAAGGTATTAATAGATATCTGGTTTATGCAATTAGCTATTGATTTCTATTAGCTATTTTCTAATATTAGCTATTGATTTAGGTGAAATTATTTAGCAGCAGAAATGATTTATGATGCTTATAAAAGTGTGAAATTGGAATTATAAAGATAACAGATTTTAAATAAACCTAGTTTAAAAAGCTATGCATTGAAATGCAAAAAGTCTTTACAATGTCTCTACATATGGCTTGAAATGTATAAAGCATAAACAATTCATTAAATTCTGTCTGTAAATGCAGCCATTATACAAAGGAATTAAGTATAAAACCTAATGTCTTGTTTATTTACACTCATTTGTCATTTGTAGAGAGTAAAAGTATGGTATGTTTAAATTTACCCTTGTATATTCACTTACATGGTCATAGGAAGTTCAAAATCAGAAAGGTCTTCTAGTAAACTTAAGTTACATTTTAATGCACAATATGATAGCTACTGTCTCCAAAACAATGGAGTGTAAATGGCTGGATTTTCTGTCTTCCCACAAACAGAAACACAGACAAGGCAGAGATGTTTAATGCTTTCTTTGCCTCCATCTTCAACAGCAACAAGAGACTTAAGGGGGTCCCAGTGCCCTCAGCACAAGACCATGGTTGTGAGGATGCTAAATTCCCAGTCAACCCAGAATTTGTGGGGGATTCACTGCTCCAGCTGGATCCCTGTAAGTATATGGGACCTGATGGGGACTCATTAGAGAATACTTAACTGTCTGATGTCATTACAAAACCTCTTTTGATGATTTTTGTGTGGTCCTGGGAATCCAAGAGTTCCCATTTGACTGGAAGCTGGCAAATGTCCCAGCCTTCAAGAAGGGCAAGGAGGATCCTGGGAACTACAGGCCTGTCATTCTCACTTCAGTGGAGAAGGTTATTCTGGAAGATACTGAAAAACTCTCATAGGACAACAAAGTCATCAGTCAGAGCCATCATAGCTTCATGAGGGGAAAGTTCCTCTTGTCAAACTTGATTTCCTTAGGTTATAGTGAATGGAGTGACACCAGAGTGGGGTCCTGCAGCACTCCATATTAGGCCCAATTCTTCTCAGCATCTTCATAAACCACTGGGACACAGGGCTTGAAGATATACTAAGAAAGTTTACCAATGATCCTAAATTGGGAGGAGCTGGTGACTCCCTCAAAGGCAGAGAGGCCCTGCAGATCTGGGCAATTGCCAGATCTCTCATTGAACTGTAGCAAGCTTAAAAAGAGCAAGGGCTGGAATCTGCACCTGGGACTTTGAGGCAATCCTCAAAGTAGGGACAGACTGGGGAATGAGAGGCTGGAGAGCAGTGCCACAGAAAGGGACCTGGGGGTCCTGGTCAATGGCAAGTTGAACATGCCTCAGCAGTGCCCTGTCAACCAGGAGGGCCACCCGTGTCCTGGGGAGCATCAGGCACAGCATCACCAGCCAGGCAAGGGAGGGGATTGTCCCACTCTGCTCTGAGCTGGCGTGGCCTCACCTCGAGTGCTGGGGGGCAGTTTTGGGTGCCACAATATAAAAAAGATCTAAAGCTATTACAGCTATTGGAAAAAGTTCAAAGGAGGACTACAAAGATGGCAAAATGCCTAGAGTGGAAGACATGCAAGGGGTGGCTTGTTCAGTCTGGAGAAGGGACTGAGGGGAGACCTCACTGGAGTCTCCATCTTCCTCACATGGAGAAGAGGAGGGGCAGGCAGTGATCTCTTCTCTCTGGTGACCAGTGACAGGATCCAAGGGAATGGCCTGAAGTTGGGTGAGGGGAGGTTTAGGTTGGATATTAGGAAAAGGTTTTTCACCCAGAGGGTGGCTGGGCTCTGGCACAGCTCCCCAGGGAAGTGGTCACAGCACCAAGCCTGAGAGAGTTCAGGGAATGTTTGGACAATGCTCTCAGGCACATGGTGTGGTTCTTGGAGCTGACCCATGCAGGGCCAGGAGTTGGACTTCAGTAATCGTTGTGAGCCCCTTCCAACTCAGAACATTATGTGAATCCATCATTCTATATAAATATACTGTGACATATTTGAAAGGTAAGAGAAAGAAATACTATAGAGAACTCACAGGGTTCTTTAAAAAGCTTATATAGCATTAGGATTCAAAATAACATCCTGGCACACAATTAATGTAGAGAACTGTACAAGGGAGAAACACTCTCCTGACTCTGACTAAGACTTGCTTCAGTCTTAGTCCTCTCAAACTTCCAAATTACAGAAGGAAATTGAGTCTCCAATATTATGTAGAAGCTGTGAACACTAGCGCTCCAGAACTCCACTCTAGTGCACTACAACTCCAATTGATACAGGTCTCTGGCCAGATGGTCTGGTTTTGGCTGGGATAGAGTTAATTTTCTTATTAGTAGGCAGTATAGTACTGTGGGTTTTGGATTTAGTATAAGAATCACAGAATATTCTGAGTTGGAAGGAATCCATAAGGATCATCAAAGTCCAGCTGTTAAGTGAATGGCCCATACAGGGATCAAACCCACAACCTTAGCATTATTAGCACCATGCTCTGACCGGCTGAGCTAACCTGTCTCCGTAATACTCATAGAATAATGCTGGTAACACATGGATGTTCTGGCTGTTGCTATGTTATGCATACACTGAAAAGTCTTTGATTTGAGGTTTTATGCTCTGCCAGGGAGGAGCTGCACAAAAAGCTGCAAAGGAGCACAGCCATGACAGCCTGACTGAACTGACCAAAGATACACCACAGAACATCATGCTCAGTATATAAACTGGGGGAGTTACCCAGAAGAGGGCCAATCAGTGGAGGGGGAACACTCAGCGGTCAATGCTTCTTTTCTACAGAGAAGCCCTGCTCACAGGGCAGAAAAGATGTTATCTTGTAAATCTGTGTGTTGAAGAAAAGCAGAGAACAAGAGAGAACTGAAACAAAGACAGAAAATTCAAGCAGAGGAACAAAATCTTTCTTAGACTGGTAGCAGTATTTTTCCACAGTGCAACACCATACAGTGACAACACAGTATGCCACTGAAAATCAATTAATCTCTTTATGACATACTATAATGTGTGTACATCTATTATGTAACACATGAAGTACCAAATCACCACAGCATGAGGGGAACACTTCAGAGTAATCAGACTTGTTTCCATTTTGCATTGAAGAACCTTGGCAGTTATTACACGGACTTCAGAACAAATCAATCTTTTATTCCTATGGATTGTTGAACAATGCCTTATATTACTCCTTTTTTTATTACAACTATGAATGTCCTTCCAGCAATAATTTTAGTTCTCTATAGTCCCAGAATCATGATTCTCCACACACTAAGAGCACTACATTTGATATAAAAAGAGTGAGAAGAGAAAGGAAGAAGAAAAATGGGAGATGAGATACAGAGGGTTCAGTAAGAACAGCAGGCAAGTCTTCTTTCTGTCTGAACACAAGCATAACAACAGTAAGTTCAACCTATTCAGACAGCTGTATGATTCTATGAGCTCTTATGCATAAGGAAGAAGGGTACTTTCCCTCAATGAGGAAAACAGAGAAGTTTCTCAAAATTTAATTGTGGATTACTCATACTCCTAATAGTTGGAGCTAAATTTATCAGCTTGGCTTGGGTCATTCTTAAAGTTCTGAGTCACAGACTGGGAAAGGGAAGCCATTAGGTAAATCAAAGTTGTGGCCCAAAATTAAAACAAATATTTAAGACTGGGTCAGGAAAATACTTGCTTAATCCTATCAGTGTACATTAAGTATGGTATCTGCTAGTACAACCATAAAATGTCTAGAAAGCTTTGTGGAGAAAATAAAGTTGTGCTGCATGAGAGATGAAGTTTATCTAACTCTAATGTGAGAGGTTGCAATATTTCCTGATATTAAGAAATATATTGGAAGATGAACCCCTTATGTCTGAAGGGATATGGGAACACTACTCATCCTGTAACCTGGACCTAAATGCCCTTTGATATTTTAATGTTCTTTTTATGGGTAGTATGACACATCACATATAAAAAGCCTTGTTTTCTAAACAAGTAGGAAAACAAAACTTAAGGAAAAGTGCGCAGTGATTAATAAAAAAGTACTTCCTTCAAAAGAAGGAATGATGCTAAATATTTCATCAGTACAAGAAGCAAGAAGTTTTGCTTGTCTTCTCAAAATTCTATCCACCACAGAAGTTTAAGAAAACATACATTGACTAGTAAGACTAATAAGCCAATCAAACTGAAATAACAGGGTCTTGTGACAGTCATAAAATGTGCAGTCAACAGGTTGCCTGCAGATAGGAAAATTACTAATTATTTTTCAGCTATAATTCAATATATTTAAACCCACCCTAGCAAATGTCCTTACTACGACAGTGAACAACAGCTATTAAGGCTAAGTTTAAGTGCAAACTAAATTTTTCCTTAAGCTTGTACAGCTCTTCAGTTAAGTACTGTTTCCCAGATTTCTATTTTAGCAAATCAATATCTAATACAACTAAAAAAGAACTAAAATGAGAAAATTGAATATATAACAAAACCAGAATATCAATCTAATTGAAACCCCTCCATTCCAAATGTCCACAATGTAGGTAATCTGAAACAATATTATTATGAATACGAGCTTCAACACATCAACTCCACCATCATTTACCGTGTTTCTGATTGGAATTTTCTTCGGTTCTGTTGGCACATCCTGAGGAACAAATTTCACTGGTTCCTTAATTTGCCTCCTTGATCTTTTGGTCCCATCTGGTAAGGTTTCCATGGCGATATCAGCCTCCATATCACTGCTACCTGCCTGGTCACACTCTGAGCATTGCCTGCAAAGCAGAAGATTTTCTTTTTAAAAGTGCAGTCACGAGAGCAGAAAAAGAAACATATTGAAGTGTTTGCATTTAAGATAAATTCAAAAGTCTAAAGTCAAGAAATCAAGTGGACATCTAAAACGTACATTTTAAGCAAGCAAGCAAAACACAAGTAGGTTGTTCTTATTTTCCTGACAGTACTTAACTTCAAAAACCAAGACTCTAAAAGTAGGAATTAATCTTCAAGAAAAATGCCCCCTATTTCATCATTTTCATTCTACCACATCTTCATTTTTAAAGCTGCCCACTGATCTCTAATCTAGTAATTACTGTAGCTGCTGTTGCAATTTAATTATAGACTTATACAGTGGTTTGGATTGGAAGAGATCTTAAAGATCATCTAGTTCCCACCCCCCTGCCAGGACCAGGGGTACCCTCCACTAGACCAGATTGTTAATCTTCACAATGACATACTGCTGAATTCATTCCAAAGAGAGCATGCTTTAGTAGCAGGGATTTGGAGGACATGTTTGTTATGAAAATAACTCCTAAGGGAGTGAATTTTAAATCTGAAAAAAATAATTAGGAGAAAATTACAAATACAGAAGCTAAAGACATACACTAACAAACCTGGAACACTACATTGAAAAAAAAATGCCTATTGAGTTTCTGAAAAAAGTAAAAAATCACCATCAGAACTTCAAAAATTAAGAGATGCTAAAGTAATGCTATTAACAAGCTCTTTGACAGAATTAACAAGATAGGAATTCATCATGATTTGTTTTTATTTGCAAAAAATCATCTTATACAAAGTCACAAATGTGGATGTTCAGTAAAAGTATGTTAATGAAAAAATAAACATGCTCATTGGAAGACCCAGTTTTAATTACTTCTCATACTACACTTCCAATTCAAAAAACAACAAGTCTATTCAAATAAAGTCCAATTCATCACTGTTCTCCTATCAATTTTTTTAATAATACAAGAAAAAAAACCAAACAACATAATGTTGTGCTATTAATTGACATTAGCAGGGATTAGCACATTAAAATTCTCTAAATGATAAGAGTAAATTTGCTTTGGAAGGCAACAAAACAAAAACCCCATGTATTTAATTATTTGAAGTTAAATTTTAATACACATTTGCAACAAAAAGACATATCCATCCTGTATAAACAAAAGCACAAAGTCAGATACACATGCTGTGTTTGAGCCTGTTTGTTGCAATTTACACATTCAACAGGAATAGTTATCCTATTAACTTCAATGCAGGGTAACACAATACCATATCCATCAATTTTCCATGTTTTCTAATTCTTTCAAAGTAATCCAAGCAGTATTATCTCAGATCTCTCCTAGCTATACCAAAAGACACCAGGAGTCATCACAGTTTGCTACACAGACCGGTGGCTACCCAGTCAGAATAGGGGGAATCTAGTCATAGATTGTGTAACAGATCAGTGTAACCCTGACTAACTCAAGACCTTTTTCCGTTAACTTTTCCACATGTAAATTTTAGCTAATTGTGGCTACATTATAATATTAAAAAGATTCATCATCTCTTATCTCAAAAGAACTTAAGACAGGGTGAATAAGACAGATGAAAGTACTTGGAATATTTGCTGGTCTAAAAAGCAGAAGAACAGGGCAGATTGCAGGAAAGATAACCGTTTCTCTCCTCTCTCATGCAAGTATAGAGTCTTTATGAAAAGCCAAAGCACAAGGAAGCCAGTTTATATACTTTTCAAACAGTTTTGTGCCAGCCTATGAGAATATAGTCCTGTGTTCTTCCTCCCTGTCCTGGTTACAGAAAAAAGGGGAATGGAGTTTTCAGCACTGTTTAATTCCATACCATGCACATTATCACTGGGGCCATGGGTTTGGATGGAAGAGCCGAGCACCAGAAACTGAAAATTTGCCATCTTGCTTGGACCTCTCCAGATAGAAGGTGCTACAGTAATGAGTAATTCTTAAAAAGCATTTATTTTCTCCATTATTATGGTTAAAATATGTGCCATGTATAAATTATAGAAAAGGTCTTCATAACTTAAGAGCTGCACTAAAAATGACACTGTTGTAAGAGAAACAAATAGTCATAGGGTTTTACAACAATATTTGGATTGGGGAATCCAGTTTCTTGGATCTACCACCCTTCACGTATCATTTAAATAATTCCTGTACTTTATCTCTCTGTTTTTACAAGGGAAAGACACCCTTTTTCTGCTACCTAGGTTCAGACAGTTCTACAGAAAACACCCATGCAGATCACTAAAGTCCTGAAGTTTCACTATTTAAATATGTATGTGAAGTATTGTAACTTTTATGTTACTGAGGAAGACATGAAACATGTTCACCAAAAAATGAGGTACTGCACTCAAGTTACTTAAATTCTGTTTTATGAACAAGCTTGCTCTAAAACAGGTTATGCAAGTGTGAAAGCAGTCAAAAATGAAAAGCAATCAAAATTACAAAAAACCTAGATCGAGAAAAGAGAAGCAAAAGCATACTGTGATGGGGGTGAGGGTGTTGTGTCAATCCATAACAAAACTTCACAAATATACCAGAGATAAAGGGGGAAAGGAGTTATAAACATGAAATTACAAGCAACCTCTTGATCTACCGGAATAAGCTCTACTGTTACAGTCAACCATGTCTCATCATCCCTATTACAAAACAGACAAGATTCAACTATAAAGCAGTTTGTCTGTTAGCTCCCTTAGAGCCACAGAAAAGCTATTACAGATACATACTCCTCTGACTTGCAAACAATCTCTTTTCAGCTCTTCTTATAGTTTATTTCAACATGGTTCTTGAATTTAAAGTACTTTTCCCATTCTGCTGTTTAATCCCAATATATTCACAGCAAACAGCCACATGACTTATTTTTGGCTGTGTCAAAGTCATGCTCACTTAATTTCAGCTCCTCAAGGACAAGCAGTGAACAGAGAACATGTCACAGCAGGTAACCTTTAGACCTACTGCAACAATCTTTGACTACCTCTAAATTAGCAAGCATTGCTATGCAGCATAAACAAAACAGCAGGAGAAACAGCGCCAAAGATTCAACTTTCAGTACACAAGTTTTGTTTTGCTTTTAGTCTAGACTTGCCTAATCTAGACCCACAGGGAAAATCAGTTGCAGGCAACAATATGCCTACTTCTAAAATGTGCCTACTGCTAAAATTACTAGAAGTTTTTGTTCCATCAAGAACTCTCAGTACTGATTTGAAATCTCTTAATCATACAGAAAGTCTTTGATTAAGCACTAACAACCTACAGAAGAAAAAATAAATTGTGCGATTTTGTTGTGTTTTCAAATTAACTTGGTACAAAAATCAGAGATAACTTCCTACCTCACAAACATCTTGTTAACTCAGTAGCAGTGAGTTGGGAAAGAGTGTATTCAAATTGCTTAGCAAATACCACTACAGTGCTTCCAGGAAACAGTTTAGTCCTTCGTGTTTAAAAAGGAAAAAAAGCAGGGCTTGTTTTCATAAGGAAGACACAGGTCTCACAGACAGGATGTCTGACAAATCACCCCTCACAATGTTTACAAAGAATCAAGCAACACTGAATTCGAGAAACATGGACCACAGCTTCAAGATGACACCTGGGCTCTGTAAATTACACATGTAAATGACGTACTGGAGGTGCAAAAAACCCAGGGTTGCTTTTATTCTGGAGATAAAAGATAGTATGTATGAAACCAATACAGTTGTCAAAAAGCTTCAAAGAGCATCTTACAGAGTGTAAAGTAACAGAGTTTAAAAAAAAAAAAATTGCCATTTGGAACAATCCAAACATCCTTCAATTAGGACAAGTGACAAATACATTAAAATGTATATGTCATATTCCACACATGTTTATACTAGTTAATAATTTTATATCATTATAGAGTGTCTCAGGATGAAGAGGTGCTGGATCAGTACTGAAGGAACGAGGTCAGGAATATGAATGAATGTCCAGATACTGCATAAGTGTTCATGGAACTGTTGGTCAGGAACTCTACAGCTCATTCTGTCCTGTGGCCAATACTCTTCACAGCAGTCACCACTAAAATAACTTGGCTGTCTAGAGCAAAAATAAAACCAACCAACCTTAATACACCACTAGTCCTTGTTTGTCCATCTCAGTCCCCAGTATTTCATATGCTACCAGAAGTTACCACTGTTTTTCAGCAATCTCACTCTAATAGAAGAAGCTAATCCTTGTTGGTAGCTGGCAAGTATTTTCTTAATGAAAATATCAATATTTTAAAATTAGATTTGATTCATTGTATCATCTGCCAACACCTGTGCATTGCTTTAGTACCAGTTAAGATCATTCTCTATCAGGAAAATACATCCAGAATGGCCAGGAGCATAAAAGCACACAATTTGTCAGCAAGAATGGTAAGATTTAGCATTATGATAACATGATAATCAAAAAAATATTCAATTGTTTAAGCAATAGAATTTCTAAGAAACTGAAAATCACAGATTTTTAAAGGAATGTAAACCACAGCATTTCATTGTATGGTTAAAACTTCTGATCTAGGAGTTGGACTCAATCCTTCCAGCTCAGGATAGTCTATCATTCTACTCTGAAAGGAGAGCATCAAAACAGGCATAAATTAATGCTTTGATGTATTATATTAAATAATTCCTACACTCTTCATCTCAAATCCATCTGAAATGAGGACAAGCTTTCAACTTACTATGGTATAAACCGATGTGTAAGACATTATAACTGTTACCTTGAAGAAAGCTGTTAGGCCTCTGAACAAAGAAAATTTCTAGTGTGAAGTATTTTATAGTAGTTCAGCTAGTAAGCCATTAAACACTGGTGCTCACCAGGTCTAAATTCTTACTATGATTTCACTAGAACTAAAATTGTTAACTCATTTTAAATTTTACAAACACTGAGATAACAAAATATAATTTGTACTTTCTTCAACAAATTAGCTTTTAAATACATAATATATTTATTTTTTTCTATTACAATTAACATATAATACTGGATTTAATTTAACAATTTCGAAACCCTTTTTCGTAAACTGTAATTTAAACTATTAAATGCTGGGCATGAAATGGACAAAAAGTATAACTAGAAATTAGTCTATGTAGCATCACACACATAACCTGAATCACTTGACATCCTCAAACACAATATAAAAGATGAAGTTTATGGAATAAACTCATGTTGAAGTACTCATTGTTTAAATAAACATATATTGGTAAAGTACAGGATTGTAATCATAAAAACTTTTGCAAGGGCTCAAGTTAGCCATTCTGAGTAAATTATTAGCAGTGATAACAGAACATAAAGAAAAAAAGAAACAATTCTTTTTCATTATTTAAAAATTATTTTAAATTGTTTCTTGATTACTATTTTAAAAATGAACTACACTCAATGTTTTTAACCACTCTTAAATGAAGTCTTTCAACCTACCTAGTGTTTCAAGGAATTTCCCACTATAACAATTTTCTTTTATTTTTCTGCTATACTCCTATTACATCCTATACAAATATCTGAAAAGTACATACCCCCATCTAAAAAAAAAATATGCACTTTTCTTCAAATCTTAATCAAAAGATAAAAATTGTATTCAAAACAGCAGGGGAGGAAAACCCTGCTGAATTCAAACTTAGATTAAGGGTCTGTTCTATATGCTCTCTACTGATCCTGAAAAGAATACATAAAGGAATGTTCAATGATGAAAAGAATGCAATCAATGCAGCTCAATTTGTCTGCTATCATCTCACACTCCAGAATATGCCTGAGCTAATTAGAAGTAAAAGCCAAGTTTGTGATCTGAGATATAACTGAAGCATGAAATTCACAACAAAGCTAGGTTATAGCTTTGAAATGAAAGAGCTTTACTACCTAACCTGACCTATCCTGCCTTTTAACACCTACTGAGAATTAGTCTTACATCTTTTGGACTGATAGCTTTTAGTGAGCCTTTTCAACTTTGTTAAAGCAGAATAAAAATCAAATCTCCTGTGTAAATGAAGAAGATACCTAATTTTTTTTTTTTTTAAAAAAGTTTCCACATAAAATAACTGCTTGGCAAATTTGACTAAAGAGATCAAAAGTCTAACACGCTACATTAAATAATTAAAAGAAAATTAAGTTCAGGAACGTATTAGTGATGGTGAAAATATTTTTGAGATTTTCATATTTTAAATGAAATGTCTATTAATTTGCTAAGCAAATTTACTAAGGTAAATCCAGGTTTTATCACAATAAGATATAAAAAAGAGAGGCCTCCCATTTCATGAACTAGCTATCTTGTTCGGCACACAATCTTCAAAACCAACAAAAAAGATGGCAAAAGTAAATGTTTTATGCTAGTTCTTAAATAAAAAAAAAAATAGAGATATATGAAGAAAAACAGACAGTAATCTTTTTCTGTTAAAATAGTTTTACTGTTTTAGAAGCAATTCTTACAGTATTCTGATTTGGTAACTTAACATTCAGACAAGGTGACAAATGACTCCTCAAGATGTTATACTTTTAACTTCTTGACAGTTACAGACTATTTCTGAGTTTGTTATGAAACATTTCAGACCAGTTTAAGCATGCAGACTGCTAACACTACAGAGCAGAGCAAGCTAATTTTATGACAGTTTGGAAATCATAATCTCTGCCACCTTATCACTTCTCCGTTGCACAACTTAGCTTTTGTTCTGCTCTGCTAGCATGAAAGAACTTTAATTCGTGGAAATTTAACTGCAGTAAGTACAGTTATGAACATCTGTCATTGTACATTTGAGTCCTAAGACAGCAGTAAACTCAACACTTCCCATATTGCAATAAACAGAGCTACTACTTACAAGTTTATTTAAATATCACAAGTCGTTGCCTGAAGAACTGAACAGAGTTGCATATCTGAGTCCTAACATAAACAGAAAACCAAGTCTTTTATTTCCCGAAAGTATTAGCCCATAATTCCCTACCGCTATTATACTGCAGTAATAACAATCACAGATGAATTAAAAACCAAAGAAAATTACGGCTATAACCTATTTTTACACAGAAGCTAATAATGAGAAAATCTTTATAACTTTTTTTAACCTTGAAACATCACTGCTAATAACCTGAAAATTAAAAAAAAAAAAAAAAACCAAAAAACTGCTCAAACTGCATTAAAGCAATGTCTAACCCACCCAGAATTTGCAAGTTTGTTCACATTTACATCCTACTTTAAGTACAAGAGCACAGGACAGCACATTAACTGTGTTCTTACCAGTAACTGTTCTTGGTCTTCCTTGGCATCCTAGTAAGAGGTGGATCTAGGCAACCAAGATGATAATGAAGTTTGCAAGTGTCACAGAGTAGCAGTAGGTGCTGATCATGGTTCTTCTTGCAAATTCCACAACTTTTCACGCACGTAGCAGAAAAACATTATAATTACATACTCATAAAGAATAAACTATATACCCCAGCATATTCCCCAGTTTCAATACAAACATGTGGCAACTTCAATTGGAATGTATCATTTAAATGCATAATTACTTTTTGGAGCAATTTTGGAGGAGTTGTTGTAAGAAGCTTCCAGTGATGTACAGTAAAAGTATAAAAGGCTGTTAGTAAGAGTTAGCAAAAACTGGCTTTCAATTAAATTTTTGAGGACTTCCAACAAGTTAGTAAGCACTCAATACTTCAACAAAATATACAAGTGTCAAGTGAAAAAAAAAATACAACAAATGCTTTAACAGAAAATTATGCTGCTAGTACCAATCTGGATAATCAATCACACACTTATGCAGGTAACCACCTTGACACAGGTCTATGCTGCTGCTATGCTGGGCAATGTTACGCATTAGAAATTACACTTCCTTTTCATAATTATTTTAGTGTGATTGAAATTTTAGTTATTTTGAAAAGATAGGTGATCACTGATTGTACTATAAGATGGGAGGAACTGAGTGCATTTGAATAAAACAGAATTGGTGAAGCACGACTCCAATTATTTGTATACATCAAAATTGCCAAATCCTCAGCCCACTGCCACGTTTTCAAGATTTCTACCTCTTGCACTATTAAAATTAACTTTTGCTTGTGTAAAAATCATCTCTTCACGGAGTCTTATAGCTGGGCAAGACACTACTTGCTCTAGCTGGATGTCCGGCTGCTGCTCTCTAGGATAAGCAACAGACCATGTCACTCCTCAGCTGGGGTGAGAAAAGACGATCCTAGATGACATGTATGTATTTTGCACAGTCACAGTCTGGGATCCTCATTTGTGTCCCACTATTGCATTTAGTAAAAACCCAGTCAGTAGCTTCACAGCTTATGTAAGAGGAGAAAAGGTGGATCTACGACAGAGTTAGTGAATACATTCCATAACCTTGGGAATTAATAAAAAATAGAAGTAGGGATATCTAGCATGAACAAAAACTGAGAATTCTTATATGACAAGTGTTTTGTGCATCCAGGAATTGTGACTGAACAGCATCATGACTGTTCTCAAAATCATCCACTCAGATGACTGCATTCAAAGAATAAAGCGCAGTTAGTTTTCACATCAAAAAAAACAAAGGACCCTTCTACTTCAGATGCAAGGAGTTACTTTTATCCTCTAAGCACTGCTGTCATATTAGCAAAAACACCCTAACTTTAGTCATGTGTGGTAGGGTGGAGAACTGACCATTATTTAACTTAGTCTTCAAAAATAAGTAAAAAGTATAGACAACTTTAAAGCATTTTTTAAATTACAAACTGAAGCAAACAATTTTCTCAGAACACTTTTCTGAAACTATAAATTACTAGATACTGTATATTTTCTGTCAAAATTTAATTACTTGCCTATAAAGTACTGCCGGAAGTGTAGATGCCTTTTGTGTTCCTCCTTCCTTTTTACTTGGTTTCCTTTCCTTAGGAGCCCGTAAAATTGCTGGTATGTTCAATTTCTATTGGATTTGAAGAAATGCAATACACATGAGTCTTGACACTTTTTTCAAGAGTATTTCTCTAATCTCAATGCATGAAGAATAAGACACATAATGAGCGGGAGATTGCTTAGCTAACTATTTTACAGACAACACATTTATCCCAGTATGATTCTGTAACATAAAATAGTCTTACAGTCATTTTTTCAAGTCAGTAAGAAACACATAGAAAAACTAGCTTTTAGAATTTTTCTTCAAGCTTCCAATATAGGGATGGACAAGGATCCATTTCTCTAGGCATCTGAAACAAGTAATGGCAGATTCATGAAAGTGGCAGAATACTTAGATAGTTTATTTTCCCCAGCATCACAGCTACAGTGGTGCTCGACAGGTTAATTAGAAAAATTATCTTATTGGACCAAGCCCTTCACAAAGCAGATGAGACTCTCGTTGGGTTTCTACTATCTGCAGTGTGCTGGCTTCTCAGACAGCAACCATCTATCAAAGTCATTTCTCAGCAGCCCCATGGGTGTGCATCTGTTCAGCCAACTGGAAAAAAATGTCATGCAAGCTGTGTAAATGAATTCTGCTCAGCTTTCCTTTCTTTTTTTTTCCAAATTGAGTAACATTTGCATCAGGAAATATATATGCGAATACTTACTCAAAGGAAGGAAAAATAATCTTGGCTTAAAAGATATGTTGTGCAAGAATTCTTCTTTGCAAGTAGGAGAGATAGGCAGATAAATGGAACTAGTAAAAGGTTGCATATCTTAGGAACTATTACTGCATAAAGAAAGTGTAAGGCTCGTTTTCAGAACAGCAGCACAAATTCAACAATAACAAAGGGCATACCAAAATTGTGACTAATTCTATGTCTCTATGTCTGCATTTCCACAGTGAACAGTTTTGTCAATCTTAAATCATAACTGGAAAACATTGCAATCTCCCTCTCATATCCAAAATGTCAACTGACATTTAATATCTGACATAAACAAATATTAAAACACTGCAAAAATCTTCACTTCTTTTTTCCCGTATCAATGGGAACAAAGACAATTGCTGGCAACAGCAAGTAACCCAAATCTTCTGTTGTCCTAGATATTTATATTCATTTGATCAAAATATTCTCCTCTGCCTAGTTACACATCATTACATACATCCTGCACTTAAAAGGATTTTTATCTTACAAGAGCCATAAAGAGTTAACTTATCATTTGAAGCCTACAGTAACTAAAGACAACTGGAGACAAAAACAGTCTTAACTCAAAAACAGGATTAACTCACGCTTCATGCTAAGGTTCGTCACAAATGACAGGTCAATCACTTATAACAAATGTAAGAATTTTACAAACAAGTACACTATTAAAACAACAAAATAAAGCTACACATTCCTAGTAGGTGGTTTGCAGAAGTCTAGGTACTCCAATCAGGAAGCTTTATCCCCTGAGTAAAGCCTGGGTCTGATCAAATCAAATAAATTTATTCGGCCATAGAAGTGGCAGAAACTAGAAGACCTATTCTTGGAAAACCTGCTCTGCTGTTTTATTTCTGTAAAGGGGGACAAAGAACCAACCAACCTGTCCAATGATTCTACCCAGCAGAGCCCAGATTCCTTGCCCTTCATTTCGCAGTTTTCCATTCATATTTTGTAGTTCTTCCAAGGACTCACACAGCTGAAAAATTAAAGAAAAAAAATAGGCAACAGGAATGAAAATCCATTAAGAGTTATTGAGTAAAATTTACTCAGCCTCTTACCTACCAAGGGTGCAATAATTTATTGTGGGATTAGAAAAAGAATGAAACTCATATCAATATAGCTGAGATCAGTATAACCATTCATTAATTTAACAGAAATAAAATAAGAACCCAGAGCAACCCCTTCTTTTGTAAAGTCTGAAGTATTTCAGTATGGACATATGAAACAGTAAGGTTTCATGAAGTCAAATGGAAAGCAAAACTAAAATACAGGACCATCTTAAATGTAATGCCCACACTACTTAGGCAGCAAGATTGTAACAAGCGAGCATATAAATTAATCAAAATTCTCTTTTACCACACTCACATAAAAATAAAATTTAAAACTAAAAGCTGTAAGCAAAAAAAAAAAAAAAAGTTTCTTTTTCTTCTGGAAATAATTGTTAGGTTGTGTACTTTGGGAGGTAACTCTTAATTTGGTTAAAAGCCCCAGGCACAATTTCCTTTCCCTTTATCATCTCTGGGCAGTTCACAAGGATCTGCTGCTACATTTTCCATATTCTCTCATTTAAAACACACACCAAACAGTTCAGGAATTAATAGTAACACCATTTTTTGTCATCATTAACTATCACTTAATAGGCTGTTGAATTCAGCAAGAACTGCAGCATGTCATCTGTCACAAAAGATACAGTATATCTATGTTTCAAAATAATATTAAAATAAATATTTATTTAGTAAAAATGCAAAAAGTTCTTTTTTAATCATAACAATGAGTTAATAAAAAATTACATTAGCAATATTTTGGGGCAGCAAAGCCATAATTTATGGGTTTGTTATACCTTAAAAATTTGTTATACCTTAAAAAACACGCAGAGGACACTGAGGATGTTTGAATACTGATTATTTCTCTCTGAAAAATTTGTCAACTCATTAGACCTAAGCCAAACTGGAGCTGCAGTTGACATAAATAAATAAATAACACTCTTGAGTATCATAGATTGCCAGTAATCAAGTGTGGCTACAAGCAGAGAATCATGCAGGTTAAAACAGGTCCATTTCAAATTTGTTTCTGGAGCTCTCAGTAGGGACAGTTAAAGAACCTGTGTCCACTCAACATATCACATTTTTGAAATTGATATTACTTGTATGGGAGAAGACAGACTACTGAATATTTTTAAAAGAAAAAACACATCTTTAAATGTTACTTTTAAAAGCTCAATAGTTTATATATTACATTTTCCTCCGATACTTTTTCCATGGAAAGAAAAATGCTATCAAAGTTAATTGCAGCAATACTAAAATGGTACAATGGTGTTTATCACCCCTTTTTCTTTACCTTATTATATTCCACATGAAGCTTTTCTTGCTCATTTTCTAACTTATCCTTGATGTTCTTCTGTTCAGCCATATTCTCCTGGATTTGAATCATGCGCATATTTCTCTCTATTTAAAAGAAAATGGTATTATTTCCTATTCTTGAATATACATTTTCAAGTTATATGGACTAAAAAAAAAGTGATGCAATCTAAAGTAAAAAACTATAACAATACAAAGACACAAAACTATGGCCTAGAGGTTTAATACATACACTGAGTAGAACAAATAGTCATAACATTTGTATTTTTCTGCATAAATATTATAGTTGTTTAAAAGATTAATTTTGATCAGCATCTAGCAAAGAGTCAAAAAGTCATGCTATTCCACATAGAAATGGAAGAGAATTTAAGGAAAAAATATTATACCAAAAGTCACCTAATCCCTTCTTAAAGACTGTTTAGTCTCCTGTTTATATTTGAAAGATTTTATTATTTTCTTAAGTGCTTTTAAAAAAAAAAAACACTTTGTGTGTAAACACAGACTACAAGCAACAATATACCTGACCTAAAATGAAGTCATATTCCACAATTTATCTATTATAAACAATGAAATACAACGAAAATAAAAAAGCCAATGAAATAGCATAGCACAACGCAGCACAGTGGTATCTTTTCATTGAGAAAAATACACCATTTTCACCCTTACCAAGGTAATAATTCACAAAGTCAGCAGTGAGAGCTGGTTGTTTATGTTTTCTTCTTCCATCAACACTGGAACTTGTATCTGAAGTATCCACTGGGAAAATGTCTGTGCTAATTCCCATCAGCTCAGCTTTGCGCATGAGCTTCCGTATGGCCGAAGCGCTGCTGGTGAGCGGCCGCGGCAGCTTCTCCCTGGGAACCCAGGCCTGGGGCCTGGTGGTGCGTGCCAGCTCCGCCTTGGCACGATACTGCTGGAGCCTGGCATTGATTCGAGCCTGCAATTATGAATTCCACAAATTAAAAACATCAAGGAACGATTCAAAATTAGTTTTGAGTTATGGTTTGGAATACAACCGCCTTTTATTTTCATTTTAAAAGCTGAGCAATGTAATCAATGCCATTTTCACACCAGAACTCTACAACTCAAGAAACAGACATTGATACAGACATTCCATTTTACTGCAAAGTGCACACACAAATGACACTATCCTCTCCATAGGTTTAGGTTTTGGAGCTATGTACACATTTCTTGATGACATTTCCCCATTGATGAAAGCAACAGATGACTGCCGGCTTTGAGACAACCCCTTCTAATAATGATATTTTGATGGGACTGTGAAAACTCACTACTGATAGAAGCTCTGGTTGACCTACCACATATGCATTTAGATACACATTAAATTGATATTTATGTGAGCAACAAAAGTTGATTAAGAGTGTTTGTACCATATTTGACATACTTTTGTACAACTCCTTTCTCAATGCCACTTCTCTTTATAAATGTTAAACTTGTTGATTATAATTTGTCAAGAAACAACCCAAACAGAAATGAAGCAGACAAGAGAAGCTCACAATGTATATTGTTGATGACATCTGTATATTTGTGACCATCTGGGAGATCTACCCCAAAAGATCTAGCTGTTACTGACAGCTGGAAAATGTTGTCTTGAGGGAACTCTATGAAGTGGCAATTCTGGCAGAAACTGACATCAACATACAAACCTTCAGAGGTAAAACTCCAAGTGACTATCAGCTAGAAGCTGTTTACATGCCTGCACAAAGAAGAAACTAAACTAATGTGACTGCCCTACCATATGGTGTAAGATACTCCTGAGACAAAAGCAAAAGGTGTGCATATACATACACACTGTGGTTAGGGAACATCTCTGATTTCAAACAGAATCACTGAAGGTAGTATTGCAGACAGTTTAACACATTACCTTACTAGGTCTTGAACATGAATGACCAAGAAACAAAGCAAATATAGCTCACAGGCCAGCTCTGACCGCAATGGCTTTTTTCTTGGACCCATAGCAGCAGACAACAGGTCCGCCTACAGCCACTGCTGTACAATACCAAAGCCAACAACAGTGAAAACATGTGGTTGTACAAAATGTATAAACGCCATCATACTTGTATCAAGGTGCCCATGACATCACGTCAACCCCACCTGCAGTTTTCAAAAGTCATTCTTCAGTTTCAAAAAATTTAATCTAAATACTTTAGATTTAAAAATTGCAGGGTCTTGATTTGGGGAAAATAGGAGCGAGAAAGGGAAATGCTGGGAACTTATCAGCATTATCAGCACTGCTTAATACATGCTCGAAAACAGAGATAATAAGCCCTGTTGGATCCAAACTGATATTGCACAACCAGCATTCACCATTCTATTGGTCAGTGTTCATATTATTGTAATGTCTCCATTACACACGTGCATTTCACATAACTGAGAGTCGAGTATATTCAGCAAGAATTATGGAACCAGTTTTAAATCAAGATACATGAAGTTCAATACCTCAAAATATTTTATTCACAATTCTTCTACTGTACAAATTTGCTCATGCTCATTGTCAATAGCACGGATCATTTTAAATTAATATTCTCCTATTCAAAGATCTCTGAAGAACTGGAAAGGCCAGATTTTTTAAAATAAAAAGTTTGATAATATGAAACAATATTTTCTTATCATTACACTATAACTCTCACTTCAGGAAAAAAAACACATAGTCCTCTCCCATAAATTATTTCCATTATTTACAGCATCTGCTACTTTCTACAAATAAATCAGGCAGGTTTTGTTTAGGTAACAAGCTGCTTTTCTGCACAGGTGTGATTTTTCCACGGAATGCAGTTCAGTCTAAGCAGTGAAGCAAACTATGCTAGAAATTGCTCAGAATCAGAAAAAATAAATGAAGGATACACATTGAAACATGAAAGTATGTAGATACCCTCAGAGGGATTAAAACCTTTGTATTAACAGGATTTTTATCAGTTGAGCTTCTGCAATAACTAAATTTTAAATGGATCTGTCACTAGACAGGGATATAAACTTGCCTAAGGCTTTCAGACAACTCCCACGCAGTAGCACAGACACACTTCTTTGCATACATTATTTTTTTTCCTAGGAAGTCTTTACTATGAAAACACCTGGCACACAGAATTCCACTTAGACCTATAAAATTGGAAATTCAGACAGAAATAGAAATGCCTAATTTTTTCTGGCAATTTTTCTTCAGAATCTTGAAGAAAATGTTAAACAAAATCTATGAATTACAATGAAAAAGTAATTACCAATTTTTTACCTCAAAACCAAAGTAATACTTTTAAATTCAGAAAAGCACAGATACTTGATATTTATTGAAATAGATATGTAATATATATGAGATATACCTATATCATATATAGATATAATTGTTCTTAGAGATCAAACCCTACAAACAGTTACGTGTGCTGTTAAATGACCATGCACTATTCTACATTTAATTTTCTACTACAATAAAACTTTTACCTTCTCTTAATTTCTGTCTTGTTTACCAAGGATTATTAAATACAGGGGCACAAATACAATACCTGAGCTTCTGGTGAAAGCTGCTTTTCTCTTTCCTGCAAGGACATTTTACAGTAAGATTGTAAAGCCAAGTAGTTCTTCCGCTTCCATTTTCTGTCTAACCTGTCCGCATGCTGTTTACAATAAGCAAAAAAAGGGTCAGCTATATCCTGTTTCAAAAAAAACAAAGGGGAAGGAATGAAAATAGAGTGAGACAAAGTAAGGCCAAAGGGCTCTGAACAGCACAAACATTCTGGCAACCAGTTCACATGTTCAAATGGGCACGTTTTTTAAAAAAATCAAAAGTATGTTTCTAAATCAATTTTGTCATGTTGATGTAATTTCCAGTATAAGGAGTTTTTCCATTGTTTTTATTGCATGATCCTAAACGTTTTAAATGCATTAACGATTTAACTCTCTCCTAGTCAATCTCTGTACTATGTTTGCATTCCCAGGAAAAAAATCCCAGCAAAATAAATTATTAAGTACAAATCCCTTTAACATATAACATGTATTAATCTCCTGTTGATTCACTGTGCCTTTTAAATCAAATCCTAAAAGTACTTAATAATTCTGAATATTATCAAATGCAATACATTTGGTTTCTCTAATGTTTTTCCAACCATTTTGGTGGCTATACCCTCACATTTAGAGATTTATCATCTCTCAAATGATTTTCCCCCATTTTTTTATTCCATCATATCTGCACACTATCATGGTTAGGTTTATAGCAACTACTAACACCCGCAAATCTTGCAGGCAGACTACAAATATCTAAGCCAGGAGGGGCCATGGTTTGAGAAATACGTTTCATTGCCTTTGTACTTTCAAAAGTGTACAAACATCATAAATCTACAGACTAAGAAAAACTTAAAGCAGTCTTCCTTCATAAAGTAATACAAATATTAATAAATTACCTGCCTATCAAATTTCCCTTTATTCCACATATAAAACATAGAATAATAAAATTTACTCTGACTTTCCTTACAAGCGCATTTTATTTTAATTTAGATTTTCATAGTATGAGATGGCTTACTTTAAAAAATAGCCATGCCCTAAAATGAGATTGTGCGAGATCTTGAGAAGGTGTGAGACCTTGACTAAAAATTTGACTGCAGACAACATGTAACAAAATTTTAAGGTGGAAAGGAAAGCAGATACAAATGTCCAGAGGGGATTCACAGTGGGCATTTAAAGATTCAACCAAACACATAATCTATTAAGAACAATAACAATGAGGCAATGTGCTATCTTCCTATTTATCAGTCCAACAGAAGAAAGTATTTTGTGATTCCTTCATGAATCCCTTAGTGGTCCACTGTTTTCAGAAACAAAGGTGTCGAGATCGACAGTGAAAGTAATGTTTTTGTGTTACCTCTACTACTTCCTAAGGCAACAAACTATATTGTGTAGCCATGAACATGATAGGCTTAATCAAATTATATGTATCAGGACGAAATTGGACAATAAACTTATACCATAAAAATGAATCAGGAAGTAGGAACTTAAAGTATGAATTGCTTTAGATCATATTACAGGAGAAAAACTGTTAAGAAAAGATATTAAGAAGTTATCAGGAGGTTATAAATACTTGCTTTTCATTTTGATTCCAAAGATTAATGTTACCACAAGGAACGTCATATCTATGTAATACCATTTGAAGTAAATACTGGAAAACACACATGAAAAAGTGACATCAGAAATGCTTTTGATTTCTCAAGTTTCCTATTCGGTATGAAACAGAGATTACTGTACTACACAAAAAGCTAGCTAAGTATGTCGCCCTATGTGAAGTTCAGGAAATAGAATTCCTGTCTGTATTGGCTGACAGTCTGTTAAGCCAAGTCTGTGTTAACTTTCTCTATCCTTTTTTCCAGTTTCAAAAGAAGCTCAAAGTTGGACAATTTGTTGAAGGGCTCTCCCTGTACAGTTCCTTTACCCAGCCTAGGCCTTGTTACCTACTTAAAAACTTTGTTCAGGACCTGTGAACAAAAAAGATACCGTTTCAGGTCATCTCCATAAGCTTTCATTAGAGATCTTTTATTCTATCCTTTCCATGCCCACCTCTTCTGCTGCTGCTTCTGAGAGGAGGCCTTCCTTCTGAGCACAGGTCACATGGAAATAAGCTCTGCACATCCCAGCATCACAACTAATGCATACACCAGTTCTGGCAAAACGAGGATCTTCACAAAAGCTGCATTCCTTCATAAAGACAAATGGAAAAGACCATAGTAAATATTTCAGGCACACTTTGACTAATATTTGATAATTTATGTAATATATATATATATATATATATATATATATATATATATATATATATATATATATATATAAAAAAAATTTATGTCATATAAACCAAATTGGTAGGTGACTCCTGTGTGGTACAGAAACCAAGTATGCTCCCAATGGCTGACACTACCTAAAGTTCCCTGCTTTCTCAACTCCCACTATTAATTACATTTTTGAAAATAGTAATGTGCTTAAATTTAAACAGCATCTTGGATTAATTTTTATATAAATCTCCATGTATTGCATTCCCCTTCAGCAAAACAACTAAATACCAACAAAGCAATTCAAGTACAATTAATTTTATAAGCACGGTATAAAAAAACCACCACTCCTCAGCAAATGTTCAACAAGTTCAGAGGACAAACAACAATAAAAGAGCAGCACTCTGAATGACTAAAAATCATAGATAATTATGTACATGTCCTTTGATAAGCAATGACCGAGGAGTAAACATGTGACAGTGCCAAAACAAATACTCAAAAAACATAAATATCAGTAAGAAAGGTTGCAATTCACTTAATTAAGTAACTATGGCTTCAGATACGTGCGTTCTAGGCACAGTTACTTGCAAAACAATGAAATTACATCCTCTAATACAACCTGAAAAAAAAAACCAATTAAGTTATTTTTGAGTCAGATAAATTCCTCAATCTCCTTCACCACAATTTCAAACCAAATCCCTGTGCCAGCAATCTAGAGAAATGAGCAGATAAGCAGGAAATGGGAACATGCCCTGCTTGAGCAGTGCTGCTATCCAGTGCATAAAGATGAGCTAAAATTACACAGGCATGCATTTCCTAGACTCCTACTTGCTGAATAGAAAGCAAAGCCATCTACCACCTAAAGAAAATATCTCCATGCAGAAAGTTAAACAACAGACGGGAATGGTAAGGAAAACTCAGTGACTGAAGAATCTCAAAACATCACATGTGCTACACTAGAAGGGCACCATTTAGCTGTGTAGCTGCAACACCTAAATAAAAAAACTATTATATTAAGCTGGTTTTGAAGGGGGAACATAGCAAAATAAGCTGTTAACTTCCACATTTAATATAGCAAACAACATTTACAGCTTTCCAACAGCAATGAGTCCTCTTCACATGTACAGTTCACTTTCACCTTACTCACAGCAAGACAAGATGCCCAAATTCTTTACCTGATCCTATACATCACTCATGTTATTAAAAAAAAAAGAGTATGATTAATTTCAACAACAGTTGATAGGGTTTGGTGTGCTTGCCCCTCCTTTTACAAACATTTCTAAATAAGGCTAAATGTCTCAGCAGGCCCAGGCTCCTGATACAGGTATGTTGTACATGGGCAACCCATAGTCTTTTCATCTGTCTTATGTATTGTATGCACTTGAATGTGCATTTTGCATTCACTGTAAGTGCACTACACGTTTTCATTTAGTATTCTATTTAACAAGTAGAAAAAAATCAAGAAAACAAAAGTCACTTGGCAGAAATGAAGCTTTAGAGCTGCAGACTTAGAAACAACCACCTTCCCTCACACTGGCCTTATAGATATGGCTTCTCCACACTGTCTCCATTAGTCATACAAACAGTATTTAGCAAATTAATGAGTGCTGTCCTCTGCCCACTGCAGTGGTTTTCTGTATGGTTTGTTAATGGTTAATTTTGATCTGGCCTGAAAACATTTACATGTAAAACAATTTTAACTTTAGAACCATGTATCAGTTCACTTTGAGGGTCCTGTGTTGCTGTGGATTTTGGTTAACACTGCTTTGGAACAGCCTGTTGTATGCATACTAGCTTACATATAACCTCTACAGCAGTTCTTACTGAATGTACATTTGCCCATTTCTTGGGGCAGATGGGAAGTTGCATTTTATTCTATTACATGTAAAATATAAAATACAGCCACTTGCTGCCACTACATCTCTTCTAAACTTACCTTTGCACCATACTTGGAATAATTCATTTCTGTTAGTGTTACTGGCCGCAGTTTGTCAATATCTCCAAATGCCACTCCTGGAACATAGAGGGCACAAACAATGTGGACCCACCTAAAACAGTGGACAAAATTAGGTTACTCTTATCAACATTTTGATCCAATATTATACTCACCATTTTCAGATTTCAAAGTGCCTTTTAAATGTTGCAGATGCTAGCTGAAGCACTTGAAGGAAAGTACATCAAAAAGCAGGGATAGAGTGCCTAGGAGCTCAGACACTGAATAAGGCTGTCTGGATCATTGCTCTGCCTGTCTGGATCAAGGGCTGGGCTACCACCACTTTTGTGTTCTAATGCCTCTCCCAAGGGCTCCACACACTGCCCAAGGAACATGAAAGGTGTAAGATGATTTTGATATTACTTATAAAGCTACGGCAGACAGACAGGTATTTTCATGATGTGGCACGGGGTAGGAAGGGAAGGAAAAAAATTATACAGGTTGTCACAGCAACACTGTGCTCTAAGCATATAGCTATGAAGCACTTACAATATAGCATCAGTCAGACTTTGCACTGTTAGTTACACCTGCTAGTATTACCAAAGCTAACTAGTTTTAAGCAACATCAAGAAGACTTACATTCAGGAATAAACACATCTGGGTAGTTTAACAGAAAGGCCTATCTGGAACTCTAATAAACAGACTTAGTTTACTTAGTTGTTCCCTTCTTCACTGGCCATAAAAAAATAGAGTAAGAGGTCCAAATCTTCAGTGCTGAGGAGCAGAAAATTAATCTGGACCTTAGAGTACAGTTATCAAATGCCACACAATGGTAAAGGCTTCAACCTCAAGACTGCTCTTGACAGGCACCTTCCAAACCTCCTGAAGCTCTCAGCTACCCAAAACCAGCCTCGCAGAAGAAGACAAATTTTCCTCTTCTTTTACTTCCATTGTTCTGTAATGAACACTTTCTAAAAGATCCAGCTCTCACTGTCACAAAACATCAGTTAGCAACAAACTCAAAATCTGTTCTGCAAAGCATGCATGACTCAAACTAACTGAGAAAAACTACTGCAAATAATCTTACTGTTTTATCACAATTCAGGAAGTATTTGCTCCTAGCTAAGTCACCAGGTGGGAAAAAACTGTGATAGACAGAGAGTCAAGATTGCTATTTTATTGTTATTTTAAGATATTCAAGAAAATGGCCTTTCAATTGCAGAGACTGTAGCTAACACTTTGAACCTATAAAGTCCCACATGATATACAATACAACTTCAGACATAACTGAACTGAAATAGCCTGTTTGAGTCTCAGCAAGTGTGTAATTCAGCACTTTATAATCTTCCAGTCATTACTGTTTAACAGTAAATGTAACACTAGTGAAAACTAAATCTCTCTTCTGTTCTAATCAAATAATAGAATCTACTCCCTGTATTCAAGAAGACTCATGATGATGTGAGAAACACTTCTTCCCTTGTCTCTTTTACCAGGGATTCAGTACAGACCTGTTACCACCTGCTAAAATCCACACCCATGCTGCTGTGCTCTTTTTCCCAATCTTCTACCATTGTTTAGCCTATATCTCTTCTCTTGCCTCTTTCCTATCTATGTCAATTTAAAAAATGCACTTATACCAGAGCAATAACATCCTGGGTTCAAGTGCACTTAAAACAGCTACTGTTATTAACTAGCTGCTTACAGATGAGAGACATACTGAAATTTATGGTTATACTATTCAGGAGCTCCATGTAGCCCTGGTTTCCCAAAGCAGCACACTTCTCACCAATGGTCCTTAGACCTACAATGCTGGAATTTATCACACTCAGATTTATTAAGTTTCATCTTATATGAATCATATATCCCAAAAGAAATTCCAAAAAAAGCAAAATATGCAAGGTTCAGCAGCAAGCTCAAAAAATACATCTATATTTCAGTCTTTACAAAAGAAAACAATGATCTTTCAATGCACAAAACTGGTGGACTATTTACTTACCATTTTCCCCCAAGAGTCCAAGATACTAACTGGATAACACAAAAATCCCAGTAACAGTAAGAAACTACTTAAAAGCCACTAAATTGCTTCACTCTGTAAGAAATTCCCCAGTAAATCTAACAAGCCACAACATTGACTGATCCATTGTGTCATATCTGATAGGATTCTTTTCACTTGTATATTTAAAAGCAAGTATTTATCCTGTGGTTAAATCATTCAGGTTTGGGATGCTAAGTAGTAAATTCCTTTTAAAACATATAAGCTTAAAACAATCAGAATAATATTTATATCCCAAATATGCATTTATATGCAAGAACTGCATGTTTTACCCCCAGAAATTTTACTAGTGTTCTTCACATCCACAAAATTATTTGGTCACAGCACTGTTACTATAGGAAGAAGCGAAGAAAATTTAAATATGAGTTACGACCTTGTCTTTAAACAATGTAGTACAAATATGGGAGCCTGCGAGCTGCCAGAGAACAAGCTGAGACACTCAAGTGTTCTGCCAAACCTCTTGCTGCTCAGAAAGGGAGTAAACCTTGTCAGTGGTTTTATTACAGCAGAAACAGTCCAGCATGCTAGCACAACCCTCTAACTTAATACGATGTTACATGCAAAAAATCAGACTCTTCTCATTAGTACATGAAAAGTACATCTTCTGTCTGACTCCCCAGTAAACCAGTGGAAGCACAACCTATCCCTGCAGGGGAGCAATGGAGCACCTGGTACCACCTCTGCCCTTCCACACTGTATCCAGGAGTGGCAATAGCTTGGCCTAAGTCACTACCATATTTTTATGAAATGTTCCTCTACTAAAAAAGTGTATGTATGTGTTTAAACGCACATTCTGGTAAACATTATGATTTACTAAAATAAATACCTCATTGGCATAAGCATATTGTACTTGCTTTTAAAAGGAAATTTAAAAAATTGCAAAATATGACACAGAATGAGACCTGTAACCTTGAGATAAATACACTTCTTGTTTTTAAACAAAAACATCAGGATTCTGTAGGGCTTCTCTTCTATACTCTTCCTGTAAATTAAGATATGTAATAAAGAACAAATCTTTATAAACAGAAGTTATTTATCTCCACAATTATTATTCTTAACAAAAATCCAAGGTTCTGGTTGGAGATTTTTGATAGTAAGTTTTAATACAGCCTACTAAACATACTCTGTGAAGTTCAATATAAAGATACACATCTACAATCAGCTGCTTTCTCAATTTAATTTGCACAGTTTTTTCATGCTCCACTGGTGTATTTAATGCTGCTACACTCTGAAGGAGTTTATCTATGATAAACCCAAAAGCTGGCTGCTTGCTTCATACTGACCTTCTCAAAATGTTTCAGTACATGTCACCCAAGTATTGCAGTACTACAGATTTAAACTGCCATTTCTGTGTGATTGGCACACAAGTGCCTCATTTCTTTAACCACCTATATGTGAACTCAGACCTGAATCTTTATTAAAAAACATACACAAGTCAGTCAAGTTCACAGCTGAAGCAGCTTCAGCTGCTTTTAATACCAGTTCTAAATATTTTCCTGCTCATTTATTTAGCTGCACATGTTTTAGAAGCTTGTAATTAAGACAAATTGGGTAATCAAAGAAGAATAATCTTCCTTGTTACTTTACCATCCATTTAGCTTGGAGCAATGATGACAGATGTTGATTAGGAAGGAAGAAAACTCCACACTGAAACGAGGACAGAATTTATATTTTTGGATAATAGCATTTTGAGAAGTGAAATGTCATAAATTCACATTTATACTTGTGAAACTGAGAGATTAATGTGAGAAGGCTTCTGCTGAGAAATTAAGCATCTCATTATTCTAATGATTCACCTTCCACGTAAAAAGAGAGAAATTATTCCAATTCAATTATAAAGAGAAACTGACTAGGTTTGGTTTGTGTGATTTTCACCGCTGATGCATATGGAAAATTTATTTTTAAAAGGTGGTAAGGGGATGAAGAGCCATGGGGTAAAGAAATCTGTTACTCAATAGTCTGTTCTCCCTAATACATCAAGCAAAGCACTGAATTGGATTACAGTTAACTGAGTACAATGGAAACATCATGGACACTGCCCCAGCACCCTATCCCTAGTCTATAGTGTCCCCCTACCCCTGAGAATTCAAATTTATAAATAAATAATAAAAAAAGAGGACAGGAATTTTCACATTAATAATGTTAACTAGCAAATAGCAATTGGTATTTGTTTTTCTAGTACATAACCTCTTCATCTGGGAGAATAAACTTATCCAGGATAGCAATATCATATTATCCATCAAATAAAGATACAATAAAAATAATAAAATATTGTGATAAAGCCCACTGTCAGCAAGGCATGCATGTGCTTCTATACACACAATCAATGTAACAAAGAAAATACTTCCAGGTTAACTAAAAGCATTCCACCATTTCACAAGAAAAAATGTAAGCAATTATTAAAATGTTGACTCATAATTTCTACTAGAATAATACGGAAAGTCATATATAGGGCTTAAATTGTTTGCAGAAGACAACAATAAAAACGGTTGAAATAAAATTTGCCAGGTGATATCAAGTCTCACATTTCCTGTTGCACAACTGACTTACAGTCTTTAAAAGTAATTTTCTTGCATATACAAGCATTATTATCAAAACAGAAAACAACTGGAAAAGCACAATTTGCTTAGCTGTGTAAAGGCTTTAAAAGGAAAATGCACATACACTCTTAAACCTACTATAGACCAGAAACAAAGATCTGAACCCTAAAGGTATTTAAAAAGCACTAATACCTCCAAGGTTCAAAATTATTCACTACAAACCTTGACTCATTTGTGTTACTTTTTTTTTAAAGCTTATGAAACGCCCAGCACCTGAAAACTTTGCCTTTTATCACACACCTGTAATTTATACAACCATAAAACCATGCAGCAAAACCTAACATAAAGCACAAATCAGACATTACTGATAATGCGGCTTTTGCTTTAGTACAGATAATTAGTTATCATTAATATGTACATCTTAATTTATTTTCAAATGTGACAGGAATTGAAGACATCATGTGAACTGAACTGCTTATTCTCAAATTAGATGTGAATTCAATCCTAAAAAGAAGAATATTCTCAAAAATCAAGAATGTAATCTTCATAATTCTAAATAATCATAAAGTAAAAGGTCTGTCTGAATACATTTAGGCCATCTTCAATATAATTTTGTTATGCTACCTTTTCCCATTACCTGGCATTACTGAACCAGTCCTTTGCTCTACTAAAATAAAATATGCAGTTTTCCTACCATTTACATCCTACTTGAAAATCAATAGACTTGAGCAGAGTCTCTACAAGGAAAAAACTCAATCTTTTAAAGGTAAGATGACATCAAATTCAAAACATCACTTATTCAGTCTTACCTGCCTGCATCAGTCTCCTTGAAGATTCCATCCTGGTTTGGACACAATTCACAGCTAGGTGTGACACCACATTTGCATGCATCACAAAACCAAGGCTCGGTGGAATTTTCTGAAGCTGAACTCATGATAGAGTCACTCTCTCCATCAACACCATAGCAACCTACACATAGGAAAAATGTGAGATCAATAGAAGAAAAGACAATTGTAGAAGCAGCCACTTGCCACTTATGACTTCAGAAGGAAACCTACACATAGACAGATTTGGGGAATGGTTAGTGCAAAATTTACATTTTGAAGTCAGTTTAATTCTAAAAAGTCACCTGTTTTATGTGATTAGTCACCTGTTTTATGTGATTGTATTAGATTACAACTGAAAAACAAGATGAAAAAGACTGTTTTACTTATTCTTCTAGCTACACTTGGTGATCTTTCAGACTATGCATTAGGAAGAAAAGTAAGAAAACAAGACTTGAAGCAACCAAAGACTAAAAAAAAACCTCAATGCTTTTTTTTTTGAATAAAGAAATGTATTTCAAGATAAAAGCAAAAATCACTTCTCCCTGAAAACGAACATTTTTTGAAGGGAAGGGGAGAGTGTTTGGGTTTTCTTCTAGGGGTTCATTATGTCAGTAAAATCCAGTCAACAAACATGCACTCCACTTTTCCACTTTGCATTCAGCACACAAATCAACTACAAAAGAATATGCACATGAAAAAAAACCCCCACTATTTACATACTTTATGTGTAAAGTAAAGTATATACTTTATGTGTAAAAGTCACTTTATGTGACCTTAAGCACCCTTGTGAAACTTCAAAACCAAAGTATAGTTTGCAGAGCACAAACTGACAATTCTGAGACACCACACTGGTGATTGATGAAATAGATTTATATTTTTTAAGCACTGTCATTTGTACTTGGTTTTAAATTATAGCTAGGCTCAATCATTCAGTTTCTCCATTCCTCTTCAGTACAATTAGGGTATTCTTTATGACTGCTAAGGCACCTATGCATGCTTAATTACCACAAATTTAGGAAATCAGTGTCTTTAAAGTGATTTGTTATTTAAATCTTGCACAAGAGCAAGAGTTTTATTAGTGCTACTGCAAATGACAAAAAGGAAAATACTACAGCTCATCACCACAAACTGAGATTTTCATATCCCACATTTTGAACATTTAGCTGCTATTTAACAAGAGAAAAATAATTTAATTGTTAACACTTAAAACACAATAAAGACTTCACTAAAAAAATAAATTCAGCTATTTATGAAATGCAGCAGTCAAGTCAAAATTTGCGCTTTCAGAGCAGCAAAATTACTCAATTCTGCAATTAAATAGCAATATGATTTTTTGCTTTGTTTCATTACCCGCTGGCTGTAATAAAATAGCAACAACTCCCCTTCTGCCAGAAACAGAGGTCTGCATAATATACTGAAACCACATTCAGGAAATGAGCAACACTGCAGGAAAAACTTAAGAAACGTAGTCTTCCATTAAAGAATGAGCCTCATAAATAAGAATTAAAATAAGATGACAGAATGTTTCTTTTCATAATAAAAAGTGTCCTAAAATTAAAGGACAAGTAATGAGCTGAAGTGCATTCACAGACAAATTTCATTAGGGATATATAAGATCGTACAGCTCATGCATAGAGTCACTCCGTCTTCCTTACAATGTAGTATCATCTTAAAGCAACATTCCACAAAATATATTTTTTTAATTCGAATAACATAATTTTGAATAGATGCCAGCAAATCTCCTTTTTCAGCAATAAAACTAATGTACAAACACATGGCCCATTGATATCACACAGCTGATGAATCATTAACATTTTAGTAATTCCTTTTGACTTCAAAACATATTAACATTTTCTTAAAAGTACTTACTAAAAATTTCCTAACATTACAGATGCAATAATACTGTGCTCAATCCACACAGCAAAATAAAATCAGTTTCTTTCAAACACTGATGCTTCTTCACCAACTGAAAGTAATTAGATTTGCTTTTCTAGCCTAAGTGCCATCAGTCTACTAAAATTAGAATGATGACTTCCTAAAATTGTCTTACCTTCATTCTGAAATAGCTGCTTTATAATACTTATCAGTCATTTATACCTGATTGTTTTTTATCCTTCCTCCTAGAAAATGACACAAATGTGCTGCAATTATTTCCATCCTTATCACATGTGTTGGCATTAAACATTATTTCTATTAGCAATACAAATACATGTCCTTTTCCAAAGTGCGGGAAAAAAAAAGTCCATATTTTTAACACAACTTTTTTGCCCCAATTTGTATATAAATCTTAGTGATAGCTTTAAAGAGTTTAAGATCTCTGACAGATAAGGAGGCATTTACTCTTTTACCTAACTGGTGTTTAATAAGCTAAACACCACACTATTACAACCAGCAAAAGGGGTGGTCTTTAGCTGGAGAAAACAGACTAGATTGCCATTAATCATTGCTGACAAAAACATCAAAACAATCTGGTTCACCACAAAGTTAAAGAAAAAGGAAGCCTAGCCTGCAAGACTGCTGCTGACCTGGTATACAGTGCCAAATCTGCTGAATCAAAGCTGCAATACAACACCTTGTTGGCTCTGAAGCTAAGGTTTCACAGAAGATACTTTGTAATTGTTCTTGATTGACTTGTAAGAGCCAATTTCAGCAGATTCCAAAACCTAAATAAATCATGAATATAAATATAAATTAAATATATCATTTTAGAAGTCTTAAAAATGCTGAGTACAACAAAAGTTCAAAGTACTACTACCTGCCTTATTTTGCCATGCTGGAAAAATTATTTTGTTCCAATGAACAAAAATCTTTAAAAGTATTATTTTCATTACTTTAAAATGCATAGATATGCAGATACAAAGCTGCTACTTGGTAAACCATTCCATCCTACTATTAAGTGGCTATACTAAAGATAATTTAAAATTGATCAATCCAATGATTCTGAATAAATTATTGGGAATTGCTGATGTTGGAACAGAGAGCAACTTCAAGGCTCACTTAATAAAAGCATCAGCAGGTAGTCCTTAGGTTCCCTCTAAAAGCACCCCAATAGTACAGACAGTCTGACTACATCAGGCCTGGAAGGGCAACAGGGGGAAGGATTCAGAACCTGTAAAGGACATGTTTGGTTCCATGTATTACCACTGCACCTTTGACCTATTTGGCATTTAAGTCAACCAGCTGCCCCTTTGACTGGAAAATATGCTGAAGAAAATCAAGTAACACTTTGCTTAAAATGTGTGCTGCCTTTCCTTAACATTCACAAAAATTCTGAAGTCTGGGTGTTCAGAACACCCCTAAGAGCTCCTTTTGAACTTAAGTTCATTAAATCCTCATGTTTGTATACTCCTAGATTTCCGCATCATAACTCCATTTCTAACACCTCTTTGAACACCATTAATACTAAACAATAAAACCAGTTTAGTATAATACTAACCTATGAATTTAAACACATGAAATTCAACAAGGTAAAATTTCCACAACACTTACTGTTCCATTAATGCCAGCTATATATTACAATTACAGCCAAGTTGTCTGTTGAATGCATGCCATTAGATACAGTAAACAAAGTTTTTTACTCCCCGATTTTGATGTCATTTTACTCTGCCAATAGCTTATATTTTCATGTGATTGTCAATAAAAAGAAATTGCACACACTTTAAAATAATACCATTAAAACAATTGTTCCAAAATTTACACCACTGAGAGAAACAGGAATAGAGACCTAATTCTTTTCATGGCTGCAGCTGGCCCTCTGTTTCTCTGGGAAGGTAATTTTTGCCAAACAGGATATCTGCATGCACCAACTACATCTATATGTACTCTGAAACACAAACTATATGGTAAACCCTATGTTTGTAAAATTAAATGCTGTGAGATCACAGCATTCAAACTATATTTAATTCAATTTTTAATTGGACCAACAGTATAAAATAAATATATTAATAATTTCATGCATCATAAATTCAGAACAATATTTTTATTTTGTAAATTCGGAGTATTAAAGTACATTATTTTGAAAAATTGATTTTTATACCAGACAGCAGCAGACCACAGTAAGGGGCAAAATTAAAATGCAAAAACGTTTTATTACACTATAGAGCATATGGCATCTATACTATTGCTTTTAGCAAGAGAATTTTTGACATAATCACCGTAATCTCTGACATACACATCAAAATACAGTAAGAAACAAAGATAGGAGATGGAAAATAAACTGCTCTAAAAATGTAGAACTTTTCTCATTTAACTCACAGCAACTAACCCAAGGACAACAACTGGGAAGCAAGCTACCTACACTTGTGGCACATGCTACAATGTGTGCCAGACATCTTTTTCAGACACACTGCAATCAAGATGTCAAAAAAACTGACAACACAGTTGGGGGTGTCCTGTCATTACAAGATCTTAGCACAAATGCACTTATCCAAAATGACAGACTGGTGTCTAAAGACTTTTATAAAAAGTAATTACAATTATCTTCATACAGAAGTAAAAAGTCTGAAAAGCAACTGTTCAAATTCAGTAGGAAAGATTTTTTTCCCTTTTTTGTTGGGGGTGGGGGGAAGGGAGGATGTGACAGGGATAGGCTGATATGTGAAATGAGAATACATTTTTAATTGATGGACTTATTAATTAATTACAGGCTTTTCAAACTAACAGATGAATGCATTGTGTAAGAATGGGTATGAAATTAGCATTACATGTATGCTACTTACGCAGTTTTAAAAGCAGTTACAATTAAAACCAGTTATTTACTCCACTAACCACAGATTTTTGGACACGTGTCTGCAGTGCAAAGACAGCTTTTGGACGAGCGATGGAGGCCATGCAAGAACCTCACACAGTAAACAGTTGTATTTGAAAGTAAACTGAATTTCTCACAATCTCAGAACTCATCAGTAAGTAAAGTAAAGGTATTTATTAAGGGTCCATGACTTCAGGTCTGGATAAAAACTACACTACTCTCTAATTCTTGACCATGTTGTTTCTTCCATGTGAGCTCTGACAGATTTGCTCCCACATGAGTTTCCATCCCTCTTTTTCCATGGAAGACGTTATGTAACAGCTCATTAATGCAACTAAGCAATCCAACAGGAATACAAGTCACAACTGAACAGGCAGCTGCTACACCAGGTCCTCAAAAGGAAAAGGTGGTAGCATCAAATACCCAGGAGGGAGCCCTGGTGTCCAGAATAAGTTGCTTTGACTCAGAGGAGTATTTTCTCAGCTAATGAATAACTTCACATTAAAGCTAAGGTAGCTGTCACAGAAAAACCTCTCTCAGTCACCAGAAAGGTTCTGTGGACAGAAATTTTCACTTTAACAGAGCATCAAGGCATAAGTCAAGCGTGTAGGACCCTCTCCCACTGAAGAAAACAGTAGTCAACAAAGAGAAGGAGAAAATAAGGTCTTCAGGGGAAGAACGATCAAATAGTCAATATCATCATTATGTGGGACCCTAGGTGGGACACCAGGAGGGTGTGAAATGAGTGCACTCCTTCCACATAATTATTTACCACGCTACAGAGAAGAGAAGAAAACAGGCTCATTCATAATACCACTTGACATTGCACATAAAATCTATGAAGAAAACCCCTGTGGTATTCCACCAGGCTTGCTTTGGGCATTTTGGAATAAATCAGATTGCATGAAATAGGCATATTACTCTTCCTAAGTGCAGGTAAACATCATTGCATTGATTTCTCTCCAACTCGTAAATAGGAGACTCTTCCTTCAATACTGTGGTCTGAAAAACTCAAAAGCTCAAATATTAGAACAAATTTCTGGACACAACATGATATCTGCAGCCATATCAATATACCTACTAAAGGAAATCTGAAAAAATAAAACCAAATTCTTGGATTTCGATGTGTTTACAAAACACACTTGCTCATTACTGAAACTTATTTTTCAAACTACCAAGCAGCTGGGTATGAGAATACAAAGGACTATAAATACAGTCGATGTCTATGATCTGGATATATATTTCCAAAGCATAGATCAAAACCAATGCTATTAAGAGTAAACCTTGCTTCAATTAACATAAAAAAATTAGTTCTCAAAGTTGCAAGCCATGTTTATTATATGATTACAGAGTAATTACCTTTTCAACTACTTTTCAATTTATTTTGGAAATCAGCAGAATTGAATGATTAGGCAAACAGGACCAAAAAGTAACTGTTGCATTGCATTTTAGTTTTGACTGCAACTTCTTAACAATAGGTTGTCTTCAAGTATTACTTGTGCATTTGGAAATAAATAGTAAGTCAGCGACCACTGGGCAGGAGTGCAGAAATCTCCAAGTCATTGAACATATGTGTATATATAAGATCACCAGATAAAAACTAAAGCTTCAAAGGTTCCAATTTTTTTATAACTGTGTCGCTTTTGCCTGGGGTGGAATTAATTTTCCTCACAGCACTGAACATGTGGCTATGTCCTGGATTTGTGCTGAATATAGTGATGATAATGCAAAGATGTTTTTGCTACTGCTGAGCAGGATGTGCGCACAGCCAAAGCCTCTTCTACTTTCCCTACTGCCACACCTGCAAAGAAGCTGGGGGCACGTGGCAGGCTGGGAGGAAACACAGCCAGGACAGATGACCCCAGCTGACCAAAGGGATATTCCAGACAATGTGACATCATGCTCAGTATACAAAGTGAGGGAAGCAAGATGTTTAGGGTGATGGCGCTCATCCTCCCAAGTAATCATCACATGTGATGGAGCCCTGCTCCCCTGGAGATGGCTGAACACCTGCCTGCCCAAGGGATGCAGTAAATTAATTGCCTTGATTGTGTGCATGGTTTTTGCTTTCCCTGTCAAACTGTCCTTAAGTCAACTGACAAATTTTCCAGCTTTTACCCTTCACATTCTCTCCTGATCCTTCTGGTGGTGGAGTGAGCGAATGGCTGTGTTTGGCTTGGTGGTTGACATGGGTTTAAACACAACAGTAATATCTTTATTTGCTGCAAGCGATTATTTTTAAAAATTACTGAAAAAATCTCAGATTTAAAACAGCACTTGCCCTTACTTATCATTATAAAATATCCAAGTACAGAAAAACACAGCAAAGAAACTGTCCATTTCTGTTGAAATTCTATTCATACATATTTAGCAATGAAACATACACATAAAATGTCAAGTAAAAGTCCAAAGTGTTCAGCTTCAAATTGTTGCTGTGGAAATTTACATTTATATCACAGTCATCAATTACTTTCACATACACAGCTTGCTTATTTTTCTCTAAGACTTCATCTATTCAAACAGAAGTTCACAACTGCATCCTATACACTTTCAAGTATTTATTATTAAAAGGAATTGCAAAGAGCTAACTAAACATTCAACCACAAATGTGAAAAATTACCCAAAATCTATAGTCAATTACCTGGTACATGCTGTAGAACTTATCAGAACAAACTAACAACTTAAATATTTTTAATTAATCAATTTTACTTTGTTGCAATGACAACAAAAGAAATACAGACATTGCACTTTTTGTATCAGTGGAACTACAGGGATTCTTTGCCTGGAACATGAAAAAAGAATAGCAGCAATTACTTTTAAACAGATTTTGAGCTACTAAAATTCAGATAACTTTTGAACTATGGAACTACTCTCCTTTAGAGGAAAGCCAACTATAATCTTACTTTTATAGGGACAGAATTTTAGTCAACTAAGTAAAATGAGGATGTGATCTTTTGGGGATTTTAAAAGTATTCTTCTGGAATGAAAAAATAATTTGCCATCATTTCATTCTAAAGTGGCAGAGGATCATTTTTCTATCACAATCATTCTTCACTTTAGCAATCATTAAATAAATCTTATGGAAAAAAATTCTAGGGAGCTCCACAGCTTTAGAGCTTGGATGTATTGACTGAAAGTAGTGTTTGGGGAATTCTCAAGCATCCATTTATAACTATCAGCAAAAGATGTGTTCCTTGTAAGTAAATATTAGACTGTACAAGGGGAAAAATAAGAGCTATCATGACTCTATAAAACTAACTTTTCGATAGTTACTGCATTTCAAATCAAATATATTCTATACATTACTTTCAAAAAACTTCATGGATACAGAAGGAATTCTGCAAGACACATAAATCCTAACACTTCTAGAAGGCAACAAGATCTGACAAATGACCTCAAAGGCACTTTAAGTGTGGTCCAGCTCGTCATAAATTAGGCCAACTAATCTGCTCTCTTAGTAACATTGACAGTCTGGATTAGCTCTTCAAAAGACCACAACAGGCTCAAGAGCTAAAAGTACACACAGACACACAGTGTAAGGCATGTGAACAACAGGACAGAAATTCCATCCTCAGTTTCCTAAGTGATGTCAAGCAAAAAACCGAACTACATCCCAATGCAGGAAAAATACTACTTGGAAACAGTTTTCTACGTTGCATGAGAAAACTAAAGTGTGAGTATGGCATTTATACAACCACTTCCTACCTAGAACGACATTCTGAACAGATAAAAAAAATTAAATTAGTGGAATCACATTAAATAAATGCCTCACACGCTTCTGAAAAATGAAAGTCCATTTTCTTTTTATTGTAAGAACTGAAATAGTTTAATATCATTTTCCCGGGAAAACCTAAAAATAGGCATGAAGTCCTAAAATAGTACAGGATATGAGGAAAAAAGCCCCAACCTGGTTAACAAAGAAGAAAAGGTTTTGTTTTTTTCTGGTATGCCTTTCTGTGTTAGTATCTCCCCTACCTTCCAAACTCAAGAGAAAGAGTAACAACACACAACACAGTCTCATCTTCCATGTAAAGCTATTAAAATTCCATGCATTCACCTAAATTATTATTCTAGAGTATTTCTGTAAAACCAGATCATCTACATTTATTACGCACACATAGTTCTGATTTTGAAGGAATTAGCAAAACAACAACTTGATTATGTCCTAACTTCAAAATTCCCGTTTTAAAATGTCAGTGAAAATTATGAGGAAGTTCAAGACTAGCTGTTTTCACTTATAAAGCATGTCATGAAGAATAACTTTCTTCTTCCCCTTCTCTCTGCTGTTTCCATACAGCAAAAATATAGGTGAAATAACCTAATAACCTGAAATACGTAAGACAAAACCATTAATAGAATATCCTAAAGTGAAAATACAGTGTATAGCTACAAAATTTGCAGACTGTCATTCATGGTATCAGTATCTGTAGACTATGTCCCATCCTACAGGTTCTTATATTGGCTTTGCTGCAGTAGAAAATGGTTGTTACACCACTAAAAAAATCAATGCAGTATCTCAAAAAAATACCCTCCAGCATTTAAAGGTGTTGTCTGAATAAAGTAAGTCAAAATTTTATTACAAGCAAAGCATATGTTTTCCTCCTAATAAAGAATGAAGGGTTGTATTACCTTCATGCACTGTTATTCCACAGTTGTCACACTGGATTATTTCATCAGCATCTTCACTGTTATCTCCAAGACAAACGCAACAAATCAAAATATGGTCCATTTTCTGAGAACTCCAATTTTGAGACTTCTCAAGGATCAATGAGTCCTAATATTGAAAAACAGAGACACATGGATTATGCCAGGAACTTCAATTTTATTTAAAGCAAGACCTGTTATTTGCTCAATTTTTGAACAACAATCAAAATACCATGGAATATTATTTTCATAAGGCTAGAAGCTTCTTCGTTGTCAAAATGCTCAAACACTTCCTCCATGAATACAAGAGCTGGGATGCATGGATGTCAATGCAACCTATACACCTGTTAAGATCCAGAGGTCAGAGGAGAGTCAAGACAGGAATCTCAATACAGAATCCTCAAGATAGAACCATATGTCTTTGAACCATTTATGTTCTACAAAACAGGATACCTAAGAAGCCATTTAAAAAAAGACCAAAGGTGATCTTCAGATGTTCCAACATTCAGAAAAGTTGCTTCATTTTCTTAAAATTTAAGAAATCACATGGCTCTGAAAAATCCAAGAATACACAGCTAATACAAGCCTGTCAAGTTTTCACTTACATAAAATATAACAAATTATCAACTCTGTATGATTTTGTTCTAATGCAAATTTATGTGTATCTGTGTAAAACCGTATGATTTATTAAAACTGTATGTTCTTCTGACTATATAGAGGAGTGAGGATTTGCCCTGTTCTGGTAACCTACAATATGAACCACAGCTCTTAAACAGATTATGGGTTTTCATGGGGAATTTTTCTAAGAAAACAGAGAAGTGCTTCATAAACCAAAGTTATATGTAAAATTAGTTTTCTTAACAAACACTGTCTTCTTACTATTACCATTGTGAGATAGGGCCACTCTCTGTTCTGCAGTTTCATGGCCTCCATACATACTCATTTATTTTTATACTAGAGCTTGAACCACCTTTATTGGTAATATGAAGGCATATAAGGAAGTATGAAAATAAGCACAGTAGTGAAAAATAACCATTGTGGTATAAAGAAACAGTAGTAGTTTCAAATCTGAAAGGCTGAGAGTTCAATGATATCATTCAAAATATGCAAAAATATTCCAAAGCTGCTGTGGCATCAAAAAAAAAAAAAAAATAGGGTGAAAAATACCCTCTCAAACATTTTTTTCTAATTCCAACTCACCATTTACAAAATACAGCACCAATACTATGCCTAAGGGAACAGACGCTCTTGTAGAAGTGGAAAAGAACATTCACAGAGTTGCATTGCTTACAGGAAGGCAACTAATTGTGAAAAATAGAAGCATCTCTGCTACGGAGTTCAGACTTACAGAGCATCTCTTCCAACATCCTCCTTTTTGGACATAGCATTTTGAGGAAAGCAATAAACTTGGACACTACTGCAACCCATCATTACTCAAAATACCCATGTTTGGTTTATCATTCACATTGCAGATAGGAAAATGGCAGTGGATGCTCCCTAACTTTGGCAGACTAACTGTGCTATGGCACAGATTTCTCTGAGGCATGTCACAACCCTACAGAGATCAGCTTTTTCTGACAGTAACTTTGATTTAAACTGCTATTTGGCTTCACTGAGAGAAGTTTAAAAGACACTGCTAATCTCTATTGTTATAGAAGCCCAAGATCTCATCATTTAAAAAAAAAAAAAAAAACACAACCAAAAAAAAAAAAACCCACACCAAAACCGAAGTATTATTTTAAATTAAGAAACAGTAATGCACTGTAAAAACACTGAAATAACACTAGCTGTCCAGGCAGTGAGAACATATGCAAACATGGACCAAAAAACCCAAACAAACAAGCAATGATGAAAGAGTATCAAATTTTTGTTCTAATGTTAGAATCCCTAGCCATTAAGGCTCACCTCATGTGAAGACAGCTACTAGGTGAAACAAAGCAGCTGAGCAACTTATTTTTTCATGCAGGCACGGAGAGGGAGTGATCTGGAAAGTGCGCCGCTCTCCTCTGCTTTTAGTCTATGTAAGCACCTGAGAGACTCATCCAAAAACGGAAACTTTTACATGTAAAAGTAACTGCTGCAACTGCTGAACAAGTCCTGTTCCCTGCTGAAGTGGGAGAAACTATTTCAGCTGGATCACTATGTAACTCCCATTTCTGTGGCGTTAATGAAGAAAGTCAGCATTTCAAGCTATACGCCCATAGACTTTTAATTTTAAAGGGAAAAAAAATTAAAAATACAATAACCACCTCACTGAGAATAGAGAGTCCTATAAAGTGGTAATAATTATAAAAACAGAAAAGCACCATTTGCCTACTAATGATGCTTGACCACAGGAAAGAAAGCTAAGTTTGTATTCTGTGCATAATGCAATAGAAATGCATGTAGTATTTTATTACAGCACATGTTAAAATAATGTATATGCAGACTTCAATATACTTTTGTAAAATGTAAATAAATAAAAACCACAGGGAAAGAAGAACGAAACAACCCCTCCCCAACACCCTCCACAGTTTCCATCCTCCAAAAATAAGCGAAGGAAAGAAAGAAAGAAAGAATGCACATAAAGGACACTACAGTATGTTCAGAACTAATTATCTGGACATTATTTTCTAAATTTATTATGGATTTAATTATCTAGGAACTCAGTTTTCTAAGAACTCTGTTTCTGCAGTGTGATGAGATTTTGCTAGATGTATCTGCTAGACTAGATTTTTTTTTTTACTCCTTTTCTGGTTTTACTAATTCAAAATACGGTAGCCGTGGAGAGCATACTATTAAAATACAGTATATTGAGTATCAGAAATCTGAAAATTACAGTCGATAATTCAGTCTCCAGACACATTTGCAAAACTTCTTGACAGAGTCATAAACAGTACAGCACTTTACATGCTTATCAGTTACAAAATCATAATCTGAAATTCAAATTTTCAATTTCGATTTTATGTTCTGATCGCTGTTCTAAATCTAAGGCAAGAATAGAATATGATATCCATGCATACTAAGAAGCTTCAAAGAAGATACAGCAGAGACAGCTCTCAGTTTCTGAAACAGGCCTGTTTTTCCAAGCCAATGGAAATTAGACTGAAGAATATATCACTAAGAATGTAGCTGTACATCTCCATTCTGATACGAGAACCAACTCTGAAAGAAAACTACCTCTGTCTGTTACAAGTTCTGATCACTAGTACTGGTAGAGCACTTTCAGCTCCTGAGCCAAGAAAAGGCAGGTAATAATAGAATAATAGAATCACAGAGCCTGACAAGGAAAGAAGATGCCTATACAAAAAGACAAAAGAAAAAAACCCAAACAAATCATGCTTTCTTTTCAATCTCAATTATTACTAAAACATCACAGCTCACTTGCAATAATATATAAACTAAATATCTATATTTATAATACCTATTAAATTATCTAAAATAGACCAAATCCAATTATTTTTAGTTCCCTGTTATTCCACACATTTAAACGAAGTTTAAAGGGAACAGTAGAAGTTTTAATAATGTCATATCACTATCACTTCTCAAATGTTATGTTGACATTGTGATTATATCCCGAAAACTAATTATAGACTTTATAGCAATACTTTTTATTTTCTTCAGAATTTTGCTATTGCAGAACATGAAGTCAGCCACAGTGACAACCTGGTATCCTAATTTTTCCACAGGCACAATCTTCAGGGCAACTGTAATTGTGCACAGGGAAAAAAGGTTACTTTATTAAACATTTATATATATAATATTCACATTCTGCAATCAGAAGATATTAAATATAACAATCATAGTATCCACATGCTTTTAGTATGGCAAGAAATTAGTTCATTTGTGACTATTATAAGCAAATCCAACACAAATTATCAGAATTATTCTATTTGATTTCAAACCTAGTGTCTATGGCTTTTTACATAAAATTCTTCTATAAGTGAACTCTGTTCAAACTTTGATGTTTGTCACAAAGAATAATGCCTCATTCATCTATTTTATGATTATGTCACAGGTGCTTTTAACTTTTATAACATTACAGATAGAGGACATTTACACTAAAACAGAACTAGAAGTCTCACTAACATATGTTGGTTTGCATACTGGACCTCCTGCTTGTTTTAGTACTAATCCAATCTTTGTAAAGCCAAGAGAAGTCGCACTATTGACTTTAGTGGCATTAGATTGGTCAAATGGTCCAAGTAAGGTTATTTAATATGCAGTGCCTATTTATCATTATTTTTCCTTCTTCGCTTATTATTATGTGAACACAAGACCAGCCAATCAGTTTAACTTTTAATATTAACAAAATAGCTACTGGGGAGTAGTTTCCATTTGTCAACAGATATATTATAGAAAGTTGGTTGCACTACCTCATTACTCTTGCTTTGTGAAAGAGCCAGGCTATCATTTGTCAATTCCTCATCATCTGCATTATTCCTGTTAAGAACTTTACTCTTCTTCTTCTTGGATCCTCCATCACTAGCCGTGCTGCTATTATCTTCTTCATTAGCTTCCTCATCATTGTCATCCTCATCACTTCCACTCCCGTCATCTTCATCATCTTCATTATCTCCATCACTCCCCTCTTTTTTCAGTGCATTCTTTCCTTTTCTTTTCTCAGCAGTAGGCCGCCAGTCATTGTCATCTTCACTGTCGTAGTCATCCATATCATTTAGTTCTTCCATCGATACAAAATCCAGAAGAGGTCGGTTCCTGCGCAAATTCCATTTTTTTGGTTCATTTGTTTGCTCATCAGCCACAGCCTCAGGTCCAGCTGCTTTCTCCTTCTCTTTCTTCTTTTTTGGTTTTTCTTCTTCATCTTCTTGCTCTTTCTTTTCAGTTTTAATTACCTCTTTGTCTGCTGTTGGCACTTCTTCAGTGGAGGCTTTCGGCTGCTGCTCTTCTACTTTCTCTTCTGCCGGTTCCTCCTCCAAGATATTTTCTTCTGATTCAGTACAGGAACCTTCACCACTGTCCTTAGATGCATCTTCACTCCCATGACCACTTCCTTCAGAATCTGTTGAGCATATGAAAATTTAAAAAATGTTCCGACACAAATGTACCCCCAAAAATAAAATCTCTTGAAGCAAGTTGTTAAACAAAAGAATGATGTATGTTCCTCCCTCATAAGGTATTCCACCTATTTTTTCAGCTGGTGTTCAAATATCGCTATTTCGAGTGCTATGTTGAGAATCTGTTAAACATGAGTGCATTTTAAGATGCCAAAAAATAAAAATAATGGTAGAACTTATTAAATGAGCATTATAAGTTCCTTTGAACTGCAGCTCATATTAACAAAAAGCAGTAGCAGAGTAATTTCCATGTGAAGTCACATCTTAAAGAAAGAACATTCCAGTTTTTAATTTCTGAAGGTGTTTTATACATCTTCAAAATAAAATAGCTATCCAATAGAAGATGTTTGAAATTACAAAATGAAGAGTTTACATAGCTAGTACTACTAATAATATGGCTAATCCCACACCTTCATTTTTAATACATCTTTGTTTTTCTGGGTTTGAGGGCTCTTTTAATTTCCAAGGTTAGTTCACTGATTAATCCCACATAAACTATGATTCACTCAGCATTGCAGCTGCACTACACTGCATTAACTTTACACTACTCATACCTTACATACTACTGTTCTGTGTGCACTCACTACTTCATTAATTAACACATGCCAGCATGAGCAACAGAAAAGAACTGAGAAAGATTTTTATATAAAAGAGAGATTTTTACTATAAAGCACATGTAAAAAATATTGAAAAATGACATGTGAACTTGTTAAACTTTACAAACAGCATCTACCTTGCTATATCTCATCTTATATGAACCCACTGCTTTTCATTCATAGTATTGTTTTAATGACGGAAAACTCAGAAAATATTTTTTTAAAATTCTTTAAAAGAAAATATAGTTTCTTGATCCAATGCAGAGATCAATTAGGCAGCGGCTAGAGTTTTCAGTTTGCTCAAAGCCATCATCAAGTTCTTGATCCACTGTCATACAGATGCAAAGATGAAACACATCAATGCTCACAAATTTAAAAAGAAAATCTTAATTGCTTTAGTTACAACACAAAAATCTCCACCACTCAATATCACCTTACACAGAGAATTTCTCTGCACACCCAGCTCTGTATAAATCCAAATAAACAGACACTGAGGTAGGTGTGCACAGTGTGTCATTTCATACGGCATTTTTTACCACCCCAAAGAACATTGCAAATGACTGCCAGTTGTTACTTTAATATAGTGGTCAGTTTTACTGTGTATACCTGCATGTGGAAGCATTCAGTGAGATTATATAACTAATGACATAGAAGGTCCATAAGTGCTATTATTTCTGATTAGGACATCAAAGTTACCCATCCTCTTACAAGCTAACAAAAACTAAAAGTTTCCAACATACGTTCTAACATTCAGAGATCCAGAAAACACACAAGTTTTTTTTATGGTCTTTGAGAAAAACATAATTCAGTCATTTTTCCACACCTATTAGCCTTTAATTATAGTAATCAAAGTACAAGATAATTAACTGAAGTTTTGAAAGAGTAGAACATGAGTCAGGTGTACACAAGAAATAAAACCAGTATTAACTAACATGCAATCCAAAAGAATTGTTTCCAAGTTACAATAATTTCTTTGGCTAAAGAATCACAGGATGGGTAAGGACCACAGTGAGTCATCCCACAGCACACTGCCCAGGATTGTATGCGGACAGTTCTTGAATATCTCCAGTGAGAAAGACTGCACAAAATCTCTGGACAATCTGCCCCAGTGCTTGGTCACCTGCACACTTAGATTCAAGTGGAACTTCCTGTGCATCACTTTCTGCCTGCTGCCTCTTGTCCCATTGCTTGGCACCAAAAAGAGCCGGGTCCATCCTCAACATCCTCCTTTCAGATACTGATAGAAGGGATGAGGTCCCCACTCAGTTGTTTCTTATTAAGGATGAACAGGCCTAATTCTCTCAGCCTTTTCTCACTAAGAGAGAGGGCCTCCACCGAAAGAACACAAACATGGTGAGAAGGCTACAATGCTCCATGAAGACAGCCTCAAAGAGTTGGGGTGGATCAGCATGGAGCAGAGAAGGCTCCAGGGAGAACAGAGTTTATGAGAGAGATTTTTTTACTAAGGCCTGTGGTGACAGAAAAAGTCACCTGAAAGAGGGTAGGGTTTAGACTGGACACAAGAAAACTTTTCAATGAGCATGATGAGACACTAGAACACGTTGTCCAGGGAAGCTGTAGGTGCCACAACAATGAAAATATTCAAGGCTAGGTGGAATGGGGCTTTAGACAATCTGGTCTAGTGAAAAAAGTTTCTGACCAAGGCAGGGGGTTGACTCAGATTATCTTGAACAGTTTTTTGATCATGTAGTTTATAGGATACCAGGCCTGGCAACATACAGGGTACACCAGATACAAAGAGGAGGGAAAAGGATCTTTGCATAGGACTTAGCAGGGCTCACTGAAAGACTAAATTAGATTTGAAGGGGGAAAGGAATAAACCTGAGTTCCCTAGAAATATGCCTGGGGGCAGCACACCACGGTTTGGGAGACAACATGCTAAGAAAGTTTCTTTGATCTGTCACTTTAGTGGAGGTAGGGAATGGAGATCCGTGCAGTTGTAAAGACACAAGGGTTATTACATGTTATAAAACGCAAATGTGACTGAAAATGATCATGGTAAGACTTAAGAGTTTGTTTCCCCTAAAAAGCTGGAGAGATCAATAGCCCAGCTGAAGTGTCTCTACACCAATGTACACAGCACAGGCAACAAACAGGAGGAGCAGAAAGCCACTGAGCAGCAGTAAAACTATGACATAGTTGCACGCATGGAGACATGAGAAAACATGGACAGCCAGAGTGCTGCACTGGATGGCTAGAAACCCTTCAAAAGGAACAGGTAAGGAAGGAGAGGTGGTGGGATAGCCCCTACCTTAGGAGTGTTTTGATTGTCCAGGGCATAATGACGATATGGTTGTTTAAGGATAAGATTCAGGGGAAAGTCCAACAAGGCAATACTGATTGAAGACCACCCAACCAGGATGAAAAGGAAAGTGAAATAGTCTATAAGCAGTCTGTAGTCTCACAACCACTAGCCCTCATTTTCACAGTGGACTTCAAGTTACCAGATATCTGCTGAAAACACAATACAGCAGAGAGGAACTGGTCCAGAATGTTCCTGGAGCATGTGGAAGAGAACTGTCTAACACAGACAATGAGGGAGGCTACTGGCAAAGACTCCCCACAGGACCTGTTATTTGTGATCAGAGAAGGCCTTGTGGGTCATGTGATGACTGGAGGGTGTTCTGGGCAGAGCAAACTTGAAACTAATTTTCAGACAAGCAATTCTCAGACAAGCAAGCAAGGGGGTCAGCAGAACTTCGATCCTGGACTTTCAGAGATGATGCCCTGTTGAAAGGCTTGGTCAGCAGAGTCTCTTGGGAGACAGTCCAGGAAGCCTGGACATTCTTCAAGGAAATCGTAAAAGCACAGGAGCAGGCCATCCCTATGTGCTGAAAGACAAGCCAGCAGTAAGAAAGACTGATGTGCCTGAACAGAGAGCTGAGAAATTTGACTGGAACTCAGAAGAACAAGGAAAATTTAAGGCTTTTGGAAGAAGGGGCAGGCAACTCAAAAGGACTACAGGGATGATGTGAGGGAGAATTTTTTTTTGCAGGGAGAAAATCAGAAGGACCAAAGACCAACTAGAACTCATCTGGGTACTGCCATAAAAGATAAAAAATACATAATCAATATAACAAAGGCTAAAGACAATCTCCACAAATTACTGAATGAGGAAGGAAACAGTGCCAAAGGATGAGGAAAAGGCTGAAGTACTCAATGCCTTCTTTGCCTCAGTCTTTAACAGCAAGACCCACTGTTCTCTGGGTAGCCATCCCCTTAAACTAGAAGACAGACACAGGGAGCACAATGAAGCACATAATCCAAGGGGAAATGGTCAGTGATCTGCTAACATCTCTCAGACCCACACAGGTCTGAGGGCCCAAATGAGCCACATTCAATCATTTACCAGCAATCCTGGCTAACCAGGGACCACGTGATTAGAAGTTAAAAAAAATGACCCAAGAAGGGTCAGGAGTTATCCAGGGAAATCCAGGCAGTCCTGCCAGCCTGACCCTGGAAGGTCATGGAACAGATCATCTTGAATGCCATCAAGATGATGGAGCACAACAGACTGGGGCAGAAGGGCTGGAAAGCTGCTCAGTGGAAAAGAGTGCGGGGTGCTGGCTGACATTTGGCTGAACAAGACCAAGCATGTGCCCAAGTGGCCAAGAAAGCCAATGGCATCGTAGTCTGTACCAGCAATATGAAGCCAGTAGGACCAGGGCAGCGGCTGTCCCCCTGTACTTGGCAGGCACTGGTGAAGCCACACTTCAAATACTGTGGCCAGTTCTGAGCTCCTCACTTCAAGAAAGACACTAACATACTGGAATGTGTCCAGAGAAGGACAGTGGAGATGTGAAAGGTCTGGAGCAGAAGTCTGGTGAAAAGGAGGCTCAAGAAAGACCTTATCACTCTCTACAACAACCTGAAAGGAGGGCATAGCAAGGGGTGGGTCAGTCTCTCCTCCCATGTAACAAGCAATGGAACAAGATGAAACAGCTTCAAGTTGCAACAAGGGTGGATTAGCTTGGCTATTAGAAAAATCTTCGAAGAAAAGGTTGCTCCTCAGGAAGTAGTTAAGTCACCACCCCTGGAGATATTTAAAAGATGTGTAGATGTGGCACTTAGGGCACAATTTACTGGTGGGCTTGGCAGTGCTAGGAAAACAGTTGGATTCTACCTTAAAAGGTTTTTTCCAGAGTACACAATGCTAAAATTCTATGACACTTGCTAGTTCCCATAAACATTTTACAAGTAATTCCTAAAGCTATACTCTCATACTAGACATATCACAGATTACATGCCATATGTATACTCAAAGCAAAATTAATTTCATATCTCATTCACAGTTGCCAAGTGTCTATGTACACTATTTATCTTACTGTAAATAAGGTAATAGAAGATTTTGCCACATTAAAATTAACTGAAAATTTTAACTTAGCTTTCATTATTTCCCCACCATAAATCTATGACAGACATTTGTTTTGATGTTTTAACTGTGCTGATGCATTTCTAAATAGTCTTAGACTTCTTACCAATTTAAGGTTTCATTTTGTTTTGGATGGAATCTTAGTCTTGATATAGTTTGATCTCTAACAGCACTCTAATTTACTAACATTGATTCTTGTACATCAATACTACACAATTCAATAATTTAAAGCAGAGAGCAAATAAACACTATTTTCACTCATTTCTCTCCTTCAATTTCTCTTGCCTTCTGCCTGCAGATTTTGCTTTCTACTCTCCTTTATACATTCATATCCCCACCAGAGATATCTATAGTACGAGATATCTTTCCTCAATCTGAATGCATCCACTGTGATAGGTGCTTTTCTACAAAGAGCTACTCTGTAATAACAGCAATTTTTGCAGGTCTTCTTCTGTCAGCTGCACTTTTACCGAGGAAGAGGCTGCAGTATAAAATTTTCTCCTTGAAAGAAATGCTTAAAGAATGGCTCTTTCAAATTGGAAACCGTATCATGTCATCTCCTATAGGAGAGAAGTACAGCTACTCTAAGTGAAAGATGGGGCCAGATATACCATCAAATAGTGAAGAATACAGAGTTCAACTGAGGACAAATAAGAAAGATAACAGTTGGGAGAAAGACATCATTTATTCCTCTATACCTTGTATCTTTAGCTCTACTAAGCACAACAGCAAGTAGCACTCAATTCTAAAGAGGATAATTCTGCAAAGAACAGAACATTATGCTACAGAATTAACATACAAAGAAAAGTGTACTAAAGAAACACTCCACTCAGCTGTGGAGTCTTATATAATATGTATGAGACACAAGACTTCAGGGTAAATGTACTGAAATCATTACATGAGTCAACAAAAAAAAAAATCCTCCCGGGGTTCTTTGCAGGATCGTTTTACAAACAATTTTAAATATGACAACCCACAATTTCTAGGTTTTTTTCAAGATTCTAAAAAAATCCATGTATACAAAGAGCAAGTGCTACACTCCAGAAGTACCTGGCCAACCACTCACAGGAGACAGTCTGGTTCTTCAATGCAGTATTTAGCTTAATAAGCAGCCCTTTGAAAAACAGCTTTATTGATTGTTTTAAGTGAACTTGAAAGGATAAGCTGGTTAAAGGCAATCATGGACTCAATTTTGGACTTGCCTCTTCCACTAACAAAGCTTAACAAATTCCAAATAGTAGACAAGGATCATTTGGAGTAATTTTAGAAAATTCTTTTATTTGCACCAAATCCTATCTGAGTCTTTCTAAAGTGCTCAAAGCTACCTACAATTAATATAATCAAGGATCCTGGAACACTGAAAAGCTGAGCATGCAACACAGAAAGCAACTACTAAGTTATCGCTGCTAAATAATATTAATCAATAATAATATAGCCATCATGTGACAAATAGCCTACAGTGGCCTTATACCTTCTTTTTGAGAGCAGTAACAAAAACCAGGATGCAGGTGAGGTTAATGTCACTCAACCACCACCATCTTTTCTATTGGTCCTTTACCCTCTTCCCCCCCTCCCCCCACAAGGCAAACAACTAGCCTTTGACAAGATTACATGAAATTAGTGATCTCTGCTAAAACACCATGTTAAGCACCATACACAATCCTCACCCAGGGTGCCTGTATCCTGATGGATGGGAAACTGCAGAAAGCGCTACTGAAAGTGTTTGTCATTAGCCTCTGACCATAAACGTCCTTACAGAAGATCAGCTCCAGTACCACAAAAAATCCTTGGCACATGTGCTATACCAACACACACAAGCAGCTGTACTTCCTACACATCTGAACTAGATATCACACATAAAGACTCCAAAATACCTTAAGGAAATGCTTAAATTAACTAGAAAGCTACAATATTAATAAATGGATGTAAAAAAAGAGGTGGATAAACCTAGGTCATGTATAGAAAATAAGAATTTTTAAATTACAAAAGGTAGAGCTGTGTAACTGGCAAAATTGTGACCACATTTCTTTATTAGAGACCATTATGATATGATCAATAAAACTATAAGCAAGAACTAAAGGCTTAATACCTCACTTGCAACATAATTCCAAGAAATCTAACACACCAGTTAGATATATGCCCCTGACTTTCTATGCTCTTTTGCTGCATATGATGATTAAACACTGGTAGACTACTGGCAATTCAACATCAGCAGTGCTGGCAGGTAAAGAAATTGAACTGTCCAAAATAACATGATTAAGAACACAGAAAACCAAACCAATATAGATTAAGATGCTACAGCTCACGGAGAGAAACTTTCTTCTAAAATAATGTTTTGAAAGGAAGTAGCTAATATGTATTAACTGCAGATGGAGACTGGGCAGAGCAGGAGACAAAACTGACAACTGATAAACAATTACACATTTCAGAAAATAAGTACTCAGTTTAATAGAAAAAAATTATGGAAAGGGAACAAAGGAAAGACATTTAGTAAGCAGCTTCCTCACTTTTACACTGGCAATAATTATGTCCTATGACATTTCCATAGATGTCTATTCAAGGCGCAAAAACCACATAAAACTAAAGATTGCCAATTTTGACTTGAGTCATTAGGAAGTGCCTCATTTACAAAGTTAGAACACTGATGAAATTGGGTGCCCTACCAATTGCTTGTCAGCAAACACCTGGAATAACAGAAATCCCAGTGTTTACAACAAAAATGGAAGTTGAAAATCTTGTCTGCGACTCCAAAGTTTTACTTGGGGTGGCAGACATCTGTACAGACAGAAGTTTTACCTGGGATGAAGATACTCTAAAAGAACATAATGCTGGTATTTTCCATTTTCTCAATTAGAAAAAGCCCTTGTGAATTCCAGTTTCAGGAACTACATATGAATATGGAAATATATGATAATTTACTAATGATTAACTAGCCAATATTTTCTTTTACCTCCCCTGTCTACTGAAACAACTTTACTCTTGCCTAACATTCAAGTTTAGTCCAAAAAACCAAATATATTTGTTTCTGCATGAAGATTTCAGTACTGTCAAACACTACAGTATTTTGATCCTTCACAAACACTTCTTTATATTACAATATTCTGTATAGGAAAACAAAAGTGCAATCTCCATTGTGCTAAGAGGAAACAAGCTATATAAAGATAATAATATTTACAACTTTTTATTTCTAGATCAAGACACATGTTTTTAAGAATAGATAATATATGCATTTATGTAGATCATTACTTGTTTTAAACAGATCTTCTGCTGACTTCAACTACAAGAATAGTACATAATATGTATGCATGTCAGGCTTCACACTCAACACCAAAAAAAAAAAAAATGTATATAAAAATATGAGTCAACAAGACTAGCAGCAGAAGCAGTGACAGGAATGAGCTCTTCAAAGGCAGCATTCAGTTATTTTCTCCTTAGCTACCCTGCAACAGGAACCAGTCATTAAATTCACACATGATTCTTGTGCAGGGACCACTACATTCCTCTGTGGTATTTCAATTTCAGTACGTGCGCTGACAAAACTGACTTAGTTCAGCAATGAGAGAGAAGAAAAGTGGAAAATTCTTGCTTTGGAGTCCTGATGGGAATTATTCTAAACCTGTACTCTGATTTCTGACATCAGTGTATCTCCAGCTACTCCCATTGCAGAAAAAAACCTGAACATGAGGATTCCCAAAGCATGCTTTAGTTAAGTTAAAAACAAAACTTCAAACAACTGATGTGTACTGTGAAAGACACTATTAAAAGCCCTAAGTTGAGTATCATTTCAAGTCACATGTTTGTACACTCTGACTCCAAAGGGAGAGTTTTTTTGATTGATCTCACATTAAGATTACATATGACAGTCTTTCTCATGGAACAATATTTTCAAGATGTTTACAAAAGCCAGAAGAATATAGTACTTTAGAATATGGCATCACTAATACAAACAGAGGAGCCATTAAAAATTACTTTGTTCAGCATAAACATAATGAAAATCCCAGAAGCTTGAAAACTATTTACATCAAGTAAGTTTACAAGAATGCAACAGTTCTAAAATCAATTTTTATAGAGAGATGCCAGAACATTGAGATCTTTTAAGCAGAAAAGGCCAACTGACTGCTTGGATGACCTAAATCCAAAAGAAAAGAAATTAATTACACTGAAAGTAAAAGTCCACATTGCCTGTGGATTTTTTTGGTGGAAATAGAGGTTAGATGATTTGAAATATTTTTTTATAATGAAAAAATGTACCAAGGTGCCAGGACTCTGAAAATAAAAATTCAGAAATGCCAGCTGCTTCCTAAAAGCACTTAATAGCAACTTCTTAAATACTTACTGAATTGCATATTCCCAGAAATCTGGCAAAACAATGAAGGTATGTTAAAGTTTTGGCATTCTAGGTTCAGACCCCATATATTTGCACAGCATCATCTACTAGTAAATACCACTGGAGATCCTAAAGGTCACACATATAGACACAACACAGTCATCAGGAAGAAAACAACTTCAGAATTCTTTTAACTCCATATTTAAATAATCCTTTAGCCTAATTTTCTAATTTGTTTTGTTATTTTAAACACCTATACGTGGAGTTGTGAATGAAATAAACATAAGTCGTGGAGCTTTGGAATTACCATCCTAGAATTTGTGCTCATACTCAATGCAAACTGGTTCTTACTTCTGACATACTTACTTCCTTTTGTAAGCAAACGATACAATGTAATTTTGAACTCAAGCAAATACTAAATACTGATTTGCAATGGACTGCTCATGGAGAGTCCTATATATGTCTGTGCGTGTGTATGTGTGTGTAAGAAAATCCTTTTATTTAATCACTTCTTCCAGCCAAATTGAAATGAACTAAGTGCAAACAAATTTTACAGTATGTTATAACAGCTCCATTTTAAACCAGTAGAGATGTTCTGATTCAGATTTCCTGCAATTATTCATTTAAACTTGTATTACATGTAAGAAACTCTTATTTGTATTAACTTTCTATTCCCCAACTTCTCCAAACCCTCACAAATTTCTTTTTCTACACTGAAAATCTTCAAGTAAAGTATAAGATGTCAAAATCTCTTCCTGTTTCAAAGTGCTATTAAACAGAACATTAGTTTCTCCTACAAATGATAGATATAAGTTTGGAAATGCTAAAACAACACTTCCTGAGATATAGGAATACAAAAAGCAATTAGAAAAGAACATTTTAGGTAGAACTTGGATTTTTCTATATGTTTTTTTCAATTCAGTTGCATATTTAAAGTAAAATCCATTCAACTTGCTCAAAAATAAATTGATTTTGAAATACACTCAAGGCTAGACACTGACGAGCCCCCTTCTGGTATATACACAATGTCCTAAAAGTCAAAAAGTATAGCAATTACAAATGAATCTTCGGCATTCACAAAATGTTGAGTCAGAAAACTGCATTCATTATTTTTAATAAATTACCGTCTTTTGACCAACTAATATACTGTTTTGAATTATGTGCTCATCACCCATACTCCCTTTCCAATTCTCATCTTCCTTTAAATCCTGCCCACATTATTGCTCCAAAACAGGGAGATTTTCTTTGGAAATTAAAAATTATTTCCTTCTATGGCAAATTATATCCTTATGCAAAAGAAAGGATCAAAAAGCCTCAGAACACAATTAAAAGAGTAGATGAAACAAGCCCCCAAAGTCTTAAAATGAAATTGATAAGATGACATCAGTTTTACTCTCTTAAGCCACTGCAGCCTGCTCTATCAGAACAACCAAGGGAAATATGTCTAAGTCTAGGGGAAGAGGTGCTGAGAAGAACAAAAACAACCACCCACACCAGACAAGGAGCATTAGGGCATATTGTAAATCTGACATTTGTGAATTACTGTTAAGCATTTTTAAGTTCATCAATACAGAAGAACTTGCCACATGTTAAGGAATAAGCCTTTAAATGGGAATATTTTTGCACGATACATTCACACAAAACATACACCAGCATCCCCACTGCAGAACTAACAAAGTCAAGTTATTTGACAAGCTGTCATAATGCTTGCCTCACATCTTATATATCCTGCATCTTCTTGTTTATTTCCCTCAGCATACACCACAGAACATCCAATGTGCAGTTTATTGACTAACATGGTCCTATCCCTTCTTCTCCTTTCCTTCAATATACTTGAGTTTACTAACTTTATTTTGGCCGTCTTGTCTATTTTTAGTTTCTGTGAATGCTCACTGCAGACATAGAATCTGCACATACAGAAAAGACTGCAAAGCATCAACACTCTGTATGGAGGACTTCCCTCTAATATTAAATGTGTACACATTTCCATATATTTCTATCTGAATGGACACCTTAAATTTGTCTATTGTAAAAAACAATAAAAAGCAGAACAGATTGTCTTTCTGCTTTAGGTTTCTACTCACCAAGTAGAATTAACCTTGAGAAAAAGTCAAGTTCATAAGTCCAAAACAAACTATTATCCAGACTTGTCCAAAACAAAATGACTTTAGATTCTTATTGCAATACTAAATCCAGTGAATATTCCAAAAATTATTCCTACACTGAAGAACTCAAAAGCAATGAATACAGTTAAGGCAGTCTGCACGAAAGCTACTCAAATGTTTCTACCAAAATTTGCTTCACAATCATGAGATTTCTGTTATAAAAAAATAATCACAACTGAAGTATAGAGTTGCAGTTATCCAATCAAGTTACTCCCTTCAAGAGGCTCCAAGCCCCAGCAGACTCACTACAACCATTCTGCCTCCTATAAAATATTAACTGAGCAACGATAAACCAAAAACGAGATAATTCTGAACCGAGGAGATGAGAAAGCATATTTACCTGAAGCATCTCCAACTTTAAAATCACTGTCATCAGAGCTATCATAATCTAAAGCTTCCAGCAGCGAAGCTGCCAAAGGCTTCACCTGTCTCCTCTTCGAACTGCGGTCCACTGCAGGGAGAAAAACAGTGTTGTTACTGGCCGGCATAAAGAGAACTCAGCATCGCTAAGGGCATTTAAATTGCAAGGCGGCACGGGCGTGACACACGGGGGCAGTCCCGAGAGCAGCCGGCAGCTGCAGCGCGCCGGGGTCCCGGGGACAGCCGCTCCCCCAGGTGAGGCAGGACAGATCCGCCCCCCCGGCGGAGCGCTGGTGCTCCCTGCAGGCGCCGGGACCCGCGCGGCCCCGGCACGGCTGCCCCGGCCCCGGCACGGCTGCCCGCGGCCCCGGCACGGCTGCCCGCGGCCCCGGCACGGCTGCCCCGGCACGGCACGGCTGCCCCGGCCCCGGCACGGCTGCCCGCGGCCCCGGCACGGCTGCCCGCGGCCCCGGCACGGCTGCCCCGGCCCCGGCACGGCTGCGCGGGCGCTGGGGCCGCCAGGCGCCCCCGGAGCAGCCCGCATCCCCGAGGAGGCGCCTCGGCGCGATCCGCCAGGCACCAGACGCAGGGGGACGCGCAGCCGGGACCGTGGGACACCCGAGGGACGGCGACGCGCCCGCTCCCTCGGGGGCGGGGGCGCTCCGCGGGCACAGCGGCACCCCCGCGGAGCAGGGCCGGCAGAACCGCTGCGGATCACTTACTAAAGCCTGCGCGGGTGGGCGGCGGGCGGGCAGGGGCCCTCGGGTGCAGCGCCGCCGAGCCCCGGGCCCCTTCCCCAGACAATGGGCACGGCGGCGACCCGGATGCAGACCCGCGCCCGCCCCGCCGCCGCCCCGCCGCGCAGGCGCCGCCCGGGCGCGTGCGCACGGCGAGGGAAGCCGGGGAGCGGCGCTGCCCGCGGCGCTGCGCGGCCTGTTCGCACACTCTGAGCCGGACCGCTCATTCTCACCGCTGTGCCTGTAAAAAACAGCTCTAAAAACCACTCGGGCACTTATCCATTTCCCCATGTGGAAACGTAAAAGCGTTACAAAGCTGCTCTCATGCAACCCCTGCTCGAAGAGCTGAGTTTCTTGTGGGCTCTATTGCATAGTCAAGCTCATTCTTGCACTTTTGAAGAACAGCAATCCATTGTATTGGGAAGAAAAAAAAATTAGGAAGAGCTGTTTAAGGCCAGATTGGATGGGGCACTGAGCACCTGGTCTGTTTGAAGGTGTCCTAACCCACATCTGGAACTAGGCGACCTTCAATGTGCCTTCAACCCCAAACCATTCTGTGATTCTGTGACAACAGAAATCTCAGGGATTATTGTTTGGCCACATCACGAGTCTGGGAGCTCAAAAGCACAAAACCTAATGGTGAGATGGACAGCAGCACTGGGCCATTGCCTTTGCAAGAGCCCAGCTTTGCCTCGGTTGCAGGGCTGTCCCTGGCCCCTGCACGCACACGGGTTTTCCAAGCTCCCTTTGCCTCTCCTTCCCACACCACCAAAATGAGCCACCTGCACAAAAGTTTTTAAAGAACTGATCCTCTGGCACACAGGTATGACTTTAAGAGCTTGAGGACCAAGAATAGTACTAAACAGGAAACCTTCCAACAGGATTGTAAGGGCATTAAAATTGGAAAATGTGTGTTTGTGAGAAACGACTGCTCACTTGTTCAAATTTTAAAGGTTTATTAAATCTTAACAAAAAATACAACAAAAAGACTAAATAAGGAAAAATTACAGCACTGGAAGCCCCTGTGACTCTCAGACACATGCTATTCAAAACGATGCTCCGCCTTTTATACCTCTAGCCCCTCCTAAAGACTTGTCAGCCGACTCTTCCCTTGCCATGTAGTGGTGGAGATCTTTGTTGGAGGTCAGGTATTACTATAGGAACAAGCCAATCCTCCCCAAATGCCTGACTACCAAAGCCATCCAGTGATAATAATGCAAGGGGGAAAGACATACTAAATTAACATAACTATATATCTACAAAACTTCTCTTAACATACATATAATGTTCACATCTTAATTGTGAAAGCAAATTATCTCATTACTCACCTATAACATGTTTAATGTAGGGCCAAACTCATTCTGTGGCTGTAGGGAAAATCATGCTATGAAAAGTCAATGTCCATAAAGGAGACACAACTTTATTATTTAAAGGAGTCCTGCAACTTTATTCAAATAAAGGGAGAGTCCACTGGGTCACACCAACCTGCAGGATTTCCTCTCTCAGGGTTTCAGAGGGCACAGCTTCGTTTTATCCTGAACACCTGGCTGCATGTTGCCCTGTTCCTTTCCCCATTGGCTGAGGTACTAGGGAGGTACAGCCTTCCTGAACCGCCTACCACATATTCCCCCCTTGGACCTGTCATTTTACCCCAAAGTTCAGAACTTCGGGCTTCTGCAGACCCATTCTCTGTTTCAGGAGTCAAACTGGGCTCTGTAACAAACCTGGTGCTCAAAATTCAGAAACTCCCACCTGTCTGTTCCAGGAGCCAAGTTGGCTGGGCTCTGTGAAAAATGTGTGTTTTATGATTCGCTTTTTGCAAATATTACAATGAATATTATATGTGTAATGTTAGAAAGTTATGCTGTATTAATTCTCTTGAGTGGTGAGTTAAATATAGTTTTAGGTTATAACGTAATGTTAGAATAGAAACTCTGTGATGTAAGATTTTTTTACTAGCTCAAGAAGGGGATAAGATAATCAAGAAACTCTTTGCACAGAGATAACAGTGACAGGACACAAAGAGTTACAGCCTCCTTATTGGAAAAGACAAACATTCTTCCACCTTCTCTCCATCTTTATGGAACCACAAGGATTAAGGGGAAGAAGCTGACAAAAACAAGAACATTTTTTAATTTGCAAGGAATTTATGCATCATGGATGAAATATATGAATATGCAACAGGCTGATGTTGTTTTTAAGGGTTATTCCTTTGTTCACAAGGCATGTTTTTGGCAGCTTAGTGCCCAAAAACATCTGGATGTCCGTAATTCTTTGCTTTTTATTGTCTTGTAATTGTCCTAACTCTAACTTTTTATTACTCTAATTGTATAACTATTTTTATAACCATTTTATTATTATTAAACTTTTAAAAATTCTAAAAACAAGTGATTGGTGTTTTTCACAGCTCCATAACAAATCTGTGCTTGAAGTAAGTAGAGACATTAAAACCCATTTCAAAGACGTTAACATCCATACCTTCACCTATGGAATTGTTTGTAAAGACATTAGCACACATTTTCCCTATCACAGTGAAGAGTGGATGGGACATAAAGTTTCGCAAGTATATGTTCTGTGGCCAGAGCCTGGGCTACATTTAGCATAGTGCTGCATGTACCAGAGCCAAAACTCCTCCTGGCATTGCAAAGATGGGTAGCTTGTTGGTGGTATATAAGTTTTTAAATATAACACAGAGATGGGTGGTTAGTATATGATATTATTATGCAGCTGAAATACTTTCAACAATAATTTTCTCAGTTTCTGATTTTGAGTATTTTGGAAGGACAGAAAATTCCAAAGGTAATTGTGAATTCTGTTTTAGTTCTGGGCATGAATTTCCTGGGGTTTTTGTAGTGTCTTACCACATCCACAGCTGATGTGTTCACACTGCTCCTGTTTCCTCCATCAATTCTTTGGCTATCCAGGAGGTGTGGCCGCAAAGTGAATTCTTTTCCTGGATCTGATTTTGCCAGGCCTACCCAAATATGCTATTGGCCCATGAACTCTAGTGTTTTCTTCCAAACTCTGATCAGCTTCCCTGTATCCTGAGGAGTGGTGTATGTGAGTATTTACTCCCTGGGCATTTTTTTTTCCTTTTGATTGGCAATCCCTATCCTAGTATTTCCCTTCACACACTATTTCAGTCTTAAAAGACAAGTAGCAGGGCTCAGATCCTTTCATTGAGACTGCAGATCCATGATAACATGTGCAGCAGTACATTCTGCTGAACCTCCTCCCTACCAATGGACAAGCCCCTGTTCTTGTCCCATACACAGTGATTGGCAGGACAGCCCAAATCACATATAACAGGAAGGAAGAGTAAAAAGAACTGCCTCCAAATTTGGCCCAGATAGAAGCTCCGGCTGAGCAGTATAGACAGCTTCGATGAATGAGAGCTTTCAGCAAGGGCAGTGGGAGAGGAGCACCCTGTAGAACAATGGAGGAATTTATTAATCCTTTAAATAAGAATGTCAAAGCAGATGGATGGACTGTCTGACTTTCAGTTCAGCCCTCTGGGACAGGCTGCAATGCTAGAATTATTCCAGTCTCTATGGACATATTTCTGGCAGGAATAGGTGATCAAACAAAATTAATTAATGGCTGCCTGCCCCTGCTCCTCTAGCACCTCACATTCTTCAACTTCTCCTTCCTCCTTTTCTCTTTTGTACTCTATCCCATGACTCAAACCCTCTCAGCCCTTCTGTCTTACTTTTTCTCCTCCCAAATATTTTTCCCCTCTCCTTTTTTCCCTCTCCAAAGGCACATTCACACTTTCATTTCTGAAAATAACATGCACTCTTTGTTATCTCTTGTAGTCAGCTTGCATACTTGCCCTCATTCCTCAACAGGAAAAAAAACCCCACATCAATAAAATGAAAAGAACTGTGAAGTGCCTAAAATGTATTCAGTTTCTCTAACGTTCTGGGCACTGCAAAGATAGGGCTTACCAACAAATATAGTAATTAGAAGTAAGTAAAACATAGAGCACGGAAATTAAGTAGAACTACCAGTTTATCTTTTGTTCATCATTCTTTGGAATATTCTAGCTATTAAAACATCTATTAAAAAGTAATTCCCCCTTTGTAGATGCTAGTAGAGTCAGATTACTTCAAGTAAGGGAAAAAGAAGGGAGTATTCATGCTCCCAATGAAAGAAACGTTCAGAATGTCTGATCTTCTTATTTCTGCAAGGCCTTTGTCAAGTCTCAGCAGAAAACCACAGATGTTGAAATGTTCACTTGCCTTTTTGGTAGAAGAAATGTGGTATTACTGGCATACTGCTGGGAGCTGAGCACTGTACTGACATTGCTATATCCATTAAATGGATCTTAAGTGTTGTCAGTTTAGCACCTTCAAGTACTATCCTCATGCACATACAAAAAAAAATCTTAAAAGGTAATTTTTAGTGGAAAACTGTAAAGAGCTGAAATAGTATATCTAGTATGAAAATCTCATGGGAGCTCCATCACTAACATAATACTTAGAAAAATGCCTAGATTTCAGTATTTCAGGTCATGTCAAACACATCAGGTCTTTGAATTATCTCAGCATTCTAGTGGTTTTCTTCAGGCTGAGCCTTCAGTGTGCAGCTTGTTGCAAGAGTAGGTTTCTGAATCTCCATTTCAGTGCTGCTGTTCAACTGCTGAAGAAGGAAAGAAAACAATATCTTCTGCTTGTACCTTTGCCTTAAGAAAAAAAGAATCTTTGTTGTGGCTCAATAAAGACCATATTAGAAGGACTTACATAATAGCAAGTCAACAGAAAATACAGTCACATTCAAATAAATTATTCTTAGTTTAATGAAATTGGTGAATTTTCAAAGGAAAAAGTGCAATATTTTCCTCAAGTATTGAATAAACTCAAGAGTAAATCTGTTTTTAACTTATCTGCCAACTGTAAATGGAGAATAATAGAATGAAATCTTGTATATATTTTTTTTTCCTTTCAGTGAGCAGACAGTTAAAGCCATGACCTACCTGTCTGAATCCAAATGGCAGACTCTTTTTGTCTGTCCAAACATCACCATGCCTAGTATGGAGACTGACCTCTTCAAATATCTTTCCAAAGAGAAATCTTAAAGCTTTTACACTTTAACTGTGCCATTACAGCAAACTCTTCCAGTGATCTCTTTTGTCTAGTATAATATGGTAAAATATAAAGAGGAAAAGAGTGAATCAGATGTTCTTGCTTTTTAAATTACAAAGGGGAGACAATTCAGTATGAACAGTCTCTGAACAATAAGACTTTGAAATAAAATGCAGACTGCTACAAGGTCTACTTCAGTCAAACAGTGCCAGGAAAAGTTCCCATCAGACATTGAGAAATTTCTTGCATTCCTAAGAAATGCTCAGCCTCAGTCAATTAATTATGGGGGGTTTTTGATTACATGGTACAAATATTGTAAAAGAGGAAATGTGAAAAAAAAGCCAGTAAAAACCAACAGTATGTATCTTCAGTAGAAGAGCTTTCTGAGCTATACAGATATATTTCATACATATTCCCACCATTCCCCTGGCTGTATATACCCTACCTACTTAGCCTCTATGAGCCACCCCGTCACTCATACCCATACAGAGGACATCATCCTCAACTCAAAGCTCACTGCAGATTCTGCCACTGAAGTCATGCCTGACATATTCAATGTAAAACATACTTCACATGCCGCTTTCCTATCTGCCCATTCAGCTAAAATTCTTGTCTAGGCTCATCTCCCTTCTCAATTCCATCAATTTGTTCTTTTTCTGGATTTCAAAAATGCAGCTCTGATGTTGCCATATCTATTGTAATGATTCTCCTCAGCTTCTACCATGTTCCTTTTCCATGTTTATCCTTCTGGTGAATTTGCCTCTGCTACATTGGTCAAAAATATCTTGAGTTTGATTTCAGTACATTTCAGAGATTACTCTTTCTTTCATCTGCCATTTCTTCATAGCAGATGAAATTTGCCATACAAATTTGTTTAACACAATATATTGGCCTCTACTTTGCTGTTGAAATTTCTGGGCTTTCTTCTAGTCATTCTTCATACTTAAAATGTATTAAATGTAAATACCTGCAAACTGGCTTCATTTTTCCTCACAAATACCACACCATGCTCCCTAACAATTTTGTACAAATGAATGTTGCGTCTCATGTTGTCCCATAGTTTATTTGTACAGCTGTTATACAAATGCAGCAGTATAGCAAGTATATGCTGCTATAGCTGTCTCAGTTTCTGGTTCTTGTTCTATGTGTGTATTACCAAAATATTTGGAGCAGACGTAGTATTTCAATTATTGTATAGTTTTTCTGTCTATGATTTATATCAGACGTGGCAGAATTTTGAATCATGAATAAAGCTCCCAGACATAAAAACTACAAGAGGAATATTAATAATTTTATCATGTGACTTTCAGACAATGAACTTATCAAGTAAGCCATGTTCTTTTTGTTTTAAAAATACATATAATTTGGGACACTGTATAAAGAAACTAGAATACTAAACAACAACAAAGTGTTATGAAAATTTTAGATTGTACATGTGTTTTTATTGTTCAGATTTAAGTATATCTAGCCTAAGTGTACAGCAGGAGAAAAGTGGGAACAGAGCAAATATATATGATATTATGCAATCATTTCTCAACTTCCAGTTATTTTCTATGTTGTGAGTTTCTTGATCCTTTTGTAGTTTTTCCATTTAGTGGTCTCTAATGGGTCTTTCTTCCAAGAACTTGTCCATTCTCCCTTGCAACCCATGTAGAGTTCTTTAATACCTCAATATTATTACAAAGAATTCCACACATCTACTACCTTCTGTATGAAAACATTGTTTTGTTTTCTTTGAGCCTGGCTCATGTTCTACTATACCTCTCAAGTCATCTCTTTCCCAAGCTAAAGAATCCCAGCCAACACAGTCAATTCTGCGTCTAAGATAGACTTCACTTCCTCCAATGCCCCTTGTTTTCCTTCAATGAACTTTTCCCATCTATATTGACAGCCTTTTGATAGTGAGAGGAGAGCACTCCATGGAATGCAGGCAAATACTGCATTTATTCAGTTTAATAATAATGTTTTCTCTTTTGTTCTCTATTTTTTGTTCTCTGTTTCTTCCATGTGATTTTTAAGATTCTTTTTCCTTGGGGCATGAAGGGAACATTGACTGCATGGAAATAACACTTGCATAAAACTATCACGATCCCAAGGTCTTGCTCCTAAGTCAAAGCAGCAAATTCAGAGTTCATCATTTTATGCGTAAAGCTAGGATTTCTTGTCTTCAGAAGCATAGGTTTCTTTACATATCTATACTGCATTTCATTTTCTTTATCCTTCTCTCTATTGAATTTCATCTGCTGTTTTATTTACTGTCCAGTCGAGTAAGAACTTACACCATAAGTAGTTGAACCACTTTATATCTGAACTCTTAGAATTTTTGTGATAGTGCTGGTTTCTATGTATTTTATCAGACCATTTAATCATTTTTTAAAAATTATTTTATCTAGCTATTTACACAATAACTTCAAATTCAGACAGATTGTCCACGGAGCCCTCTCCCCCCAGAGGACTGCACTTTAGCATGGGAACATCTTCATTTCTTTTTCATAAAAAATACTGATGGAGAAATTAATCTAAGTACATTTCATACAAATTATCTGCTGGGGCAATGAATGCTGGCTTTTTATTCTGTTTCAAATATATCTTACTAATTTTGATGCTTTTATCTTCTTGATTCTCAGATTCTTTTTCCATTCTGACAAATTGATCATATTTTGACATTTAATAAATTAAAGCTTATGATTCTTTTAATTTTATTGTTTTAAATACAATTTGAAGGATTCCTTCCTGTTCACAGTAGTCTCCCTAACTTTGCTGAAAAATAATTTCAGCTTCCTTTTATATTTCCTCTTTCATTTCCATAGGTGGTAAACACTAATGCTGCGATTCCAGTATAGTGTCATCCAGTAGGTTACATGCCCATCAGAATTTTATTCCTTAGACTATCCTTGGAGAGGGAATTGGAGGCACAAGATGTCAAGATTATGGGTTGAGATAAGAACAATTTACTGGAAACAATTAAACAAGAAAATTAACAGTAACAGCAACAATATTAATAAAAAGTGTGCAAGACAGAGATGAGTGGGTCACGTGCAAAACATTCACCACAGAGCCCAAACCAACCACACCATACTCCCCCAACCTGGAAGTGACACCCTTCCTCAGTCTCCAGAAAATGATGTGAGGTGTTATAGTATAACTTTCAGGTCCTAGCCATACCTCCTGCTGGCTACTTCAAAAACTAACCCTGGCCAACATGCTGTCATAGAAATCTGAGTCTTTAGCTTCCTTGTTTGCTTAAATGTTCTTCCCTTTTGTCAGTAGTACTAGCTCACCAGAGCCCCTTAAACCTTCCCAGCAGATCTTAGCAGCCTTTGCAGACTCCTGAAGGGTGTTTGCCAGCTGGTAGTCACTGTGCAAACCTGAAAGTCTCATGGGATCCCAAACCTAGCTATCCATAAGTGCCATGACAGACCCTTTTGCCAATACAACTTTTCTCTTTCTCACTGCTGGAGAGAGAAATTTCATGCAATACAAGTAAAAAAAAATGTAATTCCGTTCTTTTTTAATAATCAAGACTTACTCCCTCTTAACAAGATATGAAAAATGTGAACATAAGCCAGTGATTCCCACTGATTTCAGTGGGCTTTGGCTCAGGCTTTTAATGACGCTGACTGATACACTTTTTCCAGATGTAGTCTTTCATCCATCAAACCATTCTGTTGTTCTGAGGAAATCTGGGATGTAAAGAACATCTGCCACAATGAACATAAAAAGCACAGACCTGCTGTTACTAATGGGAAGTATTCTAAGGGCTTGGATTAAAAAAAAAGTTAATTAATTTTACAAGAATAATTACTTTGAATGTGAGTGCCAATGGCCCTTCTCACATAAAGCTTTTCCAATATAATCTTGTTTTGGTCTTGCTGAGGACAAAAAAATGCTTCAGTTGTTCTGACAAAAATCTTTGTGAATTGCTATAAAATAAATTCTACTGAAGGGGTTTCTATAGCTTCCTTTTAAATTCTATTTACTTATTATCTGTAAACAAAGAAGCTGATTGGCTTGGATTTGTATGATAAATTATAATGAAACAATAAACCCTCTAAGCAATCAAGAAAGGAAATAACTACTTTTAATGTCCTCTGTTAAAATGTAATTGTGACATTTAGGAATCAATTTGCTGCTTTTTCTAATATTCATTATATCACTCATTAACACAATGTTTAGCAAACACAGAAGATGTCTTTTACTATAACATTTTTAGCATCTAATAGCATCTAATCTCTTTTTAATTTGGTTTTGCCAAATTTTGTAGGTCTTTTTTCTTGAAAATTTGTATTTTAAGAATTTGAGCTGATTTAAGAAGAAAAGACAATCGGTTATGCTAGAACTCCCCTTCATCTAGACATATATACAGTTTCCTTCATCTTTTAAAAAGGAAAAGCAATCACCAAGACATGTCTTTGTTAAGGTTCCCTGCTGGCAGCATATGGCAAAGTCACTGGCACCTTGCCTGGAAAACGCAGCAAGAACCGATAGATCTGATCTCATTCTGGGGCTGGGGAGAAAATAGATTACCGTGAAGGCCACTGTTACGGCATGCAACCATCACTTGCTTGGCAAGAAGCACAGGTTCCTGAAAACAGATCTGGGAAGGTGAAAGAGAAAGATATTTTACCCTCCTAAGTGATGGCAGAGCCCCTAGAACAGTCCATGCTAGAGCAGTACCTTCAGGAGTCTCTATGTAATTCTGTTTTATTTGCTACTGTGAAATAAAACTCTCAAGGTGTAAATGTTTAAGAAATAATAGCATACAAATGCATACAAATGTTTAAGAAATAATACTCTAATAATAATAGCAACAATTTTATTATAAATAATAATATTTTTACAGGTTGGTCTTAAGTTTTTATTGAGAACTATGACAAAATCCTGCAGCTGCAGAACTTCTGAAAATAACTCCAGATTTTCTTCCATATTATCATATTGCTTGAACAAGACATTAAGAGTGATAACCCATTTGATGTAAAAAATAGATTTATTTTTTCTTATTTGAAATTAGGTTGGCAGTATGCAGTTTTCAAAGGTTTACTGGTACTGAATGGAGGGGCAATCTACCGTAATTGTGATGGTTTATAAAGCAGAAATCCTGAAGAGACTTAAACATCTCCACTGTCAAAGTTGGACAAGACTTCAAGCGATAAGAATCTACTCCATTCTTCCATGAAGATACTTCTATGCTAAATATTCTATATCAAAGATCATTTTTATGCTTATACATATTTAGTAACCGTGACAATTATAGGGAATGGAATTGATTTCCAGATTGCTTTAATTATTTCTCAGACTTGAGAAATGCTGTAAAAATTAAAATAGAAAGGTTCTTTTCAATTATACTGCCCTGATTAATACTTTTTTTTTTTTTTAATGGTAATGTCCAGCCACAAAGGTGTTTTCATAGTCCTAATGATGGCAGGGTGCAGTTTCATATGAAGTCTGCCATCTTCCATTCTTACAACACGACCCCATCGCCCCCTTCCATTCACTTATACCAAATTTTGCAATTATCAAACTATATACTGAGCCAATTTCTGATTTGACAGAAACCTACCCTACCAAGAAGCCCTGTGGTTCTAAGACCAAGTGATCCAGTGCAAGCCAGAGGCAGGGACACAGGGAGAACATGAGGGAGAGAGGAAAGCAGCCATGAGTGCCCAGCTGGAGAGCAGCCCATGTCAGATCAGGTGACACAGCTGACGGCAGCTCCATGGGCAGATCAGTTGGGCCTGGAGTGAGACAACACGACCCCATCACCCCTTCCCATTCACTGCTCCTGCATGCTTTCTGCAATGACATCCTTTACACTTGCAATTGGCACTGACCTGGAATTGGTCCAGAAAGAACCTTTTTGTTCATCTCTTTTACACAGCCTTATGTGAACTGGTGCTGAAACATGAGTACCCAAAGTCAAAGGATGGATAAAACTATTTCCAAGTAGCACTTTCAGTTTACTGTGAATTAAAACAACTGTGCTACTTTGGCCTAAGCGGTTCATTACATCCTTTACTGTTCCATCTAATAAAAGCATACCTGTCTGTGTTCTCATGATTACTTATTAGTATTCTCTGACTCAAGGTGGCTGTAAAGAAAAATGATTTGTGGAATCCACAATTCAGAGTCTTTTCTGTTGCGCTTCAAATGACTCTTCTTTCTCTTCCAGATTCTGCAGTCATGAAACTGTATACCAGATCAATCTAAAAAAATACAACCTTGAAAATCATTCTACCTCCCCTTCCAAATCAAATAGGAGAGCAGAGAGGTAGAGACGTGGAGCAAAAATTCCTACTGTAAAATGGAATGTGGATTACTTCTTTTAAGACTCATTGCACTGGAATGTTCTGATTTTAAAATCACAAGTTATTTTGATTTGGCCAACTTTTAATGAAAGCATGTTTTGCACAACAAACAAATATACTGAATTCTGCTGGTGTCGGTGCTTGGCACCAGTCAATGGTGGATGTGAACTGTCACCATCAGTTTATCATCCTACTGCAAGACTTTCATACCTCCTCTCTGTGAGTTCTCACAGGCAGCCCCTTGCAGCACTGATTCCTTTTCTCTTCCTCCTGCACAACCTCCTGACCCTTCCTATCCCTGGCAGCACACACTCACTGCCCCTTGCACAGCCTCCTGACCCTTACTCCTCACAGCAAAGCCAACTGATGCCAACTTTCCCCTCAACCACCTGATCAACTCTTTTATAACACCCATCCTTACTGGACACAGCGGTGACCTATTAAAGGCAAGGCTTTTATAGTTTTTTAAAGTTCCTAGTCTTTGGTAATTAGTACAGCTGCAACTCCTCAGGGGCAAGATTGCCTTAAGCACTATCTCTATTCTCCTACAATCCATCCTCCCACAAAATTCAAGTTTGATTAGACAGATTGTTCTTGTAAGGACTTATTTATTTTAGTTAAAAAAAAATAGTTCATCTCCAGACTGGCCTCTTGCAGGGTTTTTTTTTTTTTTAAATTAGTAATGAATCTGCTGTGAAGAGGTTGTGTAAATATATCCCTATATTTTTGACAAGGTTATTACTTTTTTTCAGAGCTCCAGCATTTTAAATTATGCTTGCAGAATATATCAGTTTTAAAATTTATTCATTTAATCTGTATCTGTTCTGCATTCCACAGAATGTGAAGACAGCGAGTATTGGGTGCTTGAATACTTCAGGAGTACTAGATGTGTTTGTTAAGAAAACTCTTTCACATAAGTGCTATGGTTCTGCTTATGTCTCCTTAAATAGCATGGCAGCCTGAAAGAGGTGTTTCTTTAGGGCAAGCCCCAAGTGGAAAAACAGATGGGCAAAGACAGCATCAATGGAGTAACATCTCAAAGTATAGAAGCTTGTAAGTTTGTCAGACAAATAGGTTAGTGAGAGACAGGAGTCAACTGTTTTGGACCACATATGTTTTGAAACCAGCAAGTAAACAAAGAAAATATTCTGTTGTCTTTAATCTGATTTCTTGTGTAATGTAAGGAGAAAACAGCCTTTTACAGAAAAAAAAGAAAGTATGCCATGAAATTCCTTTTTAGTTAAATATGCTAACTCTTATGTTCTGCCACTTCCCAAAGAAAAAAATTTGATGTCTTAGTACATATAAGAAGAAATATCAAGACATGCTGTAGTTTTTCCTTTCACATAATTTTTATTTCAGTCAGGAGTCTGCTGTTCAAATAAAATAAATTCCTGCTCAGAAGTCTGATTACAGTTATATATTTCATGCAATCACACAATGTGAATCTTACAGATATGCTGTATACATTATTCAAAGGAGAAGGATGAGCTCAGTCCCACATCAAAGCACGTTATTATCCTTTTCCCATAAATATAATAACTAAATTTCCTACATTGAAATGAAGCTGTATTTAAAGAAAGGATAGCATGGGAACACTACTTCTCGATAAGTGCTACATCACACAATTTTTAACCAAGTAGTAGTTTCAAAAAAGAGTAAAACTCAAGAATAACCAGAACAATTACTTTCATGCACTTTTTGATAAAGCTTTTGTGATTTATTAAGGAGAGATATTGGGATACTTTGTATTCTTAAGATCACAACATTGAGTTTTATATTAATCTAGACAAAAGCATAGACAAAAAATGTCATTCTTCAAAATGTTTGGATGCAGCACTTTAATCTGCATCCACGCTGAAACATGGTCTATCTCCCTTCTCCCAAAGAGAGAGAGTACAGCATATTTATTTATTATTTACCCAGAGATAAACTGGATTTTTTGTTCCGCTATGCTAGAAATTATCTGCATAATGTACTAATGATTCAAACAAATGTGGTAATTTGAGATATTGAAAAAGGACAATGGTTAGAGTTTCTTGACAAGAACTTGTCACTGCCCTCCCATGCCAATTTTGTTTATGTCCAAATTATACTTCATCTGACAAAGCCACAAAAAGGTCTAAACCATTGCTAACATACCAATTGCTTATCCCCAGTTATATGCCATGCCTCTAAAATCAGGCCACTTAAAAAACTCATCAGCCGTTACACTGTTGATGTCATAGCCCTCATAGGAGGAACCCCAAAACTAATGTTTTTGCACAGCATGAATCATGTGAAAATAGCAAGAAACAGATATTATTACATGCTCTGCACAAGCACTCCAAGTCTTCCCAGGTTCACATCAGGATACTGCATATATCTTGGGTTTGCTCTGAAGGGTAATGTAAGCATGAGCTTTACCCTGAAACACCTTTTCAAATCTTACTGAAGTCTATCCCTGTGCATCAGCTTTTACCTCCTGTGATTTTGTCAAAGGCCAAATCCTGAAAGAGTGATTTATCCTAGTTTTACCTTAGATTGCCTCTGGGAACCACCCATATCTTTCTACTGATTTCAGAAGCAAGACTTGCTTAAACTAAACTCCTAACTTTTGCATTTCTAAACTTCTGTGGAATGTATTGTGCATTGTCATTCACTGAAACACATGCAAAACACATTCCACACCCATCCTTTTGGGATGGTTCTGTGTTACCCAACTGTACCAGGATCTGCAATGTGATCCAAAGACTCCTAAAGTAATCAATAATAATTCTGTCATCGGTATTAGCAGCTGAAATGAATGTATCGCTTCTTGCTGCAATGCATAAAACATACTTGATTTCTCAACTACTTGAAAAACATTCTTTTGCAATTTCTATTCAGTAATCCTTTCTACTTCGCAAATACCAGCCTTCTTCTAGACGCTACAGCAGAAAAGAGAGGCAAATAATGGACAAGAATAACATCCTTACTTTCAAAATAGCAGTTTCTGTCCTGTTCATAAATTTCAAGAATCGCTTGTTATCCTGTCCATAAAGAAAACAAAAGCACACAGCTCTTGTTAGTGGAAGACAGATGAGATTTTTCTCCAGCCTAGGTTTGTGGAAAATAGCTTGACCAGAATTAAGTCACATCCTGTCCTCTAAAGGCTCTATCACAGTCGTAAATAAGAACAAATTTTGGCTTATTAAAACTGTTAGATTTGGGAGCCTTATTCTTTCTAAAAATTGTGGCTCCATTAAAATACTGGCTTTCTCCATGGCATTAGAAAATACAGGAAAAAAAATAGAATACAAAATCTATTTATTATTTTCTAACTGTGTAATCCTTTGTTGGCAAAGCTTTTGCAGATAGTCTCACTGCAATAAGACTACACTTTATAAACACAAACAGTGTTCATGTTTCTTTATTATTACTATATTATTCTCTTTAATATTTGGAATGCATGTGAGATCTCATGCATCATTCCTGTTGCACAGTCAATTATACTTTGTGTATGCGTGTGTGTGTGTCTGTGTGTGTGTGTATTTCTACATTTCAGAAGCTGCCTGTAAGCAGTTTGCTCTGTTCCCAGATTGTCTGTCCGCTTGAGTCACTCATATGGCAGCTGCAGCAGTTTGTACTAAGCAACAATACATCCTGGAAAGGGCTGTCAAGACCAAACTATTATTTTACAGCAAAGGAGAACAACTTTCATCAAAGAGAAAACCCTGATCAAATTTTTATAAATCATTAGCCAGTAGCTGATTAAAGATGATAGTTTTTATTAGTGTCACTCTAACTGTCATGCCAGATCTGGAAATCCAGGACTTGTCCCAGTTGTCATAGATTTCCATCATTTAACAAAAAACAAAACAAAACAAAACAAAACAAAAAAAAACCCAAAACCAAAACAAAACAAACCTGAGATGTGAGTACATTTTGCTAAAACTATGTGCAAACAAAAGATTAACCAAAGGTTAGCTTAAGTTTGGAACATGAGAGCAGAGGACTCAGAACTATTTATTCCTTCTCCAGCATATGTAAAAGAAATTACACAGAATGGTCCTGAACTATTGTTCAAGCATGTTTATCCTTACTCCATAAGAGAAACTAAAAAGCATCTTTAAACCTCCTGTATGAAGATAAAAGATCAAAATCCTTGAGACTATTACAGGAATTAGAAACAGAAGCACTTTTAATTTATCTCCAGTAAGTTGTTGCTGAATAGGTGAAGCAGCATCTAGTTAAAAACAGTTTCAGGTACCAGTCCTGCTTACATTTTTAGGGAAGATTTTGAATTTCTATTGATCCATTAAATTAATATTTTATTTATAGAGTCCAGATAGTTTTTTTAAATCAAACGCAAGAGCAGCTTACAGGGAAATACCATTTATGAATGCAATTCCATGAAAGAGATTATCTGTAAAAGGGCACTGGATCAATGTAGTTTTTAGGGGGACCATTCCAGTAATTTCTTGCAGTCTTCTGGTCACATTCAAGCTATCCTGTTGGGTGAAAGTTGTATGGGGCCTATATTTCTGCATCCTAAGTGTTGGCAGGTTATATAACTTAAAACAAACTATATTTTAAACCTAAACACCAGCTGTTTTCATTTGCTATTTTGAACCTAGAGAGTAAGCAGGAACAGGGACCACAATTAATTTCATTTTAAGTATTTGATTCTCGGCTGTTATGTTTTTGCCCTGCCCTTTATTGCGTACTTTTAATGGATATATAGAGACAGGAACCTTTATCAACACAGATTTTTGACAGACATAAAGAATATTTTCATATTATACGTCTCAGTACCATTTTTAATTTCTTTATGATATTGCTTGTAGTGTTAGTTTTCAAATTTCCAGTAGCTTACTTTCTTTCACCATAGTTTCTTAAATACATAAACAACATAATACATAACATTTTGTTGCAGTTTAAAACAAAATCTTGTTTCTAATCCTAATTTTTTTCTACTTTTTTTTTTTTTTCTATAAGCATGGCATTTCGCTTAACTAACACTATGAAATTCTTAAGGCTTTTTTTTTTTTTGCAGAACAATTGTGATGTTTACACTTAAGGAAGATTTTTTTTCACAAGCTGCTATATTTAAATGTTAGTGCCCTTATCCATCCACCTCATGTCCCCCATGTCTCCTTATGTCCATTAGACCAGGCATGCAAGAATAGACTATGCAGCCACTCCATTTCACAGATTTAGAACCAAATATAAATCAGATGCTAAGGAAGATGTAAGCAAACTACCACAGTAGACTTGGCAGAGGTCTGCACACATACATCCTGTTCTGCTGTTGCTCCCTGCTAAGTACAGAGAAAGGAATACAAGGACGTACAACAGAGAGAACAGACTGTAAAAATAAAATAAAAACAGTAAAATAAAATGAAATCACAACAATCCCTTTGGTGCAGGTAAGCTACACTTTACATTTTTACATATTTTTGAGCTTTTTTAGTATATTTTGCTCTCCTATAATTCCTTTTTTCTGCTACGAATGGTAAAAGTCCTTGCCTTTTTACAATACCTGGTGAGACCTATAGAAAATCCTCAGTTTATACATTGTTCAGATTAACAAGAGAAATGTCCTGATGCTATAGGACAATTTACAATGAATTTAGTTTCTTGATCAGTAACCAGTTGGAATATCTCCAAATCTACTAATCTTTCTTTCCTATTTTCCTCCAAGTAAAAGATGTAATTTCAAATTGACTATAATTTTTTCTTTTTTTTTTTTTTAATGAACTGACTTTGTCAAACCTTAAGAGTGCAATTCTTCAAATAACCTGATTTTATTATGACGTCTGATTCTTGTTCTTCAGGAGATCAGACCTGATTATATTTGTGGCTAAAGTCAGTTGCTTTAAATTAAGAAAAATGAGGAATACCATACTTGCTGCTGAACAGATTAGAAACCTACAGATTTCTATGAATCAATTAAAATAGACAGGTAAGGTTTAAGGAATTAAAACTTTAGAAACAGGAAGGCCACCAAAAACTAAAAGCATCTGGAATAGAAGAAAATTTTCTGTAATCAAAAGGTCAAATGAGCCTAAGGACAGGAACAAGGTACAGTAACAATCAAGGAGGGGCAGTGAGAGACAGAAGCCATGAGATGATGCTGTACAGGAGAATAGAAGACAAGACAAATAAATAAATGACAAAGCATCAGAATAACATGAGGACTTGATTTTTCAGCAGTGCTGAGCATTACTGCAAGTCTAGCCCCTAGTTCTTAATGGACTGGTTCATCACAAAATCTTGCCAAAATACCTGAAGGATTTATGCATTCACTTCTTTGAAAAGCAGAAACCTACACAAAAATAACTTTACTTAGATTAAAGGAAGCAAAGAGAGTGACAAAATTATCTACCTTTACCCAGCGTTTACTGTCTTTCTGGGAACGGGTTGATAAGTTACAGAAAATTGTTAGTCTTCAAGTATGGCTAATCTATTGACAGCATTACTATAAATTAACTCATACAATTTATATAACTATAGCATAGTACAAGCACTCAAACTTGGTAGCTGAGTAGGTATTTCTTAGAACTATGTATCCATCATGAGGTACTTTGAGTTTATACTCAGTATTTTGCCAAGTGATGCAAGTGAGGTGTTGCATTTCTAGCAATGCTGCATTGTGTGAAATTTAAAAATATTAACCTGCAATTTTCAAAATTAGAATGAAAACATCTGATGTGTGATTGTTTTCAAACTTCAATTTTTTATGTCTGCAAAACTCATTCCTATACACAAAATTCCAAGTGTTATAAATAATAAGGCATGTATATGAACAACAAAACAGCTGAGCCATACAGGTCCAGGCAATAAAAGCTGATGTACAAAATGACAAAAATTTATGAAAGCCCATGAAGTGCATTACAAGTTTTGCAAACTGATCGGTTACTACGCCTCTTTAAATTCATAAAATCATAAGACAGCAAAAACTATAAATCATTGTGAAAAAAATTATACTGAAAAGCATATAAAAATCATGATGTCTTTCCTAAAAATATGTGCCAAGACATAGCCTAGTGGAAACAATGTACCTCTGATGCTCTTCACTTAGTAGTGTAGAAACAGGATACTTGTAGTCTCCAATTTTTCTCACTTAGCCATATGTTGGCTGTGCATGGGGAAGCAGACACTTTCAATCTGAGCAGAGCTTTGCTGAGCGGCCCCACATGGTTTCTGGCTATCCTGGGTATCTTTGATATCCATGGAGCTAGCCTTTGCTTGCTGCCTGGTTTTCCTGCAGCAACTGCCATCTCCTGCAATCCAGGTTTATGGTGAAAAGTTCAATTACTCTGCTAGAAGGTAAACATTGTAACCTCCCAAGTTACTCTTAGAGGTTCCCTTTATTTCTGTTTTATAGAGGAGTAGCAGCAATAGTATTATTTTCATAGTTTTAACATAGGCATATTGTTCTTTCCATTAAAAAAAAATGGAAAAGTACTGTCATGATGACCAAATGAATACTGGAACAGTTAACAGACTCCTGGAGCACACTAACTATGCTTTTTTTCCGTTTATCAACTCTGAAGCAAATGAATGAGACAAGCAAAAGATAGCATTGTTATAACCATTTTTTAGTTGTGCTACCGAATGACTTGCCAAATCCATCTGTACAAGCTCCTGAACTTAGCTGTTATCCAGGTTAAACTGGCTCTAGCAATCTGAAAAAAAAAATGGATTTTTGAATGATATGCAAGGAATACGGTTTGGCTATTTTTTTTTTTTTTTACAATCTATTTTAACAGAGACAATTTGAGACAATGGTTGAAAATATTCAGAAGACAGTCTGTGAAACTAGGGAGTGAAACAGAAATCAATTTTCTTTAATACATTTATTCTCTGCCACTTTGTTATCTTTTACTTCAAAATTTTAGTTTATTATACAGTCACAGAAACTAAAAGCATTCCTGCAAAGTTCTTTTGATTCTAACTTACAAAAAGGACTATTTCTGTCTTAGGTTAGCAGGAATGCTGTGTCCAGTTCTGGGCTTCTCAGTAAAAGAGACCCCTGGAACAGGTCCTGTGGAGGGTGAGTGAGGACAATTAGGGGAGCATCTCTCTTAAGAGGAAAGGCTGGGAGAGCTGGGCCTGTTCAGTCTCAAAATGGAATGACTGAAAGGGAACTTAATTGATATCCATAAGGGATATCAAGAGGATGGAGCCAGGCTCTCCTTGGTAGCGCCAAGCAATGGGATGTAAAGCGAGGGGAAGAAACTGATGCACAGGAAGTTCCACATGAATACGAGAAAAAACTTCTTTACTGTGCAGCTGACCGCACATTGGAAAAGACTGTCCAGAGCGGTTGTGGAGTCTCTTTCACGAGAGATACTGCAGAACCGTCGAGATGCCATCTTGTGCCATGTGCTCCAGGATGACCCTGCCAGGGCAGGGAGGTTGCACCAGATGACCCAGCGAGGTCCCGTCCAGCTGGCCCGTTCTGTGACGGGGGCGGCAGGCGGGCCACCCTCGGCGCCGGGAGCCGCCGCTCCCGGGCCCAGCCCGCCACGGGCAGCCGGGCGCAGGCGCTGCCCGCGCGGCAGGGCCGGGCTGGGGCGGGTGCCCGGCTGCCCCGGGGTGCCCGGCCCGGTGCCTGCTGCCCGCCGCGGTGCCCGCGCGGCCGGCGGGACGGGGCCGCGCTACCGCGGGGCTCGCGCAGGCCGGGGAGCGTGGCGGGGCCGGCGCGGGGCGGCGCGGCGCGGCGGCGGCGGCGCGGGGCGGCGGAGGGCGAGCAGGCGAACGCCGGAGCTGCCACATCCGGGCTGCGGCGGCGGCACCTGCCGCGGCGGGGGCCTCGGTGACATTGGGGCTCGGCGGCTGAAGGGGGAGGCAGCGCAGCGGAGCCTGCAGAGAGCGAGAGCTTCGCCCGCACCCGCCGCCACCGAACCACCGCCACCCCGGCACCGCCGCCATGGTGCTCCGCACCGTCGTCACGCACGCGAAGAAGCACCCGGCCGTGAGTACCTGAGCCCGGGCACCGGCCCCGCGCCCGCCCTTCTCTGCCGTCCAGCGGTGTCCCGGTCGCGTCCTCCTCGCCCGTCCCTCTCTTGGCATTCCTGTGCGTGCCGGGCCCCTGCACCCAGACACTGCCAGTCCCTTTCTCCCTCCGGTTTCTGCGGCCTTGCTCATGGTGCAGGGCTCGAGGTGGCCCTTACGTTTTTCTTGCCCAGTAGTTTGCCCCCACGCTAGCCCTCCCATGTTTCTGGGTTTGTAACCCGAATACAGACGGTGGGGGCATTTTGGCAGTGAAGGGACGGTTGATTGTCGCAGAAACGCCACGTAACGGAATTGTTGGTTTGGTTTTGCTCTCTGGATGCAGGACTGGTTTTTTCATACTTGCCTTTCTGTTTCTGCTAGTTCCTCAATGATTCCAGGGATATCGCACAAACAGGGAACTTAGGCCAGGGGTTTAGAGGGCCACGTGTTTGTAAAGTCAAAGATTGTTCTTTGGCTTGCCATAGCTGACATCAGAAGTGTTATGTATCAATACTATTTTGTTACATTGCAGGATGATATTTATTTTTTTGTATTATTCCAGTTGATTCCTCTGTTTGTGATCATTGGATGTGGAGGTGTTGGTGCAAGCCTGTATCTTATGCGTTTGGCGATGTTCAACCCTGATGTTAGGTATGTATTCAGTAATCAATCCTCAGTGCCAGTCCTCTTGCTGCATATGTTACACTCCAGTGCCTTGGTTATTCCATTTCTGGAGGCCTTAATGTCTTCATCCTGTATCACTTGCCATTCGGTGTGTGAAGCTTTCCTTGATTTGGCGATCTCTTTGTTTACCATGATATTTAGAGACTGCTGACAAAGGACAGTGCCTTTTTCTGTAGAAACTTGCTTGGATGGGACTCAATGACTTAATAACCACAGTACTTTTTTTTTTTAAGTTTTGAAGATAGTGTTAATATTCTCTCACATCTTGCATTTCTCTCAATAGCTGGGACAAGAAAAATAACCCAGAACCTTGGAACAAAATGGCTCCCAATGACCAGTACAAGGTAAAGTGAGGAATATGGATTTTTAGGAGGCATCATATTTGAGATGTAGCCTACTGCTTTAGGATGTTTGATTATATGGGAAAGTACTTGGATGAGCGATGTATTCCTTTTGTTCAGCATTTGATTGTCTCTAGAGCTCTGAGCAGAGATAGCTGAGTTTGAGGTTTAAAACTCTCCTAATGGTGGTTGATAATGAGGTGAAAAGAGTCTGTATGAAAGCAGTCGTATTTATTGCACTGTAAGGAAAAAAGCAGCTATAAGTGAGAGGAAAAATTTACTGGCTCATAATACTCAGAAATAAACTACATGGAGAAGGACAAAACCCCAGATGATCTGAACTAAGCTTTAAGCTGTTGGCTTTTACTCATGAGAAGCAGGAAAATGTCAGTGTTTAATGTAACCATGAGTTCAGGTCTGCAGCTGACTTTTTGAAAACAAAACAATATTGTAAGTAACTGCATGCAATAGTAATGTTCTTTAGCTGATATTCAACTAATTTCATTGAACTAATGAAGAAGCATGCAAAGATGGCTAAAACATTTGGTAGTTTTCAGGAGTCCTTAAATGATAGACTCGTTTGTGTTGGAAAAGACCTCCAAGATTATTGAGTTTGACCTTTCACTGACCACCATGTTGTCAACTAGACCATAGCACTAAGTGCCATATCCAGTCATTTCCTCCACACTTCCAGAGACAGTGACTCCATCCACACCCACAGCAATCTGCTTCAATGTGCAACAATCCTTCCAGTGAAGAAATTCTTCCTGAGGTCCAATGTGAACCTCCTCTGATGCAGCTTGAGGTTGTGTCCTCTTGTCCTGTTGCTGATTGCCTGGGAGAAGAGGCCAACCTGGCTACATCGTCTTTTCAGGGAGTTGTAGAGAGTGACAGCCTCCCATGAGCTTCCTGTTCTCCAGGATGAAGAACAGCTCCCTCAGACAGTCCTCATATGACTTACTCTCTGTGCCCTTCATTGTCCTTCTCTGGATGTGAATCATGTTTTAATCATGCTATTACAGAAGTGCTATTCTAGTAGATTGCTGTTAAGAATATTTTAAGATTATTTTCATGCTACAGAAAGCAAACCTACTGTGTTTTCAAAGCTATTATCTTGTTTGGTACCATATACTACGATCCCAACCATTGAAATAAGTAGAAAAACCCCACACTTCCAAAATAAAACACATTGCGGTTCCCTTGAAAGTCCCAAGAAAATTTCATTCTTTGTTTTTGTTGCCAGGTCTGGAATGTTGCTGCTTTGTAAATACCCAAACTTGGCTAGTCCTGCATAGTGCACAGCCCAAATTCTTTTAAAGAGTTCATGACTTGTGTAGCATACCCCTTCTGCCTTAACATGCAAACACATCCTCAGGGTTTGCCATATTTGGGTATGAGAATCACTGCAGACATTTTTTCCAAATCTGCCTTATGGGATATGAAAATGACATAGATTCTAATTTGAGGATGACTCTTTAGTAAAAAGTTCTTGTTATACAGGTCTTAGCTTTTGATGGGATTTTTTTTTTTTATTGTAAACTTCTTTTTGTCCTGTTAACTTCCTCAGTCTTTTTTCCAAATAAAAGAATTGACGACCTGAGCATTACTGTAGGAGTTACAGAGGAAGTTGCAATTTGAATGTGCTGTAGGCTGTTGTGTTTTCTTTAAGAAAGTTAAAAAAAAAAAAAAATTGGATGTAAAAATAATCAAACTGATAGTTACGTGCTTTTTAATCTTTTTGGTTTTTTAAGAAAAACTGTACTATCACGTGTTTGATGTCAAGTCAGGCTGGGATGCCAAAATATGCAGTTAGTTTGTACTCATTGTCCTTTCATTGTTCTGGATTGCTTGTAACAGAATCTAATTATAATAGTATAAATTGAGCATGTGAGAGGATCTCTTCTGACTTTAATTCCTCCTGTCATCCTTTGCAGTTCTAGATGCAGCTACCTAAACCAAACTTGCCTTTTGTAGCACTGCTCTAAAAGTTATTTTGTGCCACTGTCTGTTCACAGACACTGTGCTTTGAAGGCAAAAGCCAACTTGCCATGTGGCACAATATGCAGGAGCCATAGATTGTGAGCAAAATGGATGAACTCATCAGTACTGTAAAAAGTTCCTCTGCATGGACTTCTAATTCTGGGAGTTCTTGAGACACTGTTGGTTTTGTTTAGTGGAAGACATGACCACTCATTTTAAATGCAGAACTTCTAATACTGGGTGTAGAATTAATATTAAAAAGTTACTGTTTATCAAAAGTTTTTATTTATTTATTTATTAGCACCCAGTTCACAGACTCAAAATATGATTTCAGTTTCCTGGCAGAAGTTCAATGATGCATATTTTTAGTAAATACCAGGGAAAAAAGCTTCTTAATTCATATTCTTTCCCTTCTCTTTCCTAGTTGTTCTCGATTAATATGGACTACAGTAGACTGAAAAAGGATCGTCCTGACTTCTAAAAACACAATAATGTCTGTAAGCTGGACAGAAAGGTCTTCCGGAAGCTGTTCGCACAAGTGTCATGTTTAATCATCCAGGAAATAATTAAATTTGCCTCACACAGCACCAGGTCATGCGTTTGAAACTGTTTTGACGAGGCTTAATAAACGTTTAAAACTTGAAGTGTCTGCTCTTTCATTTTGCAAAATGACAACATCCTCCTATTAACAGTTTCTGCTGTATGGTTTGTCAGTAAGCAAAAGCCATTTCATGTTTCCTTGACAAGAAAGCAAAGTTGTTGTGGTGGGCCTTATGCTCAGTGTGTTGATCTCAGAAAAATAACTGCATGCTCATGCAGTTATACCAAACTTCAAAAACTTGAAAGCATGCATTTATATATATGCATAAATATTTTTTAATATACCTGAATTTATCTACTTGCCACTTTAAGAAGTTTTGATTGCAGAAAAGTTAATGCCAGCAAGTCATTATCCATCAGGGAGGGAGCAGATGTTGCCATATGTTGCTGGAAGGAAGAAAAAAACCAGACTGCTCTCCAAAAGTTTTTGTTCCTTTCTTTTTTCTCTTCTAGTTAAGCAGGGTTTTTTTTTATTAAACAGAAAGACAACTTTCAATATTTAAAAAATCAAATTCTACAAACATTGTCAAGATTTCCTGTGGATCACAGATTTAAGGAAGGGAAGCACATAGCTGATGAGGGTACAGGTTTTGGGAAATAATTAGCTATTCATGTAAGAACAAAAACACGTTTTAGAAAGGGCAAAATCTTGCACTTTAGTATCTGGCTGAGTATTGCTATTGACTTAGTCTTGCTATGGGAGGACAAAGAAAGTATCTTTGCAAGTCTGTAACTTATGGTAGGTTCTTTGTGCTTTACTATGAACATCTGGCACTTTGGATAAGGGGTATTAATTCTGGGCTGTCTGACAGAGTACAGCTGTTCTTATCTTGATAATCTCTGCTTAAAGTTGACTCCAAGAATGTAGATAGCCATACCAAGTATTACAAGTAATAAAGGCAATTCAAGCAGCAAGAACTTAGAGAAGAAAATTATTCTGTGGTAATTGGAAAATAACGGATATTTGCAAAGACGTATTTTATATGGAACAGCCTTGTAGGTAAAATTGTCATTTATTTGGTAACAGTTCAGATTATCCTTTTATTATGTACTGAACCGGTGGATTCACTCAGTTTTCATTTGCTTGAAAGGCTCTCATGAAGTCTGAATAAGAAAATGAGTATTATGACATGAGACATTATTACAGTGGTGAGCAAAGCCCATAGGTGTCCTTGTGGAATGGTTCCTCTCTGGATCCAAATAGAACTGTTACAACACTTTTGTTCAGTTTTAAAAGTATGTTGTGTAAAAATGGGAATTGTGTTTTATAGCTTGGTAGTTGGCAATTCATTTGAATTTTATCTCTTCAAATACAGATTCTCTGGACATTAAAAAAGACCAATATCCAGGAAGTAAACCCAATTCCTAGGGTGGATAAGGTTATTCCTTTTGTGCACAGCTGACAAAAGCATAGGCTCATGTCTTCCTTAATAAAGGCACTTCAATGTATATTTCAAATATATTTAACAAGTGCTTAAGCTAAGTAAATCTTTAAATATAAATAGACTAGAAAACAAAAGGCAATTTTTGTTACTTGTCTTTGCCCATTACAGCATACTTGCTCCTAAAAGTACATAAAACTTAAGATTTTCTAAGTTTAATTATTCTAGAAGTTGTTATCCTGAGGGGACACTTTCTCCTTTTTCTTGTAGGGATATACTTTATCCTGTGTTAAATGTAGTGGGCAATAGTCACCATTATTTGCCAATCTTAAGAGTAATTTATAAGAACCTTCCTTCCTTCCTTCCTTCCTGCCTTCCTGCCTGCCTGCCTCCCTCCCTCCCTCCCTTCCCTCCCTCTCTCCCTCCATTTTTCTAGGGTATTTTGAAAGACAGCCAGCATGGCAATAATTTGTCTGTATTAAAATATTCAAGGACTTCTTTAAAACAATCACCTACGTCTTTCTTCATGAATCCAAAGATAGAATTCCCTGAAGACAGCGTGAAGAAGTGACTGCAGTTTGGATTCTTAGAATTACGTCTTACATTTACTTTTGGCTATTAACTTTTATGAAACAATGAAATCCCATCATTAGTAGGAAAAGTGAAATCCTTCATTAATGCCATGTCTTGTAATTTTGTTTGAGCAGATGATGTGTTATCTGAAAGAGGCTGATATTCTGCTGTCTTAGATTTCATCTGGACACAGGCACTTGATTTTGCGGCACATTTTTTTTGAATGGTCAGTGTGCACCTGGTCTTAATGTCCTTTTCATGAGCCACATACAGAAGAGTCCTCTTATTTTTGCATTGAAGCATTGTGCATGCTACAGCATTGCACTTGCATCAGATTTCTGTTAACAGAGTTATTCTGTGCCTCCTTATCAGTGGTCCTGATTATGCAGCAGAGTGATTAAATCTGAAATTAATTCTGCCCATCTAGGATAGAAAGACTTACAGGTTTCTGTAGCTCTGGCACATGAACACATATTCTATACAGCATGTTCAACATTTTTTTATTTGCCTACAGTAAGGAAAGCTCCTTGTTGTATAAAATATCTAGCTGCCTCTAAGAAATTAGAAGGGTTTGCCTGATATTAAAAGAATAATTTAAATTTTTTGTGGGATTTATAGGCAAATGTCATCTAAGGAATACATTTCAGATCTGTTTTCAACCTCTGCCTTACATTTATAGTTAGTTTGGTGCATGACTATTGAATGACCTTTAAAATAAAGAAATGTATGTTAAATGCTGATTCACTAGTAATAAGAAAGATTGAGAGGTTATGAGAGGAATTTTATAAATGTATCTTGAATGATCTAATTTTAAAAAATTAGAGATGTGCAGATGCAGACTGAGTTACTGACTGCCCAGCCTTACTATGGATGCAACTGGATGAGCTGTAGAACCACTTCTTCAGTACAAAGTGGAGCGCAACAGGTCTGTTACAACTACAGAAAAGAGGTGTTCATTAGCATCATTGCCACAGAAGGTTTTTTTAATATTACTTAATAGAAGACTTACTCTTCAGTCCTCTCTTTTGAAATCCAGAAGTTGGTCGACTTGATGCTCTTGTGATCCATTCACTTTTCCTTAGAAGTGTTCTTGACATCAGTATTTAGCCATGAGAAATTTCTGTGAAGCTCAAATGATTTCATATGCTCCTCTGATCTTTAAGCTCCTTAAGACGGTCTCTGGACACTGCTATGATGTCATATTTCTCAAATATGTGCTGATTCTGGTGCTGTGAAGTTTGGAAGAAATATTTTGGGCTTTGGGATTTTTTTTCAAGAATTTCCAAGTGCTATTATCTGGTTGGTCAGGCTTAACACTTTATAAGTAAGGATGACATGAGCCAGTACAATGCAAGAAGATACAAATCTCCTCCATTCTTAAGAAGCAAATCCATTTTTAGCATCCAGAATAATGTTTATCTGAACTAGAAAAATAATTTGCTTTTTTTTTTGTTTTTCTCCTTTTTGGAAGTTTCATTTAAATGAAAAAATAATGTTTAGACTTTCTAAGCTAACTTTCTAAGCTAATTCTCACAGTTACAAGGTGAAGAGGCTAGGAGATCACCACACTTTAATTTTCTTTTCTGTTTTCAGTCAGAATCAGTGATGCTTTAGGTAATGTGAAATGTGACCATAAGTATGCAAGTAAAGGCAAAAAAAATGTATTCAAACTTTTGATAGTTTACTATCAGCATTTACCTGACATTCATTTGCTAATAGAATTGCAAGACTGGTAAGTGGAGCTCCTGCAAGAGACAGCAAATTCTGAAGATGATCAGAAAATAGATTATTAACACATGGCAATGCATACATTAAAAAGAAGAAAAGAAATTCTGCTGGTTATATTCATGGGTACTGTCAATGCTTCATAACAGTCACCTAAAATAATATTTCTAGGATCATTAATTTGAATTACTTTGGACAAAATAATGCACTACACCATTTACAGTTCATCACTATAATGTAAAGACAACTATACAAGAGAACTGCACAAGCCATAATCCAATAGACAAATTTATAGACTTGTTTTTTTCACATTAGAAGCAAACTAACTATGAACATGAAATGTTTTCTAATTTTAGTTTCTCTACTGCAGGCAAATGAAACAAACTGCTGAGAAGGTAATGAAAACAGATTACTTAATGGTGAAAAATTTGAGTGCCATTCTTTTTCTACCAGTGGTGCCACTGCTGGAATTTAATGGAGTGGCACCAGTGTGTCTGAATGAAGATTTTGATCCCAGCTGTTTAAAAATAGGGTTGAATCTAATAAGATTTCCTCAGTACTGATAGCTTTTTTTTTCCTCCTACACTGGGAGCAGGAAGATAGAACTCGTTATTAACACCAAGAAAGTGGAATTTCATCCCAGTTTCAAACTTCCTGCTCTAGTTCCATGATGATTTGTTTCAGATGTTCTTATCTTCATGTTAAGTCAAACAAATTTAACTTCCTAGCTTTTTTGGAAGCTTAAGGGAGAAAATTTCAGCCCAGCAATAAAGATAATGTGCTTTAAATGACTAAGGATCATTGAAGCTTTTTTTTTAAACTTTTCATGTGAAAGTCATCTCTCTCCTACCCCTTTATAAAAGCCCAGGTAAGTTCAGGAGGTATTCCAGGAGGAAAAAAAAAAGAGCAACAGACATGTTATGAAATAGACAGATGGAGCTGCATCAGGTTTTACATCAATTACAGTAAGTTCTTGGATTTAGTGCAAGAGCTTTCTTAGTTTATGTCCTTCAATTTCTGCATACTTTTGGCAATGCAGAAGTTGTTTATTACACCAACCATGACTGCTTGGCCTATTAGGACGCAGTGAGAATTAGGCTGAGAGTAAAGACAAAAGCATGGTATTCCAATGGGTTTAAATTACTGTGCAAAGAAGGTCTGGTGCACTGTCTTCTGAATTTAGACTACTAATGACAAGTTTGTATTAGTGCCCTAGTGTGGAATAAAAATAAAAAACAATTTTATGGGTGATTTTGAAAATACCATTCTTTCTTTCTGCATTGCCTCATAGAAACACAGTTTCTAAAATGTTCCACAATGTAAAGTAAACATGTGAGCTGTGTCTGAACTGTATGGATTTTACTTTATGCTTTCTCGTAATTACTTAATTCTCAGTAACCATTTATATTAGTTTAAGCATGTAGTATTTTGTTTCAACCTATATTATTGTTTCTTAACAAAATTTGTCTTATGCTTTTGAATGGAAAAAGATTTCAGAAGATCTTTCATCTTAAATCTAATTTTATTTTTATGTATGAAAATTAAAACCTGCATCACCAGAAAGAGTTTTTCAGCAGATTGTTACTCAAAGCATTGGAGCAGATACCCTCTCAGATACTGGAGCAGGTAGTTGTTCTGTAATGAAGTGTAGCAAAGTAGGCAGTTGGGTATGACTCTCCCCAAAATAAAGAGAGATAAAATTTCCAGGAGCTGTTTTATGCTGGTGGTGCAACACCTAAATATGAAAGTACTATTTTCACGAATGGATGGATGGATTCTGAAGAATGGCTACCTGATCTCCTTTTTATCCAGGTCCCTGGCAATTGTTTGCTTTTGTCAATCCGTGGCAGAGGGGAATAAGGTCAGGAGTTGACTAATGGCCCAGACTACATCAGCTGAGTACTTATAAGTGATCTAGACTGCCAAGCAGTGTTTATAGAGTAAGTATAAAAAAGGTGACTCAAACCTTTTCTGTTTCCCATATCAAAGCAAATCTTTCACAGCTGACCTGGTAGCTGGAGCAGGGTTGAGTTTTTACAAATTCGACAATTTATTAACCTGTGCTTGGGCTGATAATGCATAGAGAACCATGGGCAAAGTTAAAATGAGATCCTCAAATTTAGAGCATTTTGCCAAATAACTGTTTCGACCACAGAGCACAGTATGCAGTGGTCGGGCAGTAGATGTGATTTATGTTGTACCTAGCAGTAGACCTACTAATCCTGAAGTGTAGGTGCTTGCCCCAGCAGCTGGATGAGTCACGTAGATGCATTTACTGCCTCATGGAGCTTCAACAGTCTGCTTCAGGAACAGTGGAGCACCTCTGAATGAAGCTTAATATTCCATTATCTGACTGTGGGCACATCAAATGCAAAATAAACAGTCCAGTAGTGCATCTGAAATTCTATTTGGATGTGTTTTACTGTTTCTCAGACATTATAGAGGACTTTTATGTGAGAGAAGAATGAGCTTTTGGAGACCCTAGAAAGAGAGATTTGTTACAGCCAAAGCAAGGAGAATGGAGAGACAGAAACAAGCAGCCTACTCACTCAGGCATAGGAAAGCAGAGGATGTAAAATGTGCAGTAGAAGTATAATGAATTTCTCCATTACAAATTATTGTCACAGGGAAATGTTCTTGTACATGAATTCTGACATAGAAAATTGGATGGATTTTTTTGTTTGTATGTTGCATTTATTGAAAATGAGAAAAGCTCAGTGACAGCAGTATATGAATGTGTATAGATATATTGCTTAAGGTCTCCATTTTTCTTGTCTCCAGTCTTTATTCTCTCATCTTCTCCTCAGCTAGATAGCCAGGATTTCTGCTTACTACCCTGAGAAATCCACTTCGCTCATGTATCTTCCTCTTGTCATGAGCTTTCTGTGAGGCTATGCTATTTCCTGACATGCTGGAATCACTGGCTACTTCTGCATTAAAAAGAAATAACCCCTTTCCCCATCAACATCTCATTACAGCTGTGTCACAGATTTCTGAGTAAGCAGAAAAGTTAAGTGATCCAAGTAAAATTGTTTAGAATTTTCAGTAGAAAACTCACTTGACACCAGAATATTTACCAACAAATTGATGATCTGATGGAAACCTGATCTCTCTGAAAAAGAAGAGATCTTATATTGTGGGCAGAACAATATCACTGTATATTAAATAGATAAAACATTGTCACCTCTTTCGAGGTTGTACATGTTATTTGGTAGCATAAAACCAAATAAATTCAGTGCCATATACAGAAAGAATATTGTAAATATTCAACTTAAAAATGTAATGGTAAAGGACACAAAGGTGTTTGTATTCTGTATTGTTTTGTTTTCTACTGAAAGATTGTTAATACCAAGTAGAATTCTTTGTAGATCCAGAAGGGAAGCATATGGTGTTCCTTGTCTCAAACCAGATTTTGTATTATTGTATGAGGTACCTGTTGAAATTAAAAGGACATTTCCCCATCAGCTACAGCAGGCTTTGTATTAAGAGCCTGTTGACTATTTTAGGTTCCATGAGGAAGGAAGGAATGTCCATGATGACATTTTTGTATGTCACTGTCAAATGAATTTTTTGATTTTTTGGGTTTTTTTGATTGTTTTTCAATGAGATCAGCATTTCCCTTTAGGACTGGATTTTCAGTAGGGTTTGGTGGTGATACAGTCAATTCTCTTCATAGTAGCTTGTATGAAGCTGTGTGTTGGATCTGTGCTGGAAACTATGTTGGTAAGGATATTTTAGCTGTGGCTGAGCAGAGCTTGCTCAGTCAAGGCCTTTCCTGCTCCTCGTCCCACCAGCAAGCTGAGGCTGCACAAGGAATTGGGAGGCGACAGAGCTGGGACATCTGATCTGAACTGACCAAAGGGGTATTTGACACCATTTGGCATCATACACAGCATGTAAGGCTTGGGAAGAAGAAGAAAGAGTGGGATGTTCAGAATGATAGTGTTTATCTTCCCAAGTGATAACCATCCAGGTGTGCTGGAGCCCTGCTCTTGTGGCATGGTTGAATACCTACCTGCCCAAGGAAGCAGTGAATTAATTCCTTCTTTGTGACTTTTGTTCTACCTATTACGCTGTCTGTATCTCAACCTATGAGCCTTTTTGTTTTTACTCTTCTGATTCTCTCTCCCGTCCCACCAAGGGAAAATGAGAGAGATATGGAACTTGGTTGCTGGCTGGGGTTAAACCCATGATAGGTAGAGATTGTTCATAAAAGCTGCTTTACAAATCCAAGATGTCAGAGAGGACTCTTAGAGCTACTTCATATATTTACTATTTTGTACAGGCACACAAATACATTTAACATTAGCAAGTTCCGTTGTCATGCAATTTTTTGACTCAGTGACTTTAATTCTGTGGAATGCATACTATTTTGCATTTTATCTCTGTCCCCTAAATCAAATAAACCTTGCATTTTTTAAGCAATCTTGACTATATTAATTTTCTTTGGACTAATTAATGCATGCAACTTCCAACAGAGAAGAAAAATTAACTTGTGATTTCTAGTGAGAGGTGTATTTGGATGTTCTGGCTGATGCTGTCAATTAAAGGACCACACAGCTTGCTTTGAAGTACCCCTCAGCCTTAAGGAAATTTGTTCAGCAAAGTCCTGTGCCTCACAGCAGTGTGACTTTGGGCAAACAAGCCTGTTTTTCACACTAGTAGCAGTCCAGCCATGACCACAGCACATGGCATCTGCTCAAGCCAGCAGAGGCACTTGCACTGCTGTAAGGCCATGGCTGCTGGTGTCCAGGCTTTAGGAGAGCCATCTCAATTGCTGCAGCGCAGCACTGCCCTCTGTCTTGTGAATGTATGTGCTCAGGAATATATTTTATGATTTTAAAGGGCAAGGCTGAAGGACTTAGACCATTGCATGAAAAAAGAACCACGTGAATTCTGTGTTTTCATGCTTGCAAACTACAAAATATAAAGAGGACAAAGAACATTCATAACAAGTAAGTGTTTTTTTTCTTTTTTTTTTGTTTACAGCTGTGAGTGTAAGTACTTTTTACCAAAATGTGCACATATATGCACACAGGGCATGTTTGATATATAGATATAGTACACACACATTAAATATTTTTTAATATTTGCCCTTCAGGTGGTGTGTTCCACATTAATTAATATAGTGACATTCACGTAGCCACTACAGAGCTTACATAGCTTGTGATAATTAAATGGCATATGATCTTCTCTACTTCATGAGCATGGTGTGTCCTTTTGCAGCTGAATCTCTACAGGGTCATCTGTCCTTAAAGGAGAGTCCCTCATGTTGGGGAAGCAGAAGGCAGATTTCAGCTGAGCTCTGTGTTGCCGGGGCTGGAAGTGGTCCACCAAGTGCTGTGCCAGCCCTTCAAGCCCTTCCAGCTGCACCTACATCTGTGCATCATTACAGCAGCAGAGGCTACTGAACTCACCCAGTGGCTGTTTGTGAGCAGCTCTCTTGCCACTTCATTGCCTGGAAAGGAAAATATCTCTTTATCTTCTCTCCACTGAGCTCCCAGTTGTGTGAGGTGCAAGACAGTGATTATGCTCATAATGCATTACAGGCCATAAGCCTATTTCTTAGTGTGTTTTAATATTCCATATTGGCATTCCAGCATACTTGAAAAGCAAATCTGTATGGTATTTATTAATATTCTTGCATGCAATTCATTATTTTCTAAGTAAAGGAGGACTCTTTATCAACATTCTTTCAGACACAATTTTGCTATTCTGTGGAAAGGTTTTCCATCTTGCTATAAAAGGTGCTTACTTGAGAGCTGATCTATTTCACACAAAATCTTAGGGTGTGGTGATGTTATGTTATAAATGGCAAAGCTTTTTTATGAAACCTTAGTTTCTTGAAGTGAATATTTTCTATGAACAGTCAATGAGGGTGTAAGCATGGATTAACATACCAATTTTAAGGAGATTGTACTTAATAGTAAAAAACCATATATCTAGGTATTTAGGAGTTTAACAGTTGTAGCAAAAATAGTTATCAGCATATTCAGTGCACTGGCATGACATAAATTTGAGAGGGTTTGTATTGTTGCTAAAGGATAGAGGTAAAATTTGCTGTTGCTTTAAATGGGGCCAAGATTTCTTTCTGAGTTATTTAAAAATCATTAGTGGAAGCTTTTGCAAATTGAACTAGTGTTTGCTTAATCATTGAGTTTTCAGTGGAGAAACGTTTATGAAACATGTATGAGATGTCTGATTCTTGGCATGAAGAGTCCTGGCTGCTTTTTTTTGCTGCAAAGCATCTCAGCCTTGGCAAAACAGGAGTAACAAGCTTTAAACAGATTCATAGTTTATCTGATTTAGTGATCATCTTGCTTTAGGATAGAGTTAAAACCATCAGAATCCTTTCTTGATCTTACTCAGAAAGCATACACTGAGAAGGGAGAACGATGCTTTTAGTGCAGATGTGCTATCACTGAAATTAATGCTGTTGGGTGTTACTGTGGTTTGCTTTACTTACTGGTTGCTCTAGGATAGCCCTATTTTTGCAAATAAGTAAAATAGTTTATATAATAATGTACATAATGTATGTGTGATGTTTTATCTTGCAATAGCTTTTGAATATAATAAATATTACAAAGGAGAACTTTGAAATCATGCTTTTTTGTCATTATCTTTTTGTTGTTGTTTGGTTGGTGAGGGTTTTGTTTGTTTTTATATTCACAAATAAGACCTGTTTAAGAAGAAACAACACATGCAGTCTAGAGGGAAATGTCCAGTTCTGAAAATCTCAATCTCAATTTTTGTATTATTTTTTTAGTTGTTAATTGTTTTTTGAATACACTTGTGGTCTTGAGATCAAAGAGTTAGAGGGCATGTATTTTTAGTCAGCTGCTAAATACTCCTTAATTTTCCTCCTTTTTATGTAGTGCACTATGAAGTTTTAGAAATTCCACATGCCACCAGCAGCTATAAATCTTTATCCCTGTGTTCATTCAATCTATTATTCAAAAACTCAATGTTAAACATTTGCACTATGGCAGCTCCAGGATCCATTGCATAGCCCTAATACTAGACTGACCTTTCCAAAAGAGTATACAGTCTGAATAAATAAGATAGAAAGGAGCTGGAGAAAGAGTGCATGTTAATCTACAAATACAAAATAAAAGTGTCAATTTTGTACAACAGTACACAACCATTCTTTTATTGAATTGATTGCTTCACTTTCATTTGCTTTCATTTATTGAGCCTGCCATATGGCCACACTTTTTTCTTCACAGCCAGTGATATTATCTGCTTTTCTGTGCCAGTGTCCTAGCCCTTGAGGTTGTTTATCCCTGAAAAAAGAGATCAAACTTGTAATCCACTGCAGCAATAGTCTTCCAGACTCAATCAGATTTTTCCTTAATCTCCTTGACAAGCATGAGTGTAGCTTCCTCTGCCTGAAGAAAAGCTTAGAGTTCACCAAATCTCTGGTTCCCAGCATGGATGGTTATAATTCTCACTTTTGAACTCTGACAGCTGAAAACACCAAGTTGGTCCAATTTATTTTAACACTGGCACTGATAAACATCGTAAAATTACCTCAACCCTAAACTCAGCATTGTGGACATACTGTGAATAAAAAGAATAGGAAAAATAAATTAACAGATTATATATAGAGGCAAGTGTTGTGAAAGGAAGGGGGGAGAGGGAGAAATGAGTATTTTATTATTTTATACTCGATTTTAAGCAATTTCTTAATTACGAGACAACAAAAATCCAGCTGATAGCACAGATGTTGAAAAAGGTTTTTAGACCTTCATAGGAATAAAAAGAGATTCTATTTAAGAAACTGGGACTATGAAGAGCACTTTTGCATGGAGGTTATGCTCAGCACCCACCCTACACAGTTCTGTACAAAGCTCATATAGATTTCCTTTTCTAGTGCTGCATTATTTCTTATCCCAAGCAGCTCCTTCTGTGAGGAAAAAGTAAAGTACTATATCTAATGGAGTACAAAATGTTTAGGCAATAACCAGAACTGCATTGTTATGTTACAGAGAATCCCAGTTACTATTGCAGAAACAGAAAAAACTCCTAGACCTTGAATATGAAGTTGTAAAAAAGTCTACTGGCTCAGAAAATGTTCAAAACATTTCTTATAGTATCTGTACTATTTACAAAGTATAAACTGGAGTAGCTAATAAATTGTGGGTAAAGCTGAGAATTATTTGTCAAAGGTCCAACAGACATAGGAAGTTGACTATTTTTCCACTAGCCTTATGCACCTTAAACAAGGTACATAAAACCAAAGTCACTGTAAGACATCCCAAAATTTGAAATTGCATGCAGATAGTCTTTGCCCTTATCCAGTGTTGGAAGGGGGAGCTGAGGAGAAAACTGCATGATAAGCAGAACTGTTAGATACCTGGCCAGGCTCAAGGGCTTGCTTTCCATTTCCAGGGGCTGTCAAGGTGGGGAAAAGTGTGATAAATTTCTGTTCAATGACTCTTTCTCTTTGTGAGAGAAATGGAAAATCTGAAAGCTTCATGGTGAGTTTTTTTACTCCTTTAAATGAAACCCCAAGGAATTGTATACTGAATTCAAATTAAGCAGTGATTTTAGGTATACTTCTTCCTGAAAAACTTAAGGCAATATTAAACTTAATCTTCTGGTAATATATTGCAGAATTTTGAAGCATTCCATTTTATACTATGCGTACAGCAAAACTTGACATAGGATAATATTAGTACACAAACTTACAAAATTGTCAGAAATGTGTTGTTTTAGCTGTGATTCGAACCAAAATACTTAGATTCTAAAAATAACTGTGCTCTCTTTTTAATAGTAGTTGCTCTAAAATGTAACTGATTCATGTAAGTCAATTTATTAAGGAACTCAATAATTTTAGGCTTTTTTTTGTTTCTAGAACATATTGATATTTGTTACTTGACTATATGAGTATCCTGTAAACCATATCTGTCTGGGTCAGTTTTTGTGTATGTCTTATGTGTATGCCTTAGCACCACTGAGTTCACTATATGTTTACACAGTTTAGTGTGGCTCAATAAAACATTATGCAGCTTAAAATTTTTAAACTTTTGGATCTACTAAATACCTACAAGGTCAGTCCAATCAGTGACAGGAATTCACTTTATTAATTTTACATCTGATATTAGGAACAGCATTTATGAAAATGGTGAATGGATTCTGTTAACGTTCTCTTTAGAATGCTATGCAAAAATATGTACGCATATATTGCCATCAATAAATACACAGTGTATACATTTGGGGCCCTGGATATGTGCAGTTAGCTGAGGTTCAGGTGAGCCTTGCTTCTAGAAATGGATAGAGCAAGCAGAATTCTGTCTGAAGGAATAGGATGACATTAAATAAAACAAGATGCTAACTCCTTAATAAGAAATGTATATTTTTTAATTTTTTACATTTCATACTTGAGATAACACAACTTTCCATACTTCTGTATCTTGGTTTTGTCTCAGTGCAATTTCCATTCCCTGACAACCACACCAAATGCCCACACTGCCCAGATACACTCAGACCTTTCTTTTGATAAGCCTAACACATATCTAGAGGAATACAAGTGCCCTGAAGCATCAGCATTAAAGGTTTAGAGGTACTTTAAAACCCTAAATGGCTCCTGTCTTGTAGTTTAAAACCAAATAGGAGCAGGCACATCCTTCTGACATGAAGCAGACTGAGAATGAGCAGCCTAAAAATGGGGTGATGAGCCCAATGGTCTCCAGAATCTTAGATGTGCTTACACTTTCAAAAGAACTTTAATAATGATATCTTCTAAATGGATTTGCTTAACTCAAGTTAGCTGATTTGCACTGAAACATTGGGAATTTCACTTAGCAGCTTGTATTAAAATCAGTAGTGAAGTTACGGTTCTCATTTAGTTTTCTGACCAAATTAAAGCATAGTTGCTTTTTCTCCAGTGCAATTTCAGCAGTTCGACTTGTTCTGAGAATATTTTGAATAACCACGTAACTAGGCCAAGATGGACAACTTTTAACTTAAAAGCTTAACTTATATAAAATGAAACATTTCTCTTGCTGTGAGATAAATGCTTAAAAAGTACTTTAAGAGCTGATTATAGTGGACTACAAATAGAGCAAATTTATCTGCCTAGGAAGAATGAATAAAAAGAAACACTTCACAGTTTTTGAACCCACTTTAACAAAAAAAATTACATGTTTTTAGGTTGTCACATTCTGAGGCATGTAGTTCTGGGGTAACACATTTTACTGCATTTAGTACATAAATTGAGCCAAACAATTTTGTAGTAATGCTTAACTATAAGGAATGATGAAGAAAAAATAAGTTGATTTGTGAAATAATTTAGTCAGTGTGAAGCAAAATGAGTGCAAATGGAAATAAATGTCAGAATGAAACTATCTCAAGAGGAAACACTATACTTCATAGATAAACTCCTTTGTTTAGTGATGGCCGTGGAGATAAACTGATGGTTTTGTCATCTGCACCAATTAGAGTGTCTTTTTACCAAAGCTTTACCACACTACATAAGCTGCCTTGTTAGAAGATGAAAAATTACAGAAAAATGAAGTCCAGAAGCAATGCTTTCTGTTTGTTAGTTTGTTTACTTATTTAAATGACAAATACAGAAGTTGGGAAGGGAAGTCAGCTACTTCAAATTTAGCTGAGTTATAGATATATATTAAGTATAATGCATGAAGAGAGAAATAACTGAGACATGAGATCCAAGTAATATATGTGAAACAACATGCACTGTGGCAGCACATTTACAATAATGCACAGCTTTGCTTATGTGACTAGCCTGTCTGTACCAAAATGTGCACCCTTAAATCAATAGGCAAGTTCTTTGCTTGGGTATGTTTCCACCGGATCAAACCCTTGAAGTGTAGCTACTGTGCAGCAAGTTCCAACTACAAATTTCATGTAACCCTTTGACAACTAATGTCTTTTGCCATAAAACACAGTGTATTTTGTGAATCCCATCATTCATTACAAAAATCCCATCATCAAACCAGCAGTGTCCCAAGAATTTGTAGAGGTTTGTGGTGAATTACAGTTTAGGGGACAAGGTTATTGAGTATCGAAACATTGAAATGGTTGAAACTCATTTGTGCTGTTCACCCAAAACTATCTTCTTTAACTACCTATCAATGCACCCTTCACAAGAGACTTTTAGCACTTTATCTGTGTCACACACTACAGCTGTTTTAAAAACTGGTGTTAATAAGATGTCTTCCTAGGAAAGCTCAGAAAACAAAGGATGAAGGGTATATTTGAGCAATAATGTAATGTTCAGGGGTTTTTCTGCTTCCACATGTCTGAGCAGTCAACCAAGAGAATTTAGTTTGACTGCAATCTCTTCCAACTGTTTTACATGTGAAATTTGCAGTGCTATCATTTAGTGGCACAGGAAACTCTGCAGACTTGGATTGCTTTGTTATCCCAGAAAAGTCAGTCGTCTTCTGTGCAAGTTTTTGCAGGAGCATTGAAGCTCATGATGCTTCCATCAGAAAGCAGAGCATCTGAGCAAACAACAGCATGGCAGTCATGGTCTTCTTCTGTATTTGCATTTTCCTCAGTTTCATACATACCTCTCTTCCACTGAGGAATCACAACAGGTTTCCTTTTCTCTACTTCTGAAGACTTCCAGCTGATAGGTACAGATTTCTCAGGAAGTATCCACAGACTGGCTATTAGAGAGGTGTTATGGACAAGAGCAGGCAGAAATGAGCAGAACAGAAGATGGACACTTGCTAACTCTGTACTGGGATCAACATTACTTCATTCTATGTTGTAGTCAGATGTGCGCATCATGCTGCAGAATTCCCATTGCCCTGCAATCAAAATCTCTGATTCTGGACTTCCTGGTGGCCATGGTTCTGTCTCCTCTCAGTTATCATACTAAAGGCTGACATTTATTTTTCAAGATATGCATGCTGTAGTTTTTGCACCAATTTGTTCTTTTTGCCATTATTTACTTTCATTAAAAAAAAAAAAAAAATCCCCACCAATTTTCCCAATCCCATCCCTATAATCCACTGTAACATTAAGACAAATATGCTTAGAACTTTTTTTCTTCATTATTTTTCTATTTCCTCAAAGTTCAAGATATATGTATATATACATATATATAATAAGCATATATATTTTAGAACTTACCACTGACTGTAATACCACAGTATCAAACACTTAAGCAATAGCTTATAAGAGCTCGAAAATACTTGCAATTCTCTATAAACATGAAACAAAAGAACACTTACCCATTTCTACAGCACCAATGGAGTAAACAGTATTACTGAGGGAAATATTTGTCATGGCTGACAGGTGACATCAAAAAAGAGTATTTGAAGGAAAGACAAAGCAAAATTCCTTGAATAATTATTCTTTATTTTTTGAAAAAATGCCATAAAATTCTGGTGACACACTATGGTAATATTATTTCAATTGTTTTAATATGTTTGAGTCTAACCCTTGTAGTCATTAATGTCATTAATTAAATTTTCAAAGCTTTGAGTGCAGTAGAGTCTCAGTAATCTTGTAAAAAGCAATGAGAACAGTTCTTCTAAATCCCAAGGAACTCCTTGGAAGTTTAGTAATTATGTCAGATAGCCTCATCATAAGGATGATCATACTGGAACACATTAGGGAGACAGTGGCAGCTTCATCACCAATCTCAGCATTTTGGAAGGAAGAAAGCAAATAAGTCAGAGCTGAAGTATATAGATGAATTTCCGAGTCCTATATGAGTAGACAGATGTTCCATACATAGTGCTATTAAAGCCTTTCTTATATTTTGCATAAGAAATGGTGCAATGATTTGAAAAAAAAAACCCCTGTTTAATAAGGCTTTCTTCCCAGAAATTGCTTTACTGTCTATTTAGCTCTTAGAAAGCATGAAGCAGCTATAACAGTAGTAATAGTAGTAGTAATAATATTAATAATAGTCAAGAAAACTTGCCACTCAAAAGTTTTCTCCTTTTTTTCTTTAATTCAGTATTTATCTCAAAAGATTTTTATGTCAAACAAAAGCATCAGCCTGACTCTGTTAAGACTGATGTAAGGAAATGGTGGTGTGGGAAAGGTTACAGTCAGGAGTTCTGCAGTGAGGAAAGGAGATGGAGAATTTGGTTTTGGGAAAATAACATGCTCTTCTCTCTAATACAATTCTCTACTTACTGTTAGAAATTAGTTTTTCTGTGAATCTGAAAGTACCCTCTTGAAATCTGTTTCTTCCAGGAACATTTTATTTGATTGCTATACACTAGTAACAAATATTCACAATTAAATAAAAAGCTCCCTAACATTTTTGAACTTTCAAGTACATGAATAAACACAATAAAAGCAAGTTATTTTATGGGTCGTAGAATTATTAATAACTCATTTCCTACAGATTTTAATGTTGTCTCCTATCTCTTCCAAGAAAAGTGAGCCTAAGTTTTCCATCATCTCATGACATCCACCAGGAGCATGTGCTGTGGCTAGCCAGGGTCCTAGATGTGTGCTTGTACAGCCATCTGTTAGATTCCAGCCACAGTCAATAACTGTCTCCTTCTGCCTGAATTCCTGTCTCCCTTACATCAGAGATGGTTATTTGGGTCTCCTTCTTCCAGCAGACAGATTTCATGAAGTTTGTAGTAATCTAATCATTGTAGAAACTTAAACCAGTCTTCATTCTTGTAAAACTGGATCAACAGATCTACATGTTAGTAGAGAAGAAAAGATGGACAGATAAAGAAAGGAAGTCTTATTTTATTTTGCATGAGAAACCTTAATTTTATTTCAGAAGTTGATTATAAAAAAAAAGCACAATCAATTACCAGACATATTTTGTTTATTTCTGCACAGTTTATGTTGAATCAAGTATGATAGTACTTCTTAAGCACTGGAAGAATAACAAAATGCTTTTCAGCAGTAGGGAGAGTCTAATAGTTTTGGATTTTAAAGTAACAATAGTAATAAGAATATATTGCTATGTGAGATTTGTTGTACTGGATGATAGCTTGATATTTCACAGAATTTCTGTCCCAATGGACCTTTACCTGGAGTCATTTGTCATTCATTCAGCTTTCAGGAACTGGTGTAGCATTATGCTGCTCATAATCTATTAGCTGTTGTCCTGGAGACCCCTGATTCTAATTGAATCATGATGCTATCTGTGAAGCACCAGAACAATATATTTTGAAGAGTTTTGTCAGAGAAAAGAGCTCCTACATCAGCAAAATGTTCTTTATTGTATTCTGATGGATCATTGCTACCAAGTGTTCTATTTTGTGTCAAAATAGTACTGAATTAATTGATCTTTTGGTTCCTTTACCAAAATATCAATGTTTAGTCTGTGCCCAAACTACACATATACCTTTTTTTTGTTGTCATCATTCAGGGAATAAATTTTTTGTACAAAGGTCTCCTCTCTTAAGTACAACATAAAACATACTCAATGTGGCACCTTTCAGGATGAAGGACTCCAGAATGTCATTCTCAAAGCAGCTCAGAGCTTTTGATCCTTTATAAATTCCTTCTTCTTTACAGAAATAATGAAAAACATCAGTGAAAAGTTCAATTTAGACCTAGAATTAGACACCCACCTTGCTACAACCTCCTTTTGAGTAGTCAGTGAGAGGACTTAACAAACATGTGGTAATACCACGATCAGGTAGTTTTTAACTCCCTAAGCCCACTCATAACTTAGTAAGTGCTATTGGGTGAAATTCAGTGCTGGATTGAAGTTCAAATGTATTTGAAAGAGAATCATTGTACTCCTTCATGCTTTTCATCAAGTTTAGAGGTTGTAGAGATTGTGCAATATAAATGTGACATCTACTTAACAAAAAAAAAAAAAAAGCTTCTTTGTATTGAAGATTCTATGAAAAAATATTATTTTAATAGTCTATAATAAGTTTGAAAGAAACAGGTAATTTCAAGCAAGTGCAGAGCTCAATAGCAGTTAAATATGCTGAAATTCCTCAAGGCTATCATCATTCCCTGCACAATTTTTAGCTCAGATTCTGGCATCCTACACTATATGTGCATGTCTAGTCTTACATACACACCATAACAAAACCATCAGCTCTCAAGTTGTATTAAAAAAATGGGATGTGCAGACCACATCCACAGCACCATTCTCTCACTGTTATCCTTGCCCTACATTTATCCAAATATGCAGCTACAACTCTTCACTCTTTTTCAGACAGAGGAAGGGTTCATACTCAGATTTATAGTCTATATAAAATACATGTGAGGGATAAGAAATTACATTTAACAAGGACAGTAATTTATCCTACTGCTCACATTATTACTGACATTTAATATGAATGTTGTCATTGTTTTTTAATACTCAGATGATAAGTAGGCTGGTGTTTTTTGGTCTTCTAGAAGAAATAATTCTACATATACAGGCAAGGAAGGTATTCACAGACTTAGAGAAACATAGGGCAGCTCTGAGACAAACTAACTCAGGAAGCCTATGAGCATTAAAAGCAGGAAAACTTAATAGAAAAAGAAAAACAAAGATGAAAGTAAGAATGAAGTTTTACTCAAAGGCTCTCACATATCTTGTAAGTGTTAATTAGTGTGAATAGATGTGTCAGTAGTTGCCCTCATTTTCAGTTCTTTTGTGTTTGGTACTACATATTTGAGCTTTAACAGAAAATTGTGTTCTAAATCACAATCATGAAAAATATGCCTGGCAAGGGAAAACCTTGGGATCAAATCCAGCATGTATTTTGAGTGTCAAAGGAACATGCAACTTAATTCATTTTTGTGGTCCATTATTCAAACATTCATGTGCAATTACTAGCCTGTGGCTTAATGTGGTATAAACTCCTTTCTTTGTCTGAGTGCATTGTGCAATTTTCCCCTTTACCAAGGTTGTTATAGTAGGACAAATACTATAAAGCCATAAGGATATACAAGGTAAGTCATAAGTCATATGGGCCAACAAAGCCAAGGCTTGGCCTTGCCTTTGTCAGAAGTTGTAAATTTGACTACATTGACCCGCACAAATGGGACCAGCTATTATTTAACTCAAGTACATCTCCCGAATGCTCTGCAGGGGACCGCTGGCTAAAGCTGTTCTTTCTGGCAAAGTTTGTGAAACAAGGTAACATTGCTATTATTCTTTTAAAGGTAGTGTAAGGTGCATCCAGACTGAAATTCACACTGAAGCTCGCAATTGTGCAGACACAAATCCAGAGACATTGCAATAATTTTAACATTATGATTCTGGTTATTCTGCACCAGTGAATACTATTACTCTAAGTATGCTCCCAAAATCCTGTTTATAGGCAAAACCATGGGATGTTTTCTGCTGAAAATCTCTAATGGAGGAAAAGGAACTTCAACAGTCAAATAATGAAAAGCCCAAGTAGATATCTTGTTTATTCTTGGTATAATTGGTCCCCTGTAGTGTTGCAAATAAAAAAATGACAGCCAGAAAGCAAGTGAAAAAACAGAACATCCACCCTTTTCTTTGCAGCAGCTTTCAGGAGGCCCTAGGCTTAGATGATGAATGGTTGCTAAGTGAGAAAAGAGATTTTCTTTAAAAGACCAAGACTTCCTTTAAGCTTTTATTTGATATTCAGACAGAAATGCTATGTGCAAGTTATAAACAAAAAATTTCATGTAAAGCACTAATATAGTTATAGATGGGAGGAAAAAAAATTAGATAAATATGTAAATACCCTGCCACTAATTAAAATGAGGAATTTACTTTCCTGTCGTGTTCAGGCCTGCTATGTGACAAGACTTATTAATTAATACAATGCATCAAACAGCGGGGATACCAGTAGAATTTCATCCTACTTGAGAAATACAACATGTAATTTTATCAAGCCTTCTTATATATATATTTACATAAAACAATTTAATAAAGGAATTACTAGAAATAAAACTGAGTAAGGGTAAAGTTTTCATGTTATAATTCTGGAAGCAACATAAGAACACTTAGGAGTCTTGGATTTCTTCTGATGTCTTAGAAACCTGGTAGTTGCCTCATTATTCTCTTAAGAAAAAAATTACTGAAATAAGACTTCACGCAAAGAAGGGTGTTTTTTAGAAAACTTGTTATAAGCTTAAAGCATTGTTTAGCAGAATGAAAAATGAGTTGCTTAGACCATATATCCAGCAGACATTGACAAGTCTAATCTTTCTGATTATCTCTCCAATAAATCTTAATTTTAGAAGAAAACTGCCATTTTAAAGTATTTTTTTTAGCTAGCAGAACAATAAAGAGGATGATGGAATTCCTATTCCATAAATCATATTGCAGAACATATATCCAGCTCAAAAGTATGTCTTCATCAATATTTTTCTGCTCCTGTTTCAAATGGATGAATCCTTTAAAGACTTTCTTATATCTTGTAATCATCTAATGGTTTGCCTGTGTGTTCAATAATTCCTATCAATACTGATATGTCTCAGACCAGGCTTTTTTTGCCTGAACATTTATGATATTTTGTTTTTGTGAAAAAGTCTGGGTCATGACTTAACTGTCTGCTACCTACCATAACTCATGCCAGGAAACCTGTAGATGAGACTATAGCTGCATCTTAAATGCCCTTATTGCTGTTTTCTTGACATTTTCAGCCTAAGATGAAGAAGTCCAGTGTAACCATACTGTTGGAGATATCACTCTTATTTACCTCATTTTGAGGGCAGTTGCTGGCATTATTTCTTCAGCCTCACACATACCACAGTAATGAAACAGCTTCTTATTTTCTTTCTGCATTAAAAACCACCAAAAGCAAACAAACAAATCATGAAAAATTAATGAAGTTAGTTTGCACAAAAATACAATATTTGCAGTACCAGGATTTTTCTGTATAAATGGGTTCTGGTTGTTTATCTAGTCTGAGTCTTTATCTTACTTGAATCATGTATTTGAGCACCCACAGGTAAAAAGATTTGAATATCTTTGAAGTAGCTGTATCTTGTGAGCATTTAGTAAATAAAAAACCTCCCAAAAGAATCAAGGTATCTTCACAACATTCGAAGTCACACCATGACCACATCTGGTTACCAAAACATCAGCCAATGTACTTAAATAGTGCATTTTCTTTCTTTTGTTCCTTGAAATTATTTTTATGCTAATATTCTGCTATACATTAGACTAGATTTCTGATAAACATTGCCTGGATATCAAGATTAGTTGTATACCCCCTTTAGTTGCCTATTATCTAATGGACATTAACCTTACATGGAATTGAATGAAAACTCTGGGGGAACTGATCCTTTGGAACAGGTCTGATGATGTAAAAAGTATGGTTGTAGCCTAACTGTACTTTTATAGGGTTACTCCTGTATTTGTATGCAACTGCTTTGTATGGGCGATTCAATTCTAAGATTTAAGATTAGAAAAGAAAATTCCTTAGTCATTAGTAGAAATATGGAAATCACCTTTGGCTTGCATCCATGCTGACAAGTTAGTAAATATTAAAGCTAAAGAAAAAATTAAGAATTCTGATTTAATAAATTCTAAATGGCATAGCATCTTTACATCCAGGTTTTGTCCTGTGCCTTGAGACATATTAATGACTATAATGACATATTATGTAGGGTTATTTTGTCCTGTCAACTTTTAAAATATACTGGTTTGTGACATATTATGTCCATGGAAAAATATGGTAGCTTTGAATCAAAGAATACTTAAGAATATAGTTTAACTCTGATGGTACACCTAGCTTCAATGTTACTATTTTGGATGCAAAATTATTTTATAAAAACTATTTTACAAAAGTTAGTCACAATTTTGTAACAAATACATGTATTTTGTAACAAATAAGTGCAAGAATAATTTCTGTTTAGGCTTAACTCTAAACTGAAGAGTCAAAGCCAATATTTTTTTACAAGTAATAGCATGCTGCATTCATCCTAGAAGATGATGCACAACCTAAGAAACCCTTAATTATGGAAATGACAATAAATAAATGTCAGCTTGCATACTTAGAGCTTGCATACTTAGGAGAAGAGATTGGTAAATAGTGCAAAAGTATTCAACTTGGTACTGTACCAGAAAGACTATACCTTTGAGAAGGTGTCTGCAACATCACAGTGTTGGTGTTGCAGTTCTTCAAGAGTGCAAATTGTCAGGGAATTTCAAGTGTTCTGCCAGTTTGAAAGTTCTTCAATCTCCTTTAAATGAGCTTATCTGCATTTCCACATTCTATTTCCTGAATATTATTTTGCTGTAATATCTGTTTATATGCTGTTTGCTTAACCTTTTTATTTGCTTTATAAACATTAAAAATAAAACACACTTTTCATTTCCTCTTTTTGTCTTCTGTAATACTCTCTCTCTATTTCTCATCTGTATGGTACCTATGCATATAATTTGCAACTGGCTTTTTTCTATACAAACAACTCATGATTAATATAAATGAGCTCAGATTGATTCAGATACAATAGGGGCTGGAGAGTGATGGCTGATGCAAACAGGAAAGGGGATTAGCATTGTTCTTGCTGCATGATGAATTGCACTACATCATGCATTAAAACAATGAATTGTCCTTCAGGATATCAAAGACATTAGCAAACAACATGATGGCAAATATGCAGTCTTTTATCTGATGGAGACAGTAGTCCTCACAGAAGATGCTGAGGCTGGATGAGCATCAGGAGGATTTTTGGAATCTGGCTGCATGGAGGCAGAGCAGCTGCTTGGTCTATGAAACTTAGTGCCTGAAGTAAACCTTTCACAGTGAGCTCTCTTGCTGCCTTTTTCTGAACAGTTGTTTTTTAATGATCACCATCATCATCATCACTGTCTTCCTCAGATGAGTGAAAGTTCAGTCAAGTCAGTCAAGGGTGGAGATTGGAAAAAAAAGCAGTAATTGCCTGGTACCAGTCTCACAGAGGAAGCCCCTTGAACCTCACTGGCACAGCACCAGCATGTGCTAGTCCATAAACACTGGGCCTTTGGTTTGTAGACAAAATTTTCTACTGCTATATCAGTTGTTTTGTCTTAAATAGTAACTTCTTCATATGCAAGACAGTATTTAGAAAAATGGGCTATGCTACTACAGCAGCTTGCCTTTAAAGTGTTTTTTCTTGGAGTTATTGTATTAAATTTCCTTTTTATGAATATATCACTCTGCATGAACATTGTAAATTACATTTGTATTGATGAATAGCTGATAAGCATGTTTAATTGGCAAAATGCACCTCCAGCACAAATGCAAGAATAGACTAAAGTAAACAAAGTCTTTCACCTTTAACTACTGTTTCCATTATTCTGGTGGTCTGTTTACAGGAAAAATACTTGTGTTATTACCAATCAAACTTCTCCTGGGGCATTACACTGCAGATCTAATTGTGTCTCTCTCACCATTTTGAAGAGTTCAAGCACCTTCATTTTTATTTATACAAGCTATGATGAACTTGTTAATCAGTGGGTGTTCAGAGCTGTGTCAGAAATTTAAGTTCACATGCAAATGTAGGGGTCAAGACTTCACACGATGAGTAATGTAAAACATGGTTGTAAGTGCACAGTTTTCACTTTACATAAAAATAGTACCCCACACCCTACAACAATTTTAAACCTTGTTCCTTTATTCCTTCTGAACAGATAATTAACTTTGGTGTTAGGCAATTTTTTGCCCAATCAAAAATAATCATCCCAATCAACTCTAATGACATTATGTTTGAAATAAGAATATTTTGCTTGATCAGCTACAGGGTATTAAAAAAATATTTCCTGCTAGGATAGACTGAATTAGTTCTTGTTCACTTGCTTAATTTCAAGGGAGACTCTAAGAAACAGGCACTAATTTTCTTTTAAATGGAATGCCAATATTTACAACTCTGTATTATTTAAACATTTCAAAATTCAGCAGTAATTTTCAAATTTTCATTATGACTTATGTTGTTTAAGACAGGTATTAAATATTTTTTCATATGTCTCTGTCTCTACCAGAGGGGTTTTTTAGGTGAAAACATACTTTCAGAAATGTTTGAAACGTTTGAAATGTGATTGAATGATATATTAAAAAAATTCAAAGTTCTGTCTAATAAATCTGATTTGTCATATGCATACCAAACCCACAAAGAATGACAAAAATTACCATATTGAATCCCTGTAATGCACAATCTACTGTAATACTTGTCCTGCAGCTGCCAGATGTGGAGTGGTTTTAAAATTCTGTGTTTAATACTCAAACCTTCTTCTCCATTATGGGTATCTCTTTGGATTGAGGAATCCAGTTTTGGTCCTGACTTTCCTCCTCTGCTTTGAAGTCATTTACTTTTATCTGTCTTGCCTGAGACAGCTGTTCCATTTCACTGATAGATGTTATGTCACCTTACAGCTATCTTGGGCTTCTTTCACTTTATGAAGGCTGTTTTCATCTACACATTTTCATTTCAACTCTTGTCTTCTTATATAAATGATGAGCTCTTTAAAAACATACTACTGTTATCTGTGGGTACAGATCAAGAAGTGTCTGCAATCCACAAATGAAACTGGTGTGTGGGTTGTGGTTATCTCAACACTATTCTATTCTAGACATCAAAATCATAAACTTTGACATTTCACAGAGGAAATGAAATGGTCTTATATTTTATCTGGAATAACTGTACCCTCATTTGTTTCAATTGCCTCAAATTACACTGGCAATATATACTGTTTGTAGCAAGGCCAGTTATATCAAAGATAATAATAAAAAAAAAATGTTTGCTTCAGACTGAACTGCATTTTCAATTTGATTGCTTTCCAAAATAGAGCAGCAGTAGATGTAGTATATTAATCTGCACAATTTAAGCTTTAATGGGCTAGGAAACATGCTTTTACATCAATATAATTTAAACTAAAGTACAGCAGTTCTATTAAAAATAAATCACCTTCTACATGGATGTCTGAATAACCAAAATTTTTTTACAGCTAGCATTGCTTTTTCTTTGCTCTAAATGGCAGAGACAATTCTGAAGAGTCTGACACAGGAATTTCAAGCTGCAGTCAATAATGAAAACCATATATAAGAGATGAAGTATAAAGCAAGTGCTCTAAGTTTCCTTAACATTTTTATGTTCTCAAAATATATGAAGCAAGCACCATGAAGTAGTGGGATTTGTCCTTTCTCACACCCATCATGTTGCTGCTCATGCAGATGCCCAGCTCGGTGTAGGGCTGGCCCACAGCTGCCGCGCTCGGCGTACGCGCACGTCTCCTGCTCTGTGTCTCTGCAAGTGCCTTCCCACATGGCCTTTCATTTCCTCTGCTTTCCTCTCTCCTTGCCCAAGATCCAGTCTGAACCTGCTGGTTTTCTCAGTCTGTTGTAGTTACAGGTCTTTTCCTTTCTGCAGGCGTAAGAAAGCTTTTCCAAAGGCCGTAGCAGAAACCTGGAGAGGGTTGATCCCATGCACCAGGTTGCCAAAGTCATGGGTGACTGAGAACAGTGTAAGCAAGAACAACAGGAGGGAGGAGAGCAAATATGAACTGGGCACTGGAGTTTCATTTTGGAAACATAATAAATTTTCATGACTTTTTTTTGATATGGCTTTTGTGAAGATAAAAATAGGAAAATTTCCACTGTGGTGAATAGTGTGAAGCAGTGAAAGATAACGGTGAGACTTGGTTTTCAGCAATCAATGGAAAAAACAGGCTAAAACCTTATCTTAATTTAGCACTGATTGCTAGCTGCATGCATCAGAGAAGCAAAAGAAATATTGTACTTCATTTTATGAACACAAATCTACTCTTTATTAACATCACTGCATGGGGAAGCAGAACAGCGATGTTGATGTAGTAGTATATTTTTGGTGTCCTATTGGAGGGTTATTTTTCTACTTCAGTAATAAGTATTTTTATTATATAATTTATTTTTTATTTAAATTAAGCTCATAAGAACAGATACATATTTTTGAGAGCAACTTTTACTAATATATAAATGATATTGAAATTAAAAAAAAATTTTCTTTTCATATGGACTTCTTAAAATTGTCAGTTTTATAAAGCTTTGCCTTTACTGAACCTAAAGTACTTGTATTCCACTTCTAGAGTGTGATGAATACAGCTGTGGCCTGAAGTATACTTAAGTATACCTAAGTATGCTCTAAGTGGATACGACAAGCTCTAAATATTCAGTAAGAATCTTCATTTTGTTAGCATTCGGAAACACATAATCCCGGGATATGATTATATGCAGGTGCTTTTATTAAGAGCTCTGGGAGTCGGGGTACAAACCCAGATCTGACTCCGAACATAAGTTTCGAGCTGAACGTATTTTATACCCTATCATTGTATAACTTACACATTAATTATTAAACTTATATTGTTCTATTGTATACATTGACATGAGTTTATAGTGATCTTTCTTAGGTCCATGACCACAGTTTCACATGATTATTCTTTCTGTATTAAACAGTAATTAACAGTACTAATTAAACAGTAATTATATTTAATTACTAAACAGTTGTCACATCTAACAATTATATCAATTATCATGTACTAGCTACATAGTACTATTTCTCCCTGTGCTAAAGGTATTTACCTTTCCAAGGCCTACTAAGTTTATTTTTTTCTGTTAACCCTAAATCTCATGATTTTAAAACCCTTTTACTATCAATTATAAAACTCTATAGAGGAAAAAAAAAAAAAAAGATGTTAAGACAACAATGCTGAGATTATAAAGCCAAGTGTTTGCAGGTAAAACACTCCAGTGTGCAGTGGGATTTATCACCCTTTCAGCTGTTTGTCACTTATTAAACAATTGAGCAGTAACCTTTTCTAACAGTCATTAGTGATATAATGATATATTGCTTTAGCAGTCTCTGGAAATTTAAATAATTTGTAATAAATGGATCACAGTTCAGCTAATATTAATTCTAGATATTTAGCCAATTGTTCAACTAAAGTGATAGTAGTTTTGCACCTGAATTAGGTACCATTTTAACCACAAGAAAGAAAATAGATTCAATTAAAGAGCATTCAGTAATCAGGAGACTAACCTGGTTCATGAGTGATATCTGAATGTGGATTTGAAGCTTTGTACCAAGAACAAGCAAACGCACCCAGAAAAAAAACTGTTCACAAAGTGCACACATCTAACAACTAATGAAAGATCAATGTTATGTTCAGGACATAGAGAGTATTCAAAAAATCTTATGAATATGGCTTTTTAATATTTAGTTTCTAAATTTAACTATTAGATAACCTTTTCATCTTCAGAAGCATTAAATCATTAGGCGCTCCTTTGCCAGGACCTGGCACTAAAATGCTTCAGAAACAGTTAATATGGCAATAATTGTCACTGTAATTTCATTAATAAAAGACCGTAAGTCAGTGAGAAAATAGGATTTCCAAGTTATCTTCTGGCTACTCAGATACTGCGAGCATCTTGAAGAGATGTAAATCCAGTCATTTGATCTCCAGCCCACATGGGCTAAGCACTGGGGAAGGACCTACCTGGAAAATATTTGTGATTAGGCTGTTAAGCAAGAAATGCTAGAGGTGGTTTGTGTTTATTGTTCTTTAAATCCTGCTCCTTCACTCTTTGCATGGATTAGAGCTTGGAAATAATAGAAGAGCTGAGACTTCTTTCTGCTACTTTCTGCTAATTAGTTTATCATGTTTTGGTTATATGACTGCTATCCCTACACTGAAAATTCTTTATTATAAGATAAGGAAGATATGGACAAGTAATCAATTTCTTCTTAATGACCCTGTGTGGTAAATTACAGCTATTTTAAGTGTTACATGTAAATAAATGTGCAGAAATAAGTGGGAGGCTTAGGATTTTCATAGGTAAAAATATGGAAAGGGCTTAGTCTGAAAACCAAAGAAACAGGGTTTATTTTATAATAAATGTGATAAAAGAAATTATTTAGACTGGGACAGGGTGTTTTCTAATGAAGCCTCATTAGCAGTGTATTACATAGCCACACTGAGATGGAGGATCCAGTCCTACGAGTGACTGAGCAGTGATAATTAATCTGCATTTTCTCTGGCTCAGGCCAATTGTTTTCTTAGGCAGTAATTAATGAAAGATCTATTTGGGACTCATGAGCTTTTAATACAACAATGAGTAGGTATTCCACCTTAGGGTGTAGCACAGATGACTAAAATTAATTTGCTTTAACAGACAGTACCTAGTCTCAATAAAAACATTTCAAAAGGAATTACATTTTAGCCTATGCATTTAAAGAGCTCCTTACAGTTTCATAGGATGCCAGATAGCTGCAATGTTTCCAGTGACATCAATCAGCTTTGGATTAAGACTATTGGATCAGCAGTTATTCTCTTTATCTGTGTTCAGGGCATAAAATGATGGTTGAACATAGCACAACATTTTAATTGCTTAAAAGCTCAATGCATGCTTAACATTAGTCACAAAATTTACATGGGAAAATTTTTTGTTTGCTCATGGCAGCATAATTTCCTGCAGCACAGTTTTCTTTGTTTCTTGGAATATACTGATTCTATCCAGTTAATTTTTGTCATTAAACCCCAAAGTTTTACTGAAAGGAAAAATTATAATTCTATCCCTTACACAGAATTGAAAATTTGCAAACCTAAGATTAGGTAGAGCACATTAGCATGTGCACAAGTACTTAATTACATTAGTGATGCAAATGTTTTTCAATACTGTGGTTTTGTAAACAAAATAATCTTGTTATTATGGAGAATTTGCAATGTGAAGGAGGCTCAGACGCTATGAGAACTGAAACACATTACCATGTTATCTTTTTTTGAAACAAAGGTTTCTTAAAAATCCATTGAATTCCCAAAACAGTATTTTTTAAAAAAATCACTGTTTATTTTTGCATAGTAAATTTTGCAAACAATCTATTTAATTTTGTTCTTGTTTTGTATGGATTACTTCAACTTCAGTTGAATAATTACTTCAGCAGTAATATAATCAATTGTAGAAATTTTTTCCCAGCTAAGCTCCAGGATATTCTAAATCCCCAACAATCAAAGCCACGTACAAATAGAGGAATAATTTCACACCTTCAACACTACAACTAAGGATATGTATTCATACATTTACTTTTCAAAATATTAGAAAATAAATTATGTGACATGAAGTATGTTGCAATGAATAGCTATAATTTTTAGGAAATAGGGGATCATTTCACATTTACATATGGTGGATTACAGTCTGCATCTTGAAAATTGATGCATACCTGTCTGAAATATTAACATTATTTTCTATTAGCCTGAAGGTATTTACTTAGTTTCTTATCTTAACATTAAAGTGTCGATTATAATCTGTTATTAATAACAGGCTTTTTCCTTTCCTTTCTTTGGCCATATTTCCTGAAAGTCTCCATATTTTCATTGAGTCCCATGTGAATCTGAGTTGAACAAAGGTAACAGATTTAACTGAAAAATATTTTTATTACTCAAATACAAGTAGTTTTGCTTGATTATCAAATAAGAGAATCTGAATGTAATTCTTCTTTGGTGACCTTTAAAGCTCAGCATGGTTTTTTGCCAGAGGCATCCATCCCAGTTTCACAGCTATCAATACCCTTTTGCCAGGGTACAGCGAGGGCCAGCTGCTCCCTGAGGTACAGGGAGCCAGCAGCAAGTCCTGATGTGAGAGGCATTTATGCTGTGGAACATGTAAGACTATGGAGAGAATTATTTATAATTAGTTAGATTGCAAAATCACATTCATGGAAATTGGGGTGCACTAAGATATATTTACTGCTTCTGTTAGCCTCATTCCCCTTCCCTGTGTGACCAAGTTGTGCATGGAAGAAAGACAATGTATTACGTAAAAAATAATGCAACATTGATTAAGCTGTCATTAGATTTTTACATAAAGAAGCATTAGCACATTCAGCACTTTTTAAACATGAAACAGTGATTTTGAAAACTAAACCTCTGTTGTTTACAGCAGAACTTAAAGCGTCATTTTTTAGTTTCTTTAAAAGAAAGGACTTCAAACCGTTGCACAATCTTATTTTTCCTCATTTGGCTGTGAGCTTGAAAGCTGTAACCCATTTGGGCTGAGTTTCAGCATTTCAACCATGTGCCAAGGGAAAGCTAGTATTTCACTGTATTTTTGTGAGAAATACGTTAGGATACCAAGAACCTTAATTGGCATCTTTTATAACTTTAAATCTAAAAACATGACTTTTTCCTGAAGGGACAACAAGCCTGGGTTTGTGTCCAGACATAATGTTCCAGCAGTTCATGGCATCTCTGGTATAGCATATCATGAGGGGATCAGTTCTGGAACATTTATTGGGAAGATAGTCTAAAGTTTCATGAGAAATCTAGCCATTGCAAGACAATGTTTATGTTCATGTTCAATAAATAAAGAAATAAATCTAGCTAAGATTGTTATTTCAAAGCAGTCTGCTTTTTTTTCTTTTTTCCCCAAGGATTTTCTCTTTGCATTCTTGGTATTTTCATGTTGCATCAAAGGAGGTAGAAGATATAAAAAGGCCATAGAATATTTTATAATGGAAAAAGATAACCTAAGGTGCTCTCACTCCCAAGTTTCCTTATGTGTTTCCATACACTTAGCCGTAGATGCATCTCTATCTATATAATCTACATCTGTATCTAGACATACATATATGCACACATGCAGTGCCAGATCCTCAGCAGATGAAAACAACTGTTATACCAACCTGATTTGTCACAGGATGAGCACGTGTCTGGTAAGGACATATACAGGGCCATAAGTATAAATAATAAAAGTTAAACAAGTCTTCTATTTATGTGTTAAAACGTAAATATACACATGCATTTGTATAGACATGTAGACATATACAAATTTGTATATATACAAATATTCAAGAGACTGCTTTGCAGCTATCTATGTCTATTTATCTATGTAATTTTGAACAATCCTGTAATATCATGATATTTTACTATCATGAAACTCATTTCATATTCCATCAGTCCCTCTGAAAATGAGGAAGTGAAAACATTTACCCCATTCTTTTTAATGGGCTGGGCTTTCTACTCTTGCTACAACAAAATGAGGGAATATCTTGGCAAACTCATATCCATTACAACAACAGATATATTGCAGTGATATTAGTCAGATCATGTTTTAATATTTGTGCTAAGAAAGAAAAATATTCCATCATTTGACAAAGTCTGAAATGAGAAAGGTTGACATATTTTCTTTCTGTTCTGCAAAGGCTCAGGTTTTGACTGAAAGTAAGCCTGACCTCCAAATGTTATATATTTCTATGAATACAGGAAAGTTCAAGAATGCTTAGGCACATATGGCCTTACCTGGGACTGTGTAAGTCTGAAGATACTTGCCTACAGCATGAGGTTGTAATTAATGACACTTTGTAGGCATCCAAATACCCCAAAGTCTTCTGCAAAATTTAATTAATACAACAACCTGGAGAAGTAGTCATGGGAGATAAAATGATTTTTTCACATGAATGAAATGCAGATGTCTTTGGACTGGCATGTAGCAGCTGTTTAATAGGAGGTGGAAGCACAGGTTAAGGCTGAAGATGAGCTAAAATCAAGAGGAAATTTCTGTAATAAAAGTATAGATTTGAAGGTTAGTTGAAGGTGAGCATTAGGTGGAATCCTCTGTTGACTGTGTTATGATTTCATATGTGTAGCTTATGATAACAGTATTTTGTTGTAGTTTGAGTAGAAAAAACATACAGCTAATAGATACCTTCTATCTACTTAGATGGACATAAAATTAATTAAATTAACCAAATGCAAATTGAAATTTATTTTGATAAAAATTGTGCACTTAACAGGTACTTCTGATTTCCCTAATGTGAGAAAAGAATCACAAATCAGAATAAATCTATTCCACTAGTTTTTCAAAAGTCTCTTAAGGATGAGTGAAGAAGCAGAATCAATATGTATTTAAAATAAAGCTGTCATCTTAGTGTTCAAATAATAAGATGTCAGTAAAGAAGATAAGGTAATTTCCTATCATAAGATCACTTATTGATAGAGGTATCTTTAATATTTTGGAAGCCTCATTTGCAGTAGTGACTGGAGGTCTTTGGACAGGTAGATATGTTCACAGAACAATTCTCCATAATATGCAATTTGGAATGATGACTGTGTGTATAGGAGTTATCAGAATCATCTCTCTATATAGAATAGTCTCTTTCCAGTGTTTCTGGCAGTGAAAGATAGCTTGTCATTATGTGAAAACACGGTTTTCTCAGTGTTAAGAGACCCTCTTCCCATAGCACTGGGGAACCTTTGGAGGTTTACAAGAGATCCAGGCCTATAGCTTGCACCTTTGGAAGACTCTGCCCAGGAACTGGCTTTATTAAAGCATCCACAGTAATTCACTTTCATTAGTGCCACATTAAAGACTAAGAAGATAAAACAAACTCCATAACTCTCCATTTTCTGCTGTTGCAGTTCATACAATATTAATATATTAAATATAATTTCTTCAAATGACTTGTGATAAAGGCAGTCAGTGATACTCCTTCCCCTGGGTTAGTTTCTTCGTTTAAAGAGACACGCTGCTGCAGAGCATTATCGGCAATAGTATTTTGACAAACTGCTAGAAAACAAGAAAGAGTCCTGCTTTCCAGTATTAATCCATCAGGAATCTGTTAGGGATTCATCTTATCTGAAATATTCATAGGCAGCAAAATGTCCTGAATGCCCTACAGAATTTGTGCAGAGTCAGGCAGGTGATTGATAGTGAAGTTCTGTTCCAAGTCACTCACACGATGTAACTCTATTTGTCTTGCCAAACACTAAAGAGCAACCAGCTCATAAAATGTAAAGGTAACAGGGCTCATATTTTCCCCAGTTTAAGAAAGAATCTGGTGTCTGCACTTCACTGTACGCCACTGAAACTAATTTCCATTAAATCAAAGTGGAAAGGCACAGTGCTCCTAGCAGAGAACATAGAAGATGAATTAGACAGGTGTCATTTATTGTGCTGTATATATTTGTGTATATGATTTTTAGAAAAATCCTCTGCAATTTTGTATTGCAAACAGCTGAATTATAGCTGAATTATTGAATTTTTGCCCCATTTCACAAAACTGAGAAATTAAATACCAGTGAAAGTCCTCATGGACTTCCAGAGGAATTCACAGCATTCCTCAAGAAAGTGGACCAGGTAACATGTTGCTTTCCTTAGTACTTTAGCAAGGTACTCAGTGACCCAGCGGTTTGTGCTGGATATTACTGGGTATAGTCCAGTAAAGGTTTCCTCATTCTGGTTACCAGTCTGCATTGCATAGATGAAATCTGGGAGATCCAGAGCTCAGTCTGGGGCTCTGGATTGAAACTGGTGGCCTTTTTAGTAGGAACATTATGCATCTCTTCATTACAAATGTGTCCCATATTTTCTAAACATGGGTGCTGTAGGTTGTGGGGAGGGCAATATGCACACTCAGGACTTTGTTTTCATACAAATTGAGTAAATTCAGCTATTTCATCTCTTCTGAGGGCAACACATCCTGTGAAAGCCTGCAGGATTTCCTATCTTCTTCTTAGGAGCTGTCATCTGCAGTTTCTTACTTCACACTATAGCCATGCAATGCAAATGCAACCTCATTTGTTCGAGACTGAAAATGCCACTATACAGATACAAAGTAGGCATTAAAAAAGTGCTTACACTCGAAAACTGATTGTGTAATAAAGATAAATTGAGCTATATACTCAGTTTTGATTGAAGAAAATGAAAAGTATGGGGAAAAAAAAAAGGAAGCAATGTGGGGTTTATCCACCCTTTACAGAGGGAAAGTCAGATTAGAGGCAGAAAGGAAAAAGAGAAGAATTAAGGTCAGGGGGCTGCAGAACAACACAGAATACAATCCTATCTATCCATAAATGGACTATTTTTCGCTCAGCAGCATCTTTCTGTTGCTCTACAATTCTTGTGCTTAGATAATGTTCATCTTTTAGCTTGTTTGTTGAATTATAACCTGTTTTTTAAAAAAAATTATTTCACTTGGATTTTTCCCCATTTGCTTACTTTTGCCTGTTATGAGTGGAGAAGAGCGTGAGGCTTTCTAACTCCATAAAGAACAATTCTATCTGATGGTAAAATTATGCATGGCACAAAATGGCTCATAGAATTACCCCAAATTACAGACCAATTCACCCTCCAAAATGTAGTTGAGATGAACCAACAAATATACTATAAATTCAGAAAAATGTCCACATGTGACCCTGTTTTGTTGCATCCATATTCCTTTAAGCCTTATTGAAATCAGTAATGCAAACATCCTCTTCCAATCAGCAGCAAAGACAATTGAAAAAAATTACAAAACAATAAACTGTAAAAGAAGGTTTAATGCCTTCTGGCAAGATACTAATGGCACTGATTACACTCATGTCTCAATAGAGAATCAAAGGCCAGATTCTCAGCTGACATAAGTGGTATCAGCAGAACTGTTTTGCTTTAATATCCCATGTGAAGATCACACTCTATTTAGGGAAAGCCATGTTGCATCCTTAGTTCCAGAATCTATTTAGGTAGAAATATGGGGGAAGAGCAGAAAAGCATGTTACTTAATAGGTCTGTGTCTGAGCAGATGAACGGTTTATTGTCTGCTTTAAACTTCACTGTATTTAAACAGGAAGATACCTGTGGAAGGTGCAGTCAGCCAAAAATTACTCAGCTGCTTCTCTGCTTAAAATTTGAAAATAGAAAGAGGGATAAAACTCACACTAGGCATTGCCTGGATTCTGGGTGCCTCATGAAGCCCTTTGATCTGTGATCAGGCTGATGGATGAAACTTTGATTTATTCCAGTGTGACTAGTTCCATGTTGTGAGAGGATAGCAGATATATCCAGGCTGTGATTTCTGTGCTCTGGGCAAGTGTAAAAGGAAGCAGAGAAAATGCTTTCTGGAGCCGTTTTTGTGGGCAAAACTGAATGGCAAAAAGGTTAATTATGTACACAGTCTGCCAATGGTGTAAGAACAGCATGTGTTCAGGACAGGAGTCAGATTCCTGCTGAGGAATATGATCAAGATAAAACAAATGCCAAGAGACTGATAGAACAATGCAAATGACAGCACTTGCTTAGCTCGGTAAAGCAGATGGAGCAGAAACCCCAATAAGGTAAGGTCATTCCACAAGGAAGTCACTGAATGGAGGCAAGACTATCTAAAATAAAAAAAACTTGATAAAGGACAAAAAAGAATTATCACATGAATAGAATACACATTTACACAAAATGCTGTAATAGATAGGTGATGTGGTATTTTGACAAGTGCTGTAATGAAGAGCTCAGTAAGGGTGAACAGCAATTGGGTGAGCTCTGTGTTGAGGAACCAAATTTTGACAAATTCCAGGAGACATCAGGGATTTTCAAACAAAAAAAGCTTCTGGTATCAATTCACTGAATTCTGCTAAGGTATTAAACATACAAAGGGAGAATTCAAACAAACTCTCTACACATTGATTTTATGCCTTTTGGAGGTTTGAAAATAAACATGAGTACTTTTGAAAAAGAAGTGGTTATATACTTAGTTTTGAAAAAGGGAAGATAAAAGGGAAGAAATGGGAAGGTATTCCATTCCTGTTTATGCTCAATAACAGCCATTCTCAGAGGTCCTTTTACATTGAGTAGTTCATTCTAGAAAGCCAATATATCATATCACTGTAAAATTAATCTGAATTCCAGCAGATGATGTTCACATTCAGTAGCTACTTGAGAACAGTAAGTATAACCAGAATTTGCACATATTATTATATAATTTTCAGAAACAGGTAGTAAGGTAATTTGTGATAATAAAAAAAAATTAGAAACATGTAATTAAGTGATTAAATTGCCAGGGTTGTGTATTTTTTAGCTCAAAAAAAAAGCTGCAAAAGCAAGGAAAAACATTTATATTCTGTTTGATGGCTGGTTGTCAAATTATGGATGAGCCTAAATATATGACAATATCCTCCATTTTCAATACTGAGATAGTTTGCTATTAATTTGTTAATTACTTATAAAAATTGGTCAGGAAGGAAGTTTAAGCATGTAAAGACATAGAATTCTTCTCATTCTCTGCCAGTGGAGAATTATAGCACTGTTTAAATACTAAAAAAAGGCACTATTTCAATTATGCTGGGCCAGGTATTTCATATGAACATGACTTGGTCATTTTACTAAGGAAAAGAAACACAGGCAAGTACATTAAAAGCAAAGGACTTGATTTTTTTGTCTGCTTAGTCAATATGGGAAGACAAAGTTCTTATAAGAAGTGATAGAAAATCTGTATAAATCCACACATAGCCAAAAAAACAAAACACAGCTTAACTGGAATACTGAAGAGAGTTTAGATAAGTGCCATTAGATAGGGTTTTCTGATGGTAATTGAACTGATTGCTCATTGAAGAGTAGGATGGAGAATAGGGCAAAATCTAAAAGCAGTGACTGTGAATGACCAACAAGAACAAAGCTCAGGCTGATGAGCTGCAGCAAATGCTCAGATTCATGTGGGGGATCTTCTCTAGTGAGAGACCTTCCTTGAGACTGGAAATGAATGTGACAGTAGCAGCCAAACACAGAAGCATTGATCTTAGCAAAAGTCTAGCCACTAGGTGCCTTAAGTATTGCTAACTGGTTAGCAAAATATCCATGATATTTTATCCTCGGATGTAATTTCTAAGTATTTTCTTGGTACTGTCTAATCAACCAACAGTGATGTGTGTATCTGTGAGCAATATTCTGCCTTTGTTCTATCACCATAGCCATCATCATCCCTGTTCCCTGCCTCTGTTACAATACCTTCTTCACTGCAGATGTACATTTCACACATATACCTTTGTAGCCCTTATTGTCCCTCATATTTAAAAGGAAAATGTAGTCTCTCATTTCTCTATTAGAACAGCTTATTCTCTATTCTGGCAATGGCTGATACAGAACAGAGATTCCCTTCTCACAGAGATTTTTTTTTTGCTTTCCATGTTATCCACAGATTCCCTGGTTTTCACCTTTGATATTTTAAAAGGCAGAAACTGAACTGGGTTTGACACATTTCACTTCATCTGAGAGAAAAAAAAAGAATTAGAAGGTTGAAAGCTTCAAGATGGACAAAGGGTTATGGGAATCTATGGCTTCTCTTACAGCTTTGTCATTTGCATGGTTTTCCTCAAAAATTAAGAGCTGTTCATTCAGTAAAATATATAGCAGAGAAAACATTGGAAGGTCTCTTTTGCTGCATTTAAGAAATACTATACAATGTGCTATCATTTTATAGACCTATGTGGAGGACTATTTTGACTGTTTTGTTATATACAATTTGACAAATCGTTGTGTTTATAACACTGTGTATTCAAATAGTTTACAGAGTATAATGTTATAAAGAAATACATTCACTTACCAGATACAGGGTTTTCTTCTCCCATTTTCTTTTCTTAACCCTGTGGAACTATTTGCTTTGAAATTGTAACAAATAGAAATAAAACTTTTTCTTATCTTGATAACTTGAATTTTGCTTTTGGTGTCTGACAAGTCCCTTTCCAACAGTTTTCCTTGATGTTATTCTGCCTTCAAATACAGAGAATGTTACCATTTTGGTCTGACTTACAAGAGCTTAGGAATGTGTTTTCCCTTCCTTCCCAGGGGGCATTGTTAATGTTTAGCAACTCTATTGTCTGGTGCAGCAGAAGGAAGCTTACCACTTTGATGTGGATTCCTATTAAAGCAGTGCAGAGTATTAAACTAGTGATCCAGAGCTGCAGAGATTTGAAAACAAACAGTGCTGTTTCAGAGAGCATTCATACATTCAACTTCAGGAAAAAAAAATACTCAAAAACCCAACCCATGGCCAAAGCATAGAATAGCAGCATTAAATTTTACATTTTGATGACAACTTAAAAATTAGTGATATGTATAATAATGCATGGCTACATTACCAAGTAAATAGTATCCTTATTCTAATGTGATTTACCTGGTGAAAAAAATCTTATTTTCTTAAATTTCACATAAATTATCTACTTCAGTTTAAATTTGAAAGAGAAAGATGAGTTCATTGGAGCTACAATAATGCTTTTGTTGAGACTTAATTAGTGGAAGCCATCAGAAATTTCATTTTGCATATAATTAATTTTTCTACTCAAATTGTTTTAGCAAATCACACTTCACATTTTTCCACTTGTATTTGGCAACTGAATTCAAATTCTCTGGAATGAAACTTGTTGCTCTAGGTTACTCTCATGTGTGGGTGAAAAGTTAAATCACACCCAGTTACTACCTACTTTGGCACAATTGTACGTGAAGAAAAAAACCAGAATTAGAATAACTACAAACTAGGAATTAAATGAATTATTTCTATAAAGATATATCTTGGCACAATTGTGTTATTATACATTGCTTGGACTCAGTAGTAAGGCTTAAATTCTAAAGATGCATATACTGCAGCCAGAAAACCCCCCAACATTGCAAATTTCTGTGTAGGATCCTACTTTGAAAAACCTCCACTGGAAAATGCAGATGTTAGATATGAAACCTGACTGAACGGGGTCAGGCCCAGGGTGGCCAAGCACTAATGTTGCACCACAGGGACTGGGACTAGGAAGCAGTGATGTACGACATCTTCATCAGTGATGTGGAGGATAGGACAGCATGAACCCTCGGCAAGTTAGTATATAAACCAAATCTGGGATGAGTGGATGATGCAGCAGAGTTGTGCTGTGATCTGGAGGAACCTCAGCAGGCTGGAAAACTCCGCTGACAGGAACCTTTTGAAGTTCAACAGAGAGAACTGCAAACTTCTGCATCTGTGGAAAAATGTGTTCCATTGTGTATTGGGACCACCAGCTTGAGAGCAGCTCTGCAGAGAAGGAATTTGGGATCATGGTGGATGACAAGCTGTGAGCCAGCACTGCACAGTCATTGCAAAGAAAACCAACAGCATCCTGGGCTGCATCAGTAGGAGTGTTGCCAGCTGGTCAGTGGAGGTGATCCTTCCCTTCTATTCAGCACTGGTGAGGAAACATGATGAGCACTGGTTCCTGTTTCAGTCTCCTGGATACAAGAGAGACATGGATATGCTGGAGAGAATCCAGCAAAGTGCCACAAAGATGATAACAGGACTGGAGCATGTCTACTGTGAGGAAAAGCTGAGGAAGCTGGAACTGTTTAGCTTGGAGAAGGGAACACTCAAGGATATTTTAAATGTGCAAAATAACTGATGTAGGATAATGTAGAAGACAAAGCCAGGCTCTTCTCAGTAACAGGACAAGAAGCAATGGACAAAATTAAGAAACATGAAATTCCATCTGAACACAAGAAATGAGTGAATCTGGTCAAACACTGGAGCAGTTTGCCCAGACACTGTGGAGACAGTCAGAAGCTGTCTGGACATGGTTCTGGCCTACCTTCTTTACTTAACTCTGCTTAAGCAAGCAGGTTGAAATAAATGATCTCCAGAGATCCATCCAGTCCTAACAGGCTGTCAGTGATTGCTTGCGATTTGATGGCATAGTAAGGATTTTGCATTGCACCATTCATTCAGAGCTTTGCATCAATAACAACATTTGCTTCAAAACTCAATTTTATGTTAATATTTCTGGACACCTTTCTTCACATTCTTGGTTGACATACTATAGGTTTTACCAGACAATTCAATGGAACCCATTGATAGAGACTCAAAGACAAATCTAACACTAGATCTCTGAAACTGTGGCTCCTGCCAGGGAAAACAGACATTGGTTTTCTGAATGAATATACCTCAGATGAGCTAGTGCTGGTTTATGCCCTTAGCCATAGGCATAAACCCTGTGAACAAGCGGCAGATATGATATTCCTGGCTGGGAAAGCAACAATTGAAATGAACATTAGAGATCATATCCCATTTTTTGGCTGCTTAAGCTCATACACATCTGTCAGTATGGCAGTATGCCTGTTAGCAGTGCTGTATACCAATGTTTTGGGTCTTGGGATAAACTGGAGATACATTTAGGTGGGCATGACACTAAAATATAATTTCTTCTGCAGAGGTCATTGCTTGGATGATATCATGAAGGTGCCAATGCCTGCCTCTTGGGACTTTTACTTACTGACATAAGTTATAGACGAGTAGTCAAAACTAAGAAATATTTTAGGAGCAGTAGGAAGGACAGTTTGCATTTTGTGGACAGTGTGAAACATTTTACAAGAGTGCAAGAAATGCGAAACACAAGCTTTAGGGTATAGAAACATTCATAATATTTTCTTCAGAAGTTAAATGCATAGGCTGTACTTTTATGAAAGGAATTCAATGCATGATTTCAGCTACATGCATCCCACACCATCTCCCAATGTTATTTTGTGCAGCTGAGAACCTAGGCTGCAATTCATTGAGTCATATCAAGCTGTGATTGTTATAAAAATATTTTGCTGGTCAACTTTTTTGTTATCTCTTTATACAGATAAATTTTAATCTGCTCATAAATTGCTTGCTATCAATAGTATTCCTGTAGTGTGGAGTGTCCTTTAAAAGAAGGAGTTTTGCTTTTGCTTCTTGGTATCAGCTCTGCTAAGGGAAGGAAATTATGTTCCTAGATGTTTACTAGATATTAATTTGAAGTTTGGCATGAGTTTAAGTGTTTTGTTGAACTGAACGCTGTGAGTATAATCTTCATAAATTGCTTGCATTAATCAAAAAGTGCTAATTAGTAGCTACGTTTCATTTTTGGAAAAGACTGCATTTATTTATTAAGTTAAATAAAAAAATCTCCTCCGTCTGAGTGGCCCATGTAAAGAGGATTGCAGATCACAGCCTAAATATTGAGGGAAGCTAAAAGCTTCTTAATATCTTCTAAAAGTTTCCAACAAGTAGATCTCACTAGGAGGAGGTGGAGCTGCCTAGTGCTCCATTATGTATTGAGTGTTGGATATCTCTGGAGAAGAAGGACAAAACAGCTTTTGAACCAGCAGCATAACTGTTGAACTTCATGGAGCACTGTTTCTTATTTTTTCTTTTTTTCTTTTTCACACTATGTGGATGTGTGAAACACTATGAGCTGAATGCCCCAATCCTTGTGCATCATGATTAAATGGATCATATCCATTTGAGCTGATGGTCAAAACCTATTGTCTGGGACCACTGGAAAGAGCATACTTAATTTTGCTTGGGTCTGTGGGCATGTAAGCTCCATAGAAGCAGCCATCAGCATGTTCTGCAAGGCTGAGACTATGGCATACATGTCTGCATAAAACAGCCCTGCATACGTTGAGCTGGAGGAACAATAAGAAAACACTAGAGGTGTTTCCAGTGTTTGAATGGATTTACATCAAAAGGTTAAATGTAGATGACTAAAAGTGAATGTAACCATGGAGATACCTACCAGTGCTTGAATTAAAAAAAAAAAAGAAAAAAAAAAAGAAAAAACAAAGTATTTCTCTTTTAGGAAAACTGCTGAAGTGACTGTCTATTGGAACTAATTCACCTTCCTCTCCTGTGCATGTGTGCATTCATATTCATACATATTCTCTCTCCATAGGCAGTGCAAGAGCAGCTTGCATACACAGTCTCTGACCCCTTGTTTAGTTGAGCCCTTGTCAGTGTGGCTGACTTCCACAGTGATCACTGAAGAGCAGAAGCACAGATAGTTCCATATGTGAATATGTGAACATGATATAGCTGTGCCAGCAGCATGGGATTTCAGACAGGTTTAGTCTTACTTCTTCAGTAATCCCTGACTCCTCAACTCCTGTTTACATAGATCCAAGTAGTTGCAGGTTCACTCTGATGAGTTTTATCAGGGCATATCTGGGAGTTGGAGAGCAGCTGCAATACCGTAATAAGAATTCAGGTATTGTCATGAGAGACACCTTCAGCCCACCCCAGGAAAACTGTGTCTGAAGAAGAATGAAATATTATTTAATTTTCATGGCAAGGGGAGGTACCTGTCTGCTTGTCCACCTACCTGAAGGTTACTCTTCCACTGTCCTGGTGAACAGTGAGACAAATTCTTCATATATCCAATACTTGAATTCTTACATCCACCCTCTCTATTCTCCAGTGCAAAAATACTCCTATTTCCCTTTTATAGATATGAATGCCACTCTTCAAACTGGAAAGCAAAATTTGCAGTAAGGATTTTATTTTTGCACAATTTAATCTCTTCAGGGAGTCCAGCATTTATGATCTAAGCTGAGCAGTCCACTTGATAAGTACTGATCTCCTAGAAATATTTGTAATGAAATGATTGGAGAGAGAAATAGAATTTCTGTCTGTGTTGTTCATGACATTGCTACTCAAACAATTATTGAACCGTTCAGCTTGAGACTTACCAACAGATTTAACAGGAAAAAAATCTCCCAGAAATTTTATGAGATCTTTATTCTTCCTGCCAGAATGTGAATATTGAGTACATAAAAGTAATCTTCCGCCTGTAGTTTTAGATAACTTTAAGTTTTATTATTTTGTCTTTTATAACTCTTTGAGATGCAAATTTACTTCCTATGATCAAACTTCTACTGTCTTTGACAGTAGTTTTCCCAAAATAAAACTATATTTCCCCACTGACCTTGACCAACACAAATTTTAATTAGAAATGGTTGAGGATGTTCTTTTAATATAAAAAAATATCTAAGAAGGACAGTGTTTGAACATGTCATATGACATCTGAAACAATTTTATGAATAGCAAACAGAATCACTTGAAAAGAAATAAAATAATATTTCAAAACCAAAGATGATGATAAAGAAGATAATGTTTTAATAATGAGGTTAAAAGTTATTAGTTTTATTTATACTCTCTTAAGATCATGCAGTTCAGTTAAAACATTCTAAACAGTGACATAGCAATAATTTAGCAATGCAAATATGTTGGGGTTTTTTGTTTATGATTTTATAATAAAGACTGATTTTTTTATATCAGTGACTGATCACTTTCTGGTTTATTTAGTGCAGTTTTCTGCTTAGTGTCCTTAGAGGATGGGTTTCAAAATACTGTAAAAGTTAAGTGAGACTAGGTGAGCCTTCAGCTGTTGTTACATCAGCGGCACAAACAGAACAAAAATTAAAAAATCAAACCACTTTTCCAAAGGAATGCTGGAGAGCTTTCTGTGGTAGTTGGCACATACATAAAAGCATTATTCTGCAGATATTATTGTTGATAGGTTTGATATACAGCGTGGTTTGTCTGAGCCAATGGGATATTGTCCTCTTAACAAATCTCATCATGCCAGCAGTGTTGCTTCTATAGGGTGGCTTATCAGCTCTAACCAGAGCTGCTACACTTGCACTTGCCTTCATAGCCTGAGAGGAAAATAAATTGTACCCAAGCAGTTAATAAGAAAGAATTATTGTGAGTGAGATGCATGACATTATGAGAAAGCATGGTGTTTTACTGACTAAATGTTTCTTTGCAACCATCCCCATCTACCCGCACTTGGCAACATCCCTTCTTCTCTCCCCCTCCCTCCTAACAAAACAAAACCAAAAAACCACCTCAGGTTTAGTGTAAATGAAATGAACATTTCATTTTTGGAACAGAGGCTCTTTAAACATTGTTACTGATGTGCCATTCTATTTCAAGAAGTGTATTTATGACATTTCTCCTCTGCATTTTAATACAGACATCGGAGTGAACTGGAGAAATATTCCAATATTGCCAATTTTATGGCAACATACATCTTCATTTTTGCTATCTATGCAGCTAAAAATGAACATACAAAAATATATTACATAGTATGTAAATATTAGATCTGAATACAACTCTCTTTTTTCTGTACATTAGTAGAGCCACTCCTGGAAAATTAAAGATTTATAGTACGGAACGTAAGCAGTTTATGGGCTAAATGCTTCTTACCTTACATAGGTAAGTGCATCCGTTTAAATTAATGGAGCCACGCAGGTAATAACAATGAATGACATTTGGTCTTTTAGTGAATTCCTCACAACCATTGTCTGGGAAACAAAAACAAGACGTCTTTGGTAAACTGTAAGTTTATATGGAGGCTGGTAAATACAAAGGGAAATGTAGGCATGTTGTTGTACAGCTTTGTTGTCTTTTATTGTGCTATATACCTAATGTCTCGTTTAGCTAAGCAATTAAGCAGCTCTTTAGCTTTACATCCCTGGTCAAATCCCATTTTGGGTAAGGAGAACTGCAAGCTATTTTCTTAACTGTGACTTTATACAGAGCACGTATGGAAATCAGTTGTCATATTTTTTATTTCATTTATACAATTCTGATTGTTCACAATTCAGCCATCTGCCATTTCTTATCCCAGTGCTGGCTGGCATGTCGGTGCAGGGTGTCTCAGAAAGAACTGAGAATTCTTATGCAGAAACCACCCTCTGAGGGAATTGTTCAATTTTTTTTTTTTTTGCTTTGAAATGGAAAGTGACTGTGAAGATCAAAGTACAGGAGAAAAACACTGATAAATACAACACTATTACAACTCCTAAATGTTCTCGACTTCCTTAGTACTGTAATCTTAGACCTCAAAATATTTTCAGATATTATTTAAACCTTTTGACATGTTTGTAGACAGAGTTATTTAGGTTTATATGTTGATAAAATTAGAGGAAAAATTGATCACCTAGTCTGTCATAGGCATGAAATGACACAATTTCCTGGGGTAAGAGGGGGCTGACTGAGAAAGTACCACATAGTCATGCATATTTTTGAGACCACACAGTTAGTTTTTAAGATGAATGGAAATTGAACTTTTACTCTTCCTGGCAGTATTCCACTTCCTTTATCCTGGCTTTTGTTGTGTTTAGATTTAGAGCCTGTCTAACTCATGATGGAAATTGCAAAGGTCATGAATTTAAAGAGATTTAATTGTTTTAATGCAATTCTGTATAGACTTTCTCTGGGTTTTTTCAATCAAAATTTAGTTTGTTAAGCCAATATGAAAATTTCAATCTTAGGATACATATAATTTCACTACAATATTTTGATAACCTATAGGAAAGTTTTGGACTTCTTTCAAATTCAGCTCAACAAAAGCTTTCCCTGACATAAATTTAACAGTAGAAGAAGATTCAGGCCCCTTTTCCAGTGAAGCATCTCACATATGTATAGAATGTGTAAGTATAATATTGAAGCATTGCACCAAACATGCTCAAGTTCACAAAGTTTTTTTAGGGCTCTAGTTGAATCTTATCTCTTCTCACTATATGTAAGGAAAGAAATTATTAGGTGCCTGAGATTTGCAGAAACAGTAATCACACAATGCATCAAATCTGCATGTGTTGGCAAAAATAGTCACAACAAAATGTATTATGCAGAACAACTGGTCAATTTGATTAATTCATATTCAAAATAGGAAAGGAGTAGTAAGATTCATTTCTTTTTATTATTCTGCACTACTGAAGCAGGTAGGAAGAGAAGGGGATAAAGAATAAATTGAATTCAAATTGAGATTGAAACAAGCAACATTCAGAAATTCATATCCATGCTGTTCTCCCAGAGCTTCACAACTAATTGCTTTGAATTTTTTCTCTTGTTCTTATCTAGGCCATCCTCCATATGGCTCCATATGCATGGGTTTTTTCACCTTGAATTAGTCCTTTGTGTTTTCTCCCCTCCTAACCATAGCCTTTCTTAAAACTCATATCTGAGAACCTTAGACTTATCTTCCTTTTTCTAATAAAGCACACCTCCTTCTGTTAATAAAGAAAATATTTTTTAAAAAGTCTTTAAAACACCTTCTAAGTAAATTTTTGGCTAAAGTGCCTGCTCAGTTCTAATGTAGCAATTTTCAGTCCTAGTCAGTATATATCAGCATATCTCTAATGAATTCAGCTCCATGCTGATTCTTTACTATTGCCATGTCCAGTCCAGAAGTTTGAAACAAAATGCACAGAGTAATTAAGAAATCAATGTCTTTCAAAGACTATTTTCATGCAGAGAAACATCTGGGCCCCTAAAAGAGAGTCATAGGGTTAAAAACAGGTGGGAAACAATATCCACTTTTTTACCATGTTGGAGCAGAGGAACATCCCCATAGGAAGTTTTTGAAAAAGGAAATAAAAATAATTTCTTCAAATGTCTTAGAAACCATCAACCTCAAATAAATAAGTCTCAGACAGAGACTTGTAAGTGAGAAAGAAGGAAGATGAGAGGACAGATAGTGCTGTAAGAGGGGTTCAGCTCCAGCCAGTGAGAGGAGCTGGGGAATGGCTGTGGAATCTCATGATGTCTCTCTGCTTCCACATTCTTCTTGTTGATATGAGGGGTGTGTGCACATGTGCGTGCATGTGTGTGCTTGCACCTGTCTGTGTGTCTGTGTGTCTGTGTGTCTGTGTGTGCAGACACTCATGGAACACAGCTCCTCTGCTCACACACTGTCCTGGTTCAGGGCAGATTTGGGAGAAAACCTCCAAAAGGTTCCCCCAAGAAAGCAAACCCACACAGCCCCCCACCCCCAACCAGTTCGGGAAAAATTTCCTCAGAGAGAAATGGAAAAAAACCCTGTTTATTTAACAGGTAAAGCACTCCCCAGCACTCAAAATGAACAGTACCAGATGACAAAACTCATCCATCGCTCTGGAGAGATGACAAATTCAGAAAGTCTCTCTGGTGGGTGGTGTCTCTGTTATCAGTCCCTCTGGCACTGGGAAAGGCTGCTGCCCACAGCAGGCCCTGGTAGGGCACAAAGTGTGAAGTCTCGGTGCTCCCCAGGCCCCAGTCCGGAGCAGGTTCGAACAGTTCCAAGAAAAGGGAAAGAAAAACAGTCCAGGGAAAACTTCTCTGCCTCAGCTAGCTAAACTACCTAAAAAGCAAAGGAGGGCTTAGTTCTGCTCAGTCCGTGCCCAGACAGCCCAGTCCAGCAGAATGTGGAGGAGTGAGTGAGTGCAGGCTAATAACAAACTCTGTGCTTCTTCTTCTCCCTGCCTTCGCTCTCAGAGCCAGTCTTGAAGGCACAGAATAAAATATCCAGCACAAACAGAACACACAACTGGGGATACAAGCATCATAAAGTCAGCCTAGGATTCACACAGAGGGTGATAATCTCTGTGATAATCAACAGGGAAAATGGAAGTGAAAACAACTCATAGTTATTTTAGTCATATTTTAAGGCAAAAGGGCTAGCTTCTGGTTAAGCTATATGATAATCCCTTGTCCTAGAGACATAACTGCATTTAGCAGACTGTAATAATGGTACACCTGGTGGAACCTGAAATACTAGTAGGCAGACTTTTTCTTTATATACTCTTTAACTGGAACTATGTGACAACATTACTTTAATGTTCATAAGAATACAGTTTTTTGTCTAATTACGTTAATCCAAAATTCCCTGAGACAGAAAGATGCATTGTACCAAGCAGAGGATACTAAATTTAAACCTTCATTTGAATGCTGAAGAACCATCCAAATTAAAAACCACCAATTTAAGTCCCTTGCATGTTTAGACCTACTTTGTTAAGTTTTAACTGAATTGTCTTATCTGTGTTTAGTGCCAATGATAGTTAAGCTTAATATTAAAAATGTACAAAATTATTTGGACATGTTAAACAGATAACACACAATACAGGAAAATTCAGTCTATGCTACTTTCCAAATTAAGGTACATGTAGTATTTCCGCACACCTTTTCAGCCTACAAAGTGTCCTCCTGCTGAGGTAGGCACTGACACTAACCTTGCTAAGCCTTAAGTCTATAGCACATGCAGGCTGAATCCACAAAAGTAAGGAAAATTCAGTTTTGCCATTTCTTGATTTCTGAATTTTCAGTCAGAATATTTTTCCATGTTCCTTTTTTAAATAGTAATTTCCTTTTAATCTGTAGCAGTCAGCTGCCTTTGACAGCAATGCCTGATATCCCACCGTGCAGTTGCATTGAGAATGACTGGATGCTTCTTTACACGAGCTGCAAGCCTGGTCTCCTTCCGCCAACCAGAAATGAACTCATGCATTTGTCCTGGCCTGCCCTCTTTGCTTAATAGTATCCCTGGTTCAAAATGCCAATGTACCATGTCAAAACCTGAAGCAATGCAAACCTGAAGCAAAAAAGTTTAATTGTAACCACTTTGGCTCACCAGAAATGTGCACCTGTAGTCTTTTCCACAGATTGTTCAATGCAAGGCCTGTAGCACATGAGTAAAATTTTTTTCAACTTTTCTCTGTACACCATAATCACATATTATCTTTGCTTAGACTCCTTGCTTACCTGAGGCCATGATCATTAAAAAAAGATGGTAAAATAGTAAAAGATGAAGAGAATAAGAAGAATGGAAAGCAAAAGAAAAGGTAAATAAAAAGAAGAGGACCTAGAAGAGCTTGGTCATATGGAGAGCAAGGTGAAAAGAAAAGGCAAAAAGAGGAGAGGAATGAAAAAAGAAAACAATTCATTGTGCTATTGGGTTTCTTGCATGAGGGAACAATATATACATCTCAAGAGAGAATATGTTTTAAATATTATGAAATTAATGTCAGAATATAGATTTATGTATTTAGTACAATGTTCTCTTGCCATGGGAGCTGGAAATGAAGAGTGATTATTAGCTAGGTTTCTGTTTTTTTGAATAGGTATCTTTTCTATTATTACTCTGTTCCACTATATAATCACATTTTTTTGCATAATTTAGATCTGATATATGCAAGAGCCTCCATTTTGAACAGACCATATGGAGAGCTCCATGAGCGCCCAGGGAACCAGAAGTATGCAATGATTAACTGTGGTTTCTGTTATTTGCTAAGCAGATGAAAAGAGCTGTGAAATAAAAGGCATTTCATGATGGTTTCTATGACCTTGTACTGTCCTTTGTTTGGTTGTGCTGCACTAGGGGGGAAAAAAGAAGCAAGTTTTAATATAGCAAAGGAAATTGCATAGCCATTCACAAGATCCAAAGCCAGAAACAAAGGAAAAGAGGGCACTGGAAGAAAAGGCAAGGATCTATATAATAGGTCAGTGATGATGAAGTAAAGGAGAAAATTCTAGACTGCACATGAATATATTTAACCTCTATTTAGTTAAGACTTTATATAAGGTAATTTTATTAATTTTGTCTTTCAAAAGAGAAATGCAGCGTAGTAAAGCTTTTAATTCACAAAACATAATTTAGTTTAATATAAATGAATATGTCTACATATTGACATGTGTAGCAGGTATTTTAAGTTGGAATATTAATGTGGCAACAGAAAATTTAACATTAGATAACTTCCAGATAATCCATGGGTCGTATTTGTCTTTACATAATGCATCACAAAGGATGAACAGAACTGAATATATTTGATGCAGAAGAGATGAATTTTCACTTTTGGGTGTCAGTAGGGCACTGTATTATGTTACCTGCATGTTAACTTTTGCTACTAATCTGATACAGAGACTTTGGCTGATGCTTTCAAAATGGGAGATAGTAATCTCTTGTAAAGAGGAAGAAATATAAAAATCAGTAACAAGTGAAACAAAGAAAATGAGTGAGTAGGGTAAATTAAATTATCTGAAGACATATAGACATTCATTGTGTTTGATGATATTAGATAAAAGGAGAAATTATTCTGATTATTTTGGCAGACAGGAAAGAAGAATAAGGCTCAGTGATAATTTTTAGCAAAATGAGAATGTAAGTATGTGTTGTCCTGGAGTTAGCCCTTGGTCTGATGTTTGATTTTTTAATAATATTCATTAAAGAACTGAATACTGCAATAGATGAGACAATAGTATTTAACTTCAATGAGACTTCAAAATCTTGATGGAAAGATTTGGTCCTGATGCAATTCATGAGGTTTGACTTAAAATAAACTTGTCCATTAATACAAAATTGTGCATTTATTTTTACTCTCTTTTTTAAAGAAGTATTTTAATCAAAAGCATTACTACTATTATATTTTAGCATAGGTGTTACCTGCCATGTGCTGTGTTTCCTTTGAATATTTCCACGGGCTTGAAACCTCTAAGTATTTTGCTGCCCTTCTGTGAAGCTTCCAGCTTTAGCTTTTTGAAAGGATCTAGATGCCCATACTAGAATAATTCAATTCAAGTGTAAAAGCAGAATCCCACTGTCCAGAGAACTTTCTAATTTAACCAGCTGTTTAGCAAGATCTGGGGATGGTGTGAGATGTAAAGGTATTAAAAAAAGTTTTTAGAAACATAGTTTTGGAACATGGTGAAAGAAATGCACTATTTTTGGTGTCAAAGTCTTCTTTTTAGATCACTTGTTTCAGTAATTATAAATTAATTCATCCAGTCTCTCTTGTTCCATTACATCTGATAGAATGTCCAGCTTTAGATATTTAAGCATGATAGAACAGAATCACAGAATCATAGGATCATTTAGTTTGGAAAAGATTTCTAATAATTTACTGAGCATTGGCACATCCACCACTAAACCATGCCTCTAAGTGCTACAGCTACTTTTAAAAAAATCCTAGAAGGACAGTGGCTCAACCTTTCCCCAGGCATCCTGTTCCCATGCCTAACAAGTCTTTCTTTGGAGAAATTTTCCTTAATGATAAGGAAATGAAAAATGAGACAGCAAAAGGAAAGAGATTTTATGTTCAACAGCTATATTAGACTTGTTATAATTTTAATGAAAATTTTTAAGATTGCTATTTCTTTCTGTATGTGAGATCACTGTGCATCATGTTCTAGTTGACCTAAATACCTAACTATGTGTCATATATCAAAAAGAATGGAAAATGCTCCTCTCAGGAACTGGCTATAGATCTTGAGAATTTTAACTGTAACAGACAAAAGAAGAAAGAAGAGATCCATAAATGCTGACAGAGAAAGGAAGAATGCCACAATTCATCTTGTATGACATAAATGCTAACTTTGCCAGTACTGGGAGAGAAATCTTTATTTCCTTCTGAAGCCCAACACATTCTTTAAAGACAATACTATATGTAGGATCTATGATAATTTGACAAGTGGTCAACAGCTTGTTCTAAAACTTGTTGTGTGAGAGATTTTACTATAAGAATTATATGCTTAAGAATAATTTTGCCAATCAAGTGTGATACTACTGCTTATAATCTTGTGGTTTTTAATTGGTATTACTTTGTAATTACTTTATTACTTTGAAACCATATTTTGTTTAGCCACTGAGAGTAGTTGAAGGAAATAAAATTTATTTTCTAGTCAAAATTAAAGAATCATAAATGGTTTGCATTGGAAGGGACCTTAAAGATCATCTAGTTCCATGACCATGACATGACAGAGCAAATATTGCATTTTTTTCAAAAAGAGCACTAAGATCCCTTTTTCTACAGCAATTTTAAGAACAAGTTGAAGCACTACTATCATTGCAGGTGCTACAAACCTTTGATCTGTTTTAAGTGAGGATTTGTAGAGAAATGTTAGCTGACTACAGTAAAGATTGGAAAAATGTGAAAAACTGGAATCTGCTCATTCCATGGAGCATCCCATAGGTACTGGAGTATAAGGTCACACTTGTATACTTTCTTCCTCAAAGTCCTTAAAGAAAAAGCATGCAGCTCTTTTAAAACTTAATTTTCTGTTCTTATGTATTCAGCATTTGATGTTGTTCCTTTGTGCAAATGATATGATAATGTTTCTACCTTTGGGATACAAGCTTCTAATAGCTGAAGGGAAATACAGTCTCTCAAAGGAACTGATGCAAAATCAGTTCGGGTGTAAACAGATTCAACCAATTATTTTCAATGGAGTTGTATGAATTTTGAGCTAAATTAAACCTATGATTGGCCCAATACTATAATAAGCAGGCAAAATTCCCATTATTATAATCAAAGTTTTAGGATGCAACTATAAAAAAAGATGACTCAGAAAGCTGTATGTCCCATTTGTCTTTCAAAGGGAAATTGTGAGAATTTTTCCTTTTGATCACAAGGTCAAAAAGTATTTTTGCCACTTGACACAACATGAAAATATAAATAACAAGCCAAATCTGTAACTGGTGAAAGTAAGTACGAATTCAATTACACCATATCTGAGTCTAGCCTCCTTGTCTTTTGACTGGAATTATTAGTGATGACATTAATGTGCAAAGAAAGCAGATATAGACAAACTACCAGTCCTCTTAGCTACAGTCTCAGGATTGGTACATATCACACTTCATCCATGTTATTTACCTACTGAGTGCAGCAATATATATGATCTTTTTGCCTATGGAAGCAATTGCTTTCTTCTGGTCTAATAGACTGCAACATCTTTTCAAGTTAAGAACCATTTTGTAGTAGTGTTGTTAATACTCATGATTTTATTCCAGCTCTCATGGTTTTCCTTATCTTTTTTTTTGGAAGCTCCAGCTTCCAAAGATGAGAGGCTATGTAGAAATCATGTTTTTTTCTTTTTGCTTTCAAACTAAAATTCTTGTCCTCTGGGTTATAATAAAGTGTGTGAAAATAGGACCTCAGTGAACTTCAAAATAAATAAGGAGAGATAAAATATTTAAAAAATCTATTTTAAAATACTTTTATTTTTTAAAGCCAATTCCATTTCTTATTAAAACTACACTTGAGATTTTTTGAAGACTTGAAATTGGTGGACTTCTATCTCTCCACAGCTGCCAGGTTGAAATTCTTTCCTTACCCGTGACTGGCAGATACTGAGAGACCAGAAAATGAGTATGCAGCCTCCCAGTTGGCTTTCTGTGAATTATTTATAGATGACAGAAACATTAGAGAAGTCCAGACAGCTGGACTGTGTGTAAGACTTTCAGTGAATGATTTCATTTAGAATGTTGTTTCAGGGTGATAATGTAATTAATGTAGTTGGGAGATGAGAAATCTCACACACTGCATCTGGAAGTTTCTCCTCAGGAAATCCTTGTAGCTCGCTGTTTCTGTCAAGCAGGGTAATGTGCCTATAAAACGCTTTTGACAGAAAACATATTACTGCATCAGCAGAACCAGAAAACGACAAAATATACACAATGTGGAATAGTGAATGTCAATGTCTTTCCACCAAGCAAACACACTCATGCAAGCAAAAGAAACCTAAATCAGCTGGAATCTTGTAAAGAGAATGGAAGAAACAACCTTAGCTGAGATGTTCCACTGTTTTTTTACTAGATAAACACAATACTTAGAACAAATGAAGAATATCGTTACTAGCACAGTAAGCACCTTTTTTTGCACAGAAAATGACAGAAAGCCACTGCAGCATGTAGTAGTTTTGGGTTTAATTTTTTTAAATTTTTTTTTTTGTTTTACCATTCTAACTGCAAGGAAGAAAATAAATCTGAGGGCAAGTATACACATTTTAAAGTCATGAAAATGCCAAATTTGCAAATATGAGTACTGAAAAGACTCCAGAGAAAATAATCAGCATTTAACTCTTATTTTGGCTATTGACTTTCCTACCTTTCAAATCACATTTTCAAACTTTTACTATTAGCCATGAATCCAGAAATTTAACATGACTGTAAGGACACATTGAATGTTTGAAAGAAAAGTCAAAATTAGAATACTGTGCTCAAGGGCCCGTGGCTGTCTTCCTTCAAAACAAAAAACCCAATCCCTCGTCAAATTCTAGGCTCTTCTAAAGCTAAACAAATGCATTATGCATACAGTTTTTTTAAACTATGAAGATGATATAAAAGAAAAAGAGCAATATAATAATCACTTACACAGACGTGTTTTTGATGAAGGTGGAATTTGAGCATATCTTAACTTGAATTACACACAGAAAGAAAAAGAATCATCTTATATGCAATGAAAAAGATGAAACCAAACAGATGGAAATCTTATTCAGAAAGATGTGGGTTTTTTATTAATTGTTGCTTTTTGTATTCTTGATATGTTATATGCTTCTGCAACAAAAGAAGAAGAAATATTTAATTTCTCTGTTTACCCAGAGCTCTGAAAGAACAAAAGATTAAAGTGGTCTGAATGAAAGGACACATTTTTAAAGTAGCAATCTTACCTTTCAGACTGAGTCTGTACTAAAAAAATTTAGGTTTTTTAGTAACGATAGTGATTTTATTTAATAATAATTGGTTTATATATTATGCTTTCAGACTGTATTCATCTTTCTTAGACACATTCAGAGCTCTAATGAAATAATCTTAATTTGTTATAACCAAAAGATGGCAGCACTCCATGCAACATACACTGCGTTCCACTCTTATTTATATTATTCACTGATCTCTTTGCAAATTCCATTTTATTGTGCTGTAGTTCAAGTCATCCTAGACAGAGAACTATTTAGAAAGCTTTCAAAAGAGAACACATGCTTATTCATTTGGGAAGGTTAAAATCATTTTGGAAAGATTAAAAATTAGTTCCTTTATTTTCTTCAGAATAGTTCCAGATTAGTCAGTATTAAATAAAGGGGTCTGAGAAGCTCCAAGCTGAAGTCCATTTTAGAAAAACCTATTCTCATTTTCTGGGGACTTAAACAGCAGGTAGTTTGTCTCATCTAGGTCTCCTGACTCTTTTCAGAATATTTTTATTTCTTTTTTTCCCATATCTTGTTTTTGCTCTCCTCCTTCTCCCTCTTGTCCTGTCTCATTCTTTGCTGTTCCGTGGTCTCCTGCTGGGCAGATCTCAGCATTTGCGCCCAGTACCAGCTCTGTGGTGTAAATATCTCCTTTATTGTATATCACTGCTCATCCTGTGGCTCTGTGTTATCTGGTGTCTGCACATTGTTGTACCCACACTTGTCCCAATTACTTTGTGAGACCCAACAAAAACAGGGCTCCTCTTTCCCAGTGTTGCCAGAGTTTGATGGGGGTAGATAGTTAGTGGCTCTGTGGCCTTGACCATGTTATACAAAAGCACGAATGAAGAGGTTGGGACCTTCAGAGCACACTCCTTGCCTTTTGGAATGAAATCAAGGGGACATGTCACTAAGAAAGCTAGATTTTTAGTTTGGTTTTAAAGATGAAATTAAGAGCTGAACTGGTTTACTGAAAAAAATCAAATCATGAAAAGGAGCGTAGAAAAAGAAACCAATACCTTACTGTACAAAAGGAGTAAAAAAAAAAAGGAATTGCTAATAAATGAGCAGCACAAATTCTGCACAGTCACCCTAGAAAGTGCCAAAGACTTAATGAGTAATGTGATCCTAAATAAGAGGATAAAACAATGAAATATGTCTTTATATGAAGACTTTGAAAGAATGGAACCATTAGGCAGATGGATGTGAGAGCCCACATGCAAAATATACAAAAAGTTAATAATAAATACTTATGGTCTACTTTATTTCCACATAGGTATGTCCAAATAAATAAGAGTTCTCCCAAATGACACTGGGTGCTAAGCTGTAAAATGAGCAGGTAAAAGCAACTGAGAAGCCAAAGCATGGTGCAGAATAAGATCATCCGAGACAATCCCAGTGGCAAGACAAAGACAGGCCACTCCAATACATAGTTCATTGTACATATGGATAACTGCATGGAGTAATAAAACATGTATGGAAAATGATCTTCAGTGCAAAGAGTATGAAAAACTGAGTTTTCAGTTCCATAACACATGAAAGAGAATCACATAAAATAATGTTAATGTGAGAGACTCCAGAATGTGTAAGGAGTAACATTTTTTGTTTCTGTTTTTTTTTCTTTTTTTTTTCTGCTTCTTGTTTTGTCATCTACATTTTCCATTGACTCTAATTAGATTCAAGACTAATGTTATTGTTTTCTGACACTTATGCTTATTATCAATACTTGTGGATATTGCTGATTTTCAGAACTGTTACCACACTCATTAAGTGAAGATTCTCCTCCACTCTGTCATAAAGTTCTGACTTTTAACAGAGGCTATGCTGAAAAATTGGGATTTACATGCCTTTCCATGCTGAAGTTGGTTTCATTTAATGAGCTAACAAGTTTTGTGACCTTAAACATTGTTGCATGGCTGACCTGAAATCCCAGGCTTTGATAAAGGGGAAGTAGAAAGAGGGCTAACTATGACTATTCTGTGACCTTAGTGCATGTTAATGTATTATACTTCAAGTAGTTCCTTTGCTATCTGGAAATTGTGTTTAATTGCATGTTTTCTAGTGATAAAGAGTCTCACGGGAAAACAATAAAAGCACCTAACAGTATCTTTCCATTTTATATAGAAATAAATATTAGAAACTATTCCATATCTATTAACAGCTTCATTTTCCATGCAATAACCCCCCCCCCCCCAAAAAAAAAAAACTAGCAACAAAATAGAGTAGAAGAAAAATCAAAATGGTGAGATTTTAGTTATGCTTACTAAGAAGATTCTGAAGGTAGAAAGTAGATGTTCACATTATGAAAAACAGTAATGATCAAAAAATCCAAAGCACACAAAATTTTTCACTGGCAGGAGTCTATGTCACAAGATGCTACAGGCAGTAGATTTGGTAATAATATTTAAGAATAGGTTTTGTCCAACTCATAATGCTTTGTGAAGCTGTCATTCTGTGAAACCAGGCGCTGCTGACTTACTCCCCACTCCCTCCCTGCTGCCCACTGTGGTGGGCTGGAGAGGAAAACTGGAGGCGCAAAAGGTAAAGATCACAGATGGAGATAGGAAAAATTTGCTGGAAACAGCAATGAGGTAAGCAAATGTCCAGTAAAAGCAACAACATGAACAAAAAAAAAGTGCACAAGAAAGGCAAACAATCGAAGCAAAATATCTGGCAATACCCAACTGCTACCACACTACCCTGACCTGGAAGGGAGCCCTTACTCTGCTCCTGGAAAATGATGTGGCATAGAATTCCTATTCCTAGCCATACCTCTGGCTACTGCTAAAACTATCCCTGTTGTGGCTGGAACCCAGACATAAACGTAATGTAACCATTGCATGTAAAAGAACAAGACACCTTGAGAGATGGATATTTACATGAGTCCTGGGTGAAAACACCAGTTAAGTGCTTTACTTACCTATCCTAGAATTAACAAGATTATCAAAGCACCTGAGTGTAAGTATAGGACTGAAATCCTGGCTGGACTTCTGAGAAATTTGCATCTGAGAAATTATGCTGTTAACATAATCCTGTGAGAAAATGGTTTTAATAGTCATTAATAGTCTATGACTTGCACAGCCTTATGTAAATGTGAAATATCAAGAATTAATCTGAGAACTAAAAAGTGGAGTCTTCTGAGGACTAGTCAAGAATTAATCTGAGGACTAAAAAAATGGAGTCTTCTTTAGTAACACATAAAATTATTACTATCATTAAATAGGAAGTCCTGTGAAATTCAGTTCTTTTTTGTGTGCTGGGATCCAACAATTTTCTATGCAATATAAGTATATATCTATGATATATTTCAATGAAATCTATGGAATAAGAAATAATTTTGTTGTATTTCTTTACCATAAGAGTACAGCAGGTGACCTCCTGAAGGGAATATCAGTGAACCAAATGAAGCAGCAGAATGTTCCAGTCATGCTCCATGTAATAGTGGCCATTAGCCTGGGGAGCAATTATCTCTTTTAATCCTTAACATTTAAATTTGCAGAAAATATCTGGCATTTAAGAATACCAGCATGTGAAAGAAAGCAGAGAGCAGATTATGATGAGAGAAATGGAAAAGTCCATTCCATTTACGCAGCATCACTTTACTATTATATTGAATAAAGTGCATTTTAATTTTTAATCAACTTTGAGTCTGCTCACTATTGTAATTCAGCACAAGATAAATGAAACAATTACTGTATTGCAAAGTGACCCTCTCTTGAAAAGACAATTGTGCTATAAATCCTGAGTACATGCTATGTAAACCTACTTTTGTTCCTGAACCCAGCCCTTTCCATACTCCCTGTCTGTAATACACCTTTCAGCAATTTACCCACAGTAGTAGCTGTGGTAGTAGTAATCAGAAAAGAAAATTTCTCGTAAAGATATGCAGATAGGAGACATTAAAAAGAGGACTTAGCAAAATTCATTAACATAGGGATTTTGAGTACTTTTGCATAATGTCTGCAAGTTTGTCTGCCTCCTGCAACACTTTATTCTGGATTTTTTAGGTAATATTGCAAAATATATTTGCATACCACTGATTTTCCTCTAACTGCCCTCATGTGTTCAAATGTAGATGCTAGCAGTGCAAAGCTCACTGAAATCAAAAAGATAAAACTTTTTGCTAATATGATCTCTTTTCTATCTGCCTTCTGAATACAAAAGCTTAAAACAATGGAAAGCACTTTGTTTTAGTTGGGAGTGAATGAAGATAAATACTTCAGGATTTAAAATTAAATAACATCTTTGGAATGTTACTTGTCGGAATCTGTGGGTATTGGTGATTCCGAGATTGTAGAAAGTCTCTGTCTTTCTGCCCCACTGCCAAAGAAGAAGCCATAATTCGTCTGTGCTGTTTTCAAGGTTGTTTATTCTTGCTTATCTCTAACATGTTCTGCTGCCCTGCCGCAGGTCTGTCCTGCAGGACAGCGTGTAGGGCTCTGTCCCTCAGTGGGAAGTTACAAACATTATATACCAGAAACTACCTGTGCTATATTTACAATAATGTGCCAATATCTATCATCTACGTTGAACAGTGTGTCCCCAGCCTGAACCAATAGAAAAATGCCAACACTACAGTGAAACATGGAGGGCATGAAGAAGGAGGAAAAGGACAAGACACACCCAATTCCTCCATCTTGTCCCCTCTGAACCCCTAATCTAGAAACCTAAAATTTTACCTTTGCACTCATGTCACACTTAATTATTACTCTTATCAAACACTCAAAGCTTGTAATTCATCCTGTAAGATTGAAAACTCTTTTCCATGGACAGAGATCACAGACAGTGTCTCTCGGGGCTCTGTACAGGGGGGTTTCTGACCCCTGCCAGAGTCCCAGACCTGCCAGGGCAGCCAGAGGGAAGCCCTGGATTCCCACAGTTACTGAGATGTCCTCTGGAAGCTTTTCTAAATTTCCCTTGCTAAAACTGGAGATTAACAGGTTATTATTGACCCTTTGCTTTACTGCATATATAATGGTAAGGTTTTTTAATGTAAAATAAATATTCCCAGAAACTTTAATGTCCACACATGGTGTTTTTCATTAGTTTTCTTTTTACCTAAGAAGTATTTGACTTGTAAAGATAGTTTCATGATTGGTGTATGGTCTGGGGGATTGAGGCTACAGTTTTCTGTGAAAATCTGAGCAAGTCCATTGAACTGCTTGGACTTCTTTTTCGTTTGTACCTTTTGGATAGTAACTGCAGGTTTTTCTGTGTTGCTACATTAACAGTATAGCCAGAACCCAAGTTTTAAAAAAATAATAAGTATAGGCAAAAATAAGGATAAAAATCCACACTTTTTCTTTTTTCCCTCTCCTTAGCAGTTCTTTGTTTTTTGAATCTTTCTCTGTAGCCAAAAGGCATGGAAAACTAATTTTAGGTTATTTCTTTCTCTAAAAAGCTAAAATCTTGAAGCCTCAAAAAACTTCAGACACTAGGGCTGTAAAAAAAAACCCTAACTGAGATTATATTTATAATGAAATTTTATTGTTGATATCAGTGTTCATGATTTCTCACATATTGTCTGACCATGTCATCCTCAGCACCTGTGACAAAAGCTATCTCAGAAAATATGTGTTGAAGGTACTCTGCATCCAACTGGCTATGGCCATAGAGCTACTGAGCAAGTCCTGAAATTTGTAATTTTTTCCTTTTAATTTAGTTAGCAGAAACAGATTTTTTTTAAATTTTTTTTTTTTGGCAAGGAAAAAAACACTTCAAGCCACCAAAACCCTATGCATTGTTTAGAAACAAACCCTTCCAATGGATAGCAATGTAGCAGTTATAGTAGAACAAAAGCATCATCTCTACCCAACTTAAAAAAAAAAAATCCCACCAATCACCTTGACTTTATTTCTGTGGTACTTGACCTCACAACAGCAATATGTGCCTTGTGATCAAAAGGTTTCTTTATTGTAAATCTCTAATAGATTATACAGGCTTTTCTGTTCCCTGTTTCTCCTTAGCATGCAGAAACACATTTATTTCTTTGTCTGAGAAATTCTGATACCACAATCCACTTCCAGCACTCCCTAAATTTGCTGCCCATAATATCAGAATTATGTCAAGATAGCACTATTAGCTTTTAAAAACTTTAAAAATTTGTTCTAATGAGGTGTATTAAAGGCTTCCCTCCTCTATAGCTACACTCATCTTCATATGAATTTTGGTGTTACCTCTTAAGTTAGAGCAGTAAGAGCACACCTTAGGTATTGCAAGCCTGTAATTGAAAGCATATTTTTCAGTTCCTGCTTGTCCTTTTTTTGCTCAACATCTGTCAATTTGTTACTTGGAGGTTGTTAAGAAACTACTATTTTAGTTGGGCTGTTCTTTTATAAAGAGCCTCTTAAGATCCCAAGTGTCCTCTTTCCCGTCATGAGAAGTGATTGATATTGTTTTTACTATATACACATAATTTACTGACCACATGTAGTTTTTTTCCCCCTGATTCTCCTTTACATGAATATAATGAAATGACAAGATTTTTTTCCAGATCAAATATCTACAGCAATGCAGTGCAACTCTTCATATTGAGTATCCTCAGACAGCTTCAGTACTGTGAGTCTAGAGATAAATAACCAGAGGGAAAAAGAAAACATATAGGGATGAAAACAATATTATATAATTTACAGTAAGCTGTAATTCCTATTTAAAGAGAGATTCTTGCCCAGCTGCCATGAAACAGGTGCAGTCTATAAGAAATACCAGAGGAAATGCTACACCAGAGGCAGCTCTAATCTAGTTGGTTTAAGCACAGAAAATGAATACATGGAAGCTCAGCTTCCATGAAAATTTTGCATTGCATAACTGGGATTCTGAGTACTGAAGAGATCCTGTCTTGATCCCAGCATATCCACAGGCAAGATTATACCTACATCACTTACATTGTCCTGCCCTGGAATCAAAACTTCTTTGGCTGAGTAGCTAAGCCAGAGATGCTGGAAGGAAAAATAAATATACCAGGCCATGCAGTTGTTTGATAGATATGAGGAACAGGCCAGTGATAGTTGGCAAAGAAAGTGGAAAATTAACCTAAACCAAACTGAATTTGAAACCGTGGTCTGATGAGGTAGTGGCAGAAAGGGCAATATTTCACCCAAAATCTACAAGGTGGATACATAGCATTGTGGATGTCAGCAGAAACTGTGCAGTTGATCAGTGTAACACAAAGCTTTATGGCCTGAAAAAAGAGTTTTACAGGCAATTCTTTTTCTCTTGCTGATATCTCTTTAGACATAATTGTGTCCATCTCAGCTGCTTGAGGATTCATATATCATACTGTGAGCTTAGTCCATTGGTCTATTTAGGGAAGTTGATCATAATAACAAAAAAAAAAAAAATAATTATGCCTTTGTTGGAATGCATCATTACTTTCCATTCCATTATGAAAGAAGAAAAACTGTATCTCCTCTGCAGGGAGAAACTGGGATTCATTGTGGTTTTAAAAAATATTAAAATAAGTATTAGATAATATTTTTGTCTAATGTGAATTTACACTTGAGAGTATAGAAGCATTTTATTTATTGCTGAAAACCTAGCCTAAAAGGTATTATGGACATACTATATACACATGACATAGGTATTATATGTTCCTTATTAATGTTTATTTATTAAGGTTTGACATCTGTATGACCAATAACTGAAATTCAGTTTAATTATTAGCAGCCACATGAGCATGTAAACATCTAATCCAGAATCTCTGAAATTACATTAATCTGAAAGGCTCAAATATCCTTCATTCTATGTTCATAAATGTCAGCCTTCAAAATTATTAATGTCTGGGATACGAGGCAATTTAATCCCCAGTTGAACCCAACACTAGATGCAAAAGAAAAACAGCAATATCTATTATGCCACTTTGCATCCATTGTTAATGATCCGTTTTGCTAAATGATGAGCACACTTACTGCATGTATTGTCCTGAAAATGGAAAATCTTCCACCATGTATAGGCTTAGCAAATTAATTCAATCAGCATGTATAAAATGAATGAAATGGATCAAATTTCTTCCTTCACTTGGCAGAAGCTGCTGAGTTGTGCCCCTGTAGAGAGAAGCAACATCTTCTGTACGTTGTTAGTGCTTATGCTTCTGCCTTCTCAAAAGTGAAGATTTAGTCACTAAGCTGCATTTAAGGTTAAACCCACTGAAAAAAATGAGAGCTGAAACTTACACTATATTGTCTCTTACTGTCATATCAAGATGAATGTAAGTGGAACTATGGAAAACCTTGAGAGGTAAAGGAGGAATAAAAGTATTTTTATAAGATTGGAAGATTAGGGATATAAATTCTCTGCTTTCCATGCAGTGGTACAAAGAATAAATATGCTGTGCCCATTCAGATCTCAAGATATCTGACCCTTGTGTACTGAAGTGTTGAAAGAAAACATTCATGCCATTCTATCAGACCAAGGTTGTGCCACTTTTTCTACTGCCATGAGGAAGCACAGTTGTTTAATCTTTTTCTGTAGGCAAGTATTAATTGTAACACTAATGAAAAGACAGACACAAAATTATTGCTAAGAAAAATTTTAGCATCTTAAAGAACATGCTCAAACTACAACTGCTAAATACAAAGGTTTACAATTGCTAAATACAAACGTTCTGCTGGACTTTCTAAATTGGGGGCTATTTGATACAACCTTTAAGGAAACCACCCTTGTCAAGACTGTTTGGAAGTTTTATGAGGCAAGGTATGAGAGGAAACTTGAGAATTACAAGTAGCTGCAGTACTAGACAATGTTGGAAAGAAATTAAGTAGAGCAGAATAAACATGAAAATGGGAAGAAAAAACCATGTAAGAATATAGTTTGGAGAGGAAAAGCATAAGGGAGAAATATAAGTGAAAGAATTGAGCAGAGTGAATTCTCATAATCATGGGAGAAGAAAGAGTAAAAAAGTGCTGATAAGTCACTCTTCAGACACCCCAGTACAGTAGAATTTGGGGGTTCAGTATGACTTGGTGATGTATCAGTATACATCACCTGTGGCAAAGTGCAAGTAGTTCTGCACAGCTGCACTGGAGTACATTGCAACTAATCTGTGTGTTTATGCTTTCAAGTACATCAGAAGAAATTTTATTGAATAAACAACTCTGAACCTCTTGTACCTTTGCTTTGTGCTGTGATTAGTTCAATGCTCATTGCAAACCTATCTGATCTCAATTTTTGTTTACTCTTGTATTTTGTCATTATGACACTTGTAATTATAGGCTCTTGAGTTCTTTCTCTTGCTGTTTGCTCTTCTGCTAAACACAATATTAGCCCTTTAGAAATGCATCTATTTCTACTAGCTAGCTACAAACCACTTATTTACCATGTCACAAATGAGTGGTCTCTAATTAGCCGGTCCATTAATTGTTCATATTGATAAAACTTTATTTAGACTACCACTGCATAGTCTGTGGTCAATAATACCATATTAAAGCATTTGAGTTTTGCGTGAAAAAAAACAGTCTTGCCCAAGTGGTGCAGAAATCTTACACTAGAGGAATCATTAGGCAGGATTACAACCTTGCACTCCCACAGCTTCCATCTCACTTCCACCATCTGCTAAATGCTGCTAGCCACAGCTGAGTCTGGCACAAGCAGCTGCAGGTGACAGGGGCTGTGGTGCCATGCAGAGTATGTTCAAAGCAATCAGAAAACAGGTTCTGGGGCCAAAGCCCCAAGATCTTATAACTGTCACTGGTGATCCAAAGCATAGGACATTTCCATCCTGGGAAAATTGGTGGGAAAATATGCCTTTTCCAGAATCTTGATATTTTAAAGTAATACAAATCACTGAAATTTTGCAATCTGCTTCATATTTTTTTTGCTAAAAAACCCACAACTGAGGAGATAAAAATTGTTTACTTCTATTGTGAAATAGAGGACTCAACATGATCTTCATTTTGGCCCGTAATATTTCTACCAGAACAAACATGGAATTACGTTGACTGTTTCCTTTCAGAGCTAAGGAGCAAATTACTTAAATTCATTCACATTTGACAGATAACTTGACTTAAATTATTCACATCATCAGGTATATAAATAGTTGATAGATTGCCATATGAAGCTAAAATGTGATAATATTATTTGAGGTAAGTCATAAAAATAAAGATGATACAGATGTAATGGCCATGGAGAGCCTGTATGAGCTCTCCAGAATTTATATAGGTTTTAGCACTGATAGCCCTGTTTCCCTTAAACTTTTCCAGGTATATACTTTATAATAGATACAAAAGATGGTTTACCTGTCTTAAATTATCTGAGTACTTATGCTGCATTTAGTGGCATTAGGTTTGCAGCCTATTTTTTTGTTGTTCAGATTGGTCTTTTCTCACTTGCTATGGATCTCATGTTTGCTTTTCAATTACAGATTTCAAGGAATGGTGGTTTATCTTTAAATGTGACTCAGCAATTCATGAATATATAACCCTGTCAGAACAGCTGTAGCATGTCTCTTACCTGCTCTGTGCGATGTGCTAAATACTTTTTTCACAAAGTGAGAATTTGTTAAATTGATACTCCAATGCAATAAAAATCACCATATAGAATTGACCTTGGAGGTGGTATTTTTAAGAATTTTTTGTCTTTAATGATACATGTTGTTCTGAAGGCCTTTAGAAAAGACTAGTAATTTGAAGGTAACCAGAACTCTGTCTTGAACTTAGTTATTTTAAATTTAGAAACATTCTGTTTAATAGAAAATTGAGGACAGCTGAATTGAGAACATTTTACAAGGAAATGTTCTAATTTTTCAGGAGTTATTTTGGTATTGTTCAACAACATTTTTCCTTTCATCAGTGAATTTGCAGTGGAGTTGGCACAAGATGTTGCTTGTACTTACCCAGCAGCTGAATCCCAAACTGGCGTGGCTTAAAGCCAAGCTTGAATGGCTTCACTGCCCCTCATACCTGAGCTTGCTGCAATTAAGACTAAATTTTTCATTTGTGCAAGAGCGTTTCAATGGTGTCACTGTAAAATATCAGACAGATCTGCTAATAAATTCCCAGCATTTCTTGTAACCTACCACAGGTATCAAAAATGAACTTATTCTGATTTGTGAATCTATTTCAATTATACTCCGATAGCTCTGATAGCAGACATATCTCTGAGTGGAGGTAATGGCAGGATCAAGAAATTTCCAGCAAAAAAAGTCTGTCCTGCTGAAAACTTGTCTTTGCCTATTTTTGCAGCTTTTCTTCTCCCACCTGCAAGAACATTCCTTCTCATGAATGGTGTACCACTACCAAAAAGGAGTGCCACAGAAGGTAGCATATGCCAGATTTCACTCTGGACAAGATAATTTATACACCTGCCATGGCTGTCTCTCTGTTAAAAGAGGCAAAAGTGACTTCTGCCTTCCATTGTCACAAACATCACCAATACCAGTATTAGTATTATCATCACTGCAGCTTTTCAGAAGGTCAGGCTCAAATCTAAGCCTTTTCCTAAGACAGTAAAGCAAATTGCACTGTTGTTTCCTGCAAAATCTGGGAATACAGAACATCTAGTCCCTCCCCTTTTGTAGTTTTAGAGTCTGCATATAAGCCAAGAACACTTTCTCTGGTGGGAGAGGGCATGGTAAGCACAGCAAAGATAAACTGTCAAAATATAAATAATATTTGGAAAGTTATGCTAATTCTCAAAACCCAACAATGAATGAAAAATAAATCAGTCCACAGAGGATACTTCCTAAACCTAACAATGTTTAGGCCAAATTTTATATGATTTGTGAAGGTTTTGGTTTGCAATGCTATTAGTATTTCAGCAGCTCCTGCTAACATTCTAGTTAAGGATAGACATGTGTTTAAGTAAATTGGCTTAGGTGAAATAGCAGCTTACAATACATACATGAGAGACAAAAATACGACTTCTAGACACTCCAGGAAACCTTTCCATCCATATTTTGCATTGGAAAACCTAAAAGTGTTTTAAGGTTTGCAGTCCTAGATTTATCTGAAATTTTTTCCTGCATAATTCTCCTCTGCAAAATTTTATGAGTTTTTTCTTTTTCTGATTGTGAATCTGTGACTGCAAATAAGGAGTAACAAACTAGAAAGTTGAGCTTTAGATCATATCTTAACTGGAAGAAATTAAGTAGTTTATAAAAATGCCCCTAAGGCTGGGGCAGATGTAATACAGTAAAAATAAATTATCATTTTGTTGCTAAGGGTGAATATACAAAGATTTAGTTGGGAATAATTTCACTGAGTGAAGATTAAAAATACTGTATATTTTGCCAGGTATAGATATCATACCTATAGATCTCATTTGTTTCTGTTTTGGATCTCCAGCAAAGATATGTCATATTATTAACTACTTTAAAAAATAATTCAAAATGGAAAACCTACTCAAGTAGTTTTATTTATATGCTCCTTTTTTATAGAACAAAGGCTTAAATTCAACACCAGGGTACGTCAAGTAATGCCTCTGATGCCATTAAAACACATATTTTCATTTAATTACAATGTAGACTAAGAGTAGCAAGAGGGCATGCATTAGTAGAAGTAGCTGCTGGAAGCAGCCCAAATAATAGAGCACCTAAAGGTAATTGCAAGAGAAATGAATCCATGTAAAAAGTAAAATACTTAAAGTATTCCCTGGTGTGAAAGTTCTCTTTAGCTTTAATGCTGCTAGCAAGTGCTCCTGTAGTACTTATTCTGTATATTTTTCTACCATCAGATAAGATAAATGGAAATGTCTTTTTGTTCATTGACAGTATTGTCCCTTCTGACTGAAACATCTTATTCAAGTCTGAAATTTTAACCCTACTGACATGAAATCATAGTTTTCTGTCATCATGTCGGTGACCCACATTAATGTTACAGAAGCATTGTAGAGCAGCAGCACCTGAGTTCTAGTTTTTGTAAAATAAACCTTTGTGGAAATTGGGCCAACAGCATAAATTTAGCACAGACCTTACTGCTAATGCTTTATCAGAAAAATGCTTATCTTGAAAGCATACTGCATGCCCCAGACAAGCCATGAAATACCTGGAAGGATTAATTTTTTTGGTAACCCACTTCCAGTCTAACAGTATGATGTAAAAGGATGCTCTGGGGAAACTATGTTACAAAATAATTCATTTTTAACAATTTGAATTACACTCTTTGTAGAGCTATATTATATTTAGTAATAAAGAAAATTATCCAGTACTTGGAAAATTATGAAGATGATTTTACTTCCTTTGGTCACATGAAGTAGATCTTATACAAAAAAAAAAATACCAGAGTTGGTATTTATTCAACTATAGTTGTTATTCAGATGAGCTGGATACTTGAATGTGGGCAAGATTGGAACATTCATAAGAACCTAATTTTACAGTTTTCTTCAAGCACAGATTCTTAAGGTTCAAATTCCTAATTTCTGCTCCCTCTTCCCTTGTCTTATAGCAAACACTACCTTTTTCACGTTAAAGTGCATGTTCAATTTAGCAATGTAGCAATTAACAGCTACAATAACATTTTAAAAATTGCAAATGAAAAGTTATTATTGGCTCCTTATTTACCAGTGTATGAGTAGAAATCGAATCCTTTACCGAAAAATGTGTTTGTATTTGGCATCCTTCTTTACTCTTCATCAAAATATCTTTTCTACTGCTAAAAAAAAATCTTTTTGTAGTAGTATTTGCAATTCAGGTGAATTCTTGCAGAAATGTTGGTTTTCTACAGTGACTAGTATATCTGTTTAACATATTGATCATACAGAAGTTCAGACAAGTTTAGAATGAAAATTATGAAAAACTAATATCCTGTTTTTATAATTGTTTATTTTCTTATTCCAAGTGAAATATTTCCTCATTGCACATGTGGAATTTACAGAATAAAAATTATGGAATGATTTCCATGGGTAGAGACAATTAAGATTAAAGATAATCTAGTGCCAACCACAGGGTCATGAGCTTTCCTCTAGACCAGGTTGCTCAAAGCCTCATTCAACCATGTCAAGAATATTTCTAGGGGTGAGGTATCCACAACTTCTCTGTCAACCTGTTCCAGAACCTACACAGTAAAGAATTTCCTCCTAATATCTAATTTAAATCTACCCTCTTTCACTTTAAAACCATTCCCCTTTGTTCTAGAACCTTGTAAAAAGCCCCTCATTTTCTTGTAGACCCTTTAGCCAGGAGAATAAATCTAATATTTAAATGAAAATGTAGTCACATTCACAGCAACAGAGGAGTGGAAAAATGATAATACTCTTATATATTTTCTGGTTTAAATTCTGAATTTTGTTAGCCTGTGTCCTGAAGAATCATCACCAAACTGGAAACTGGCCTTTGTCAAGTGGACTTTGTTCACTCTGTAAAGGGTTGGAAAAATTTTGTCTAAATTGTGAGAGAAAAACAATGAGAATCTTAGGCTGAATGGGGTATGAAAATCAGACTGCTTTTTTGGCTAGTTTAAATTTGTGGAACTCTACTGCTGTCCATGGTTACAATTCCCCAGACAAAATAAATTGAATAGCTCCTCTGCTTTTCCTAGCTGAACATCTGGTCCAAGATTTTGCTTTGTAAAAATGACAGACTAATGGTGTTTCTTTTATTATCATTTTTTGCTTTCTTGGTGTTTTATGAAACAACATGAGGCTGAAAGTAGTAACCACTTTTAAATGTCACTCTGCACAGATTAGCACAATTTATATTAGAATTAATTAAATATAAAAGCTAATAAATAGAAAACTAATAAAAATTAAATAAAAATTATTAAAATTAGTAAATAAATTAAAAATCCAGGTATTTATAACTTCTCTGTGTATGTAATTTTTCAGATTTGTTTCTCTAAATATGCAGGGTAGGATAATCAAGAGTGAGTTAACATCAGACCTGTGAGGGGGTGGGGGTCTGGGCTGACAAGCAAAGGACTTGGAGTGAGGTGAACACAAAATCACCAAGATAGAACTCCAGGAGACCAACTCCTGCACTTTCAGGTACACAAGGAAGTGCCTGTTCTGGGGCGAACACCACCACCACCCCAACCCTTTCTGACAGCTCAGCATGCTGGGGTGCCTCTTGAAGTGCTGCACACTGCTGCTACAGCATGGGGAACAAGTCTGAGGAGATCAGTGTGTGTGCAGCTGGAGGGCTACAATCCTGTTTGGATCACAGGAGCTTAGTGGGATATCTGCTATGGCTGGAGGATTGCAGTGGAGGGATACACAGTTTTCAGGAGCAAGGGGCCTTTATGTGAGAGAACAGCTGGGATGCATGGACTTGTGCCTCGGGATAGATAAGCCAGCTGAAAGCTTATGGGTAAAGATGAGAAAAGATCAATATGGGTGTAGTGTCTGCTACAGCCAGCTGATAAGGAAGAATAAGTGGCCAAGACTACTGACTTCATGGATGACTTCAGCCACCTTGGTATGTGCTGAAGGAACAACACAGCAGGGCATACACAATCAAGGATGCTTCTGGAGAGAAGCCACGACAGCCTCATGACCCAGGTGATAAAGAAGCAAATGAGTTGAGATGTTCTGCTGGATCTATGCTCAGAAACAAGGGCTCATTGGAATTGCAAATGCTGGAGGCAGCCTTGGCTGCAGCGACCATGAGATGTTGGAGTTTGGGATTCAGAGGAGTATAGCAAAAAACCAAGTTCACATCCGTAGAGTTCAGAGACCAGAGGCCAAATCCTTGGCCTCTTTAAGGATCTGCTTGGGAAAATCCCATGGCATAATGCTGTGGAGGAAGGAGTGGCCCAAGAAAGTTGGTTCATATTCAAGGCTAACCTGCAAGTCCTGTCAGGGTGATTGGGCAATGCAACAAGTTGCTCTGAGAAAATTAATATCTCCATTGTTGAAGACATTCAAAAGGAGTCTAGACACAGTCTATGTGTCCTGCTTAAGCAGTGGTATTAGATAGGATGACCTCCAGATGTCCCTTCCAACCTCAGCCATTCTTTGATTCTACAGTTCCGAGATTCTGTGAACTGATACATAAAGGTTAAGAAACAATTTACTTGACCTACATTTTGAAATATACTTAAGATGGCATGCAGGATAATACATTTAATAAGACAAATATCAATCTTACTTAAGCTGGCCACGCTATTTCCTTCCAAACAATCCTTTAATCCTATACTTGATATTTGGGTGGTTTTATGCTGAGAATTAGTAACTCTTTCTAAAAGAGAAAAATATATTCATAATGTGCAGCATCCAGACAAAGTGATCTATTCTGGTTTTGACACAAGTTATCCTCCAAATGAAATTGAAGCAGGGAGATAATCAGAAGGTAGAAGAACTACAGCTGTGTTTGGTATATGACTAATCAAAGAAAGAAACTGTTTGCTTTGATTCTTATCCTGCTGTCCTGTAAAGAATTAATGCAAGCAGCTGACACTCTGAGCATTTACTTTGTAAATGGGGAAATCAAAGAAGAAGACAAAAATCATAGTACAATTACAACTGTCCCTGAAAAATGGAGTAGCCTAAACAGCAATGTGTTTCCTCAGGCTTCAAGGTTTAAAAATAATAAAAGAATTACATCTTAGCAGACTTATTACTGCTCTTTATCATCTGTTCATGGCCAAGATTTCTCATATGTAAAAATTCTCCTTTAAGTTATATAAATCTTCTCTTCACAGTGAAAATAATTCCAGAAAACTGACAGTAGTAGCACCAAATACCTGTGTCCCACTTCTGCACAGTGGACATATGAATAGATGCTGATAAAGTCAATCTGAACTCTTTTCTTAATCCTTCCTGAGGCATTATATTTTTATTATTCAAAATGGAACTTTGCAGTCTCCTAGGCACAAGGGTCTATTATTCTGTGCATATGTTTCTGTTTGTGTATGGATGTAAATATATAAATAAACTACAGAAGAAACCAGGGCTCACTGTTCCAAAGACTAAATGTTCCAAAACTCCTTGGCAGTCAGCAGATCAGATGTGTGTGCTTTTAATTTTTTTATTTTTATTTTTATTTTTTTATGAACTAAGATGTTTAAAAACAAACATTTTCACTGTCTGGAGAATATGATCCCATTTCCAAGGTGTGGCAGAGGAATGCACAGGTGCTTGTAAAACCAATTTTTAGATACTCATATACTGTTGTAAATTGTTTATGTACCAGTGAAAGGTATAGAACTGTACATCCAGAAGGAAATTAAGGCCCTAGTGCAGACAGACTAGCAAGGTTTTGAGTTGAAGTAGCTCCATATTTTTGGGCACTCTGTTCTATAAGCTGTATTTGCTTTGCATCTTTTTAATCAAATACATGCCTGATTTTTTTTTCACTAGGGCAATAGATGATTAAGGCAGTATATACCATGAAAGAAGACAATATCTAGTAAATTACTCCAAGTAAGAGTTGTAATAGAGAGATTCTTGCAGCCTGAACTCCCTCCACAATATACCTGTCAAGCTCCTGAGGGCACTATTAGGCTACATTTAGGCTACCCTGATCAGTACATATTATTGCCATCAAAATTTACAGGTTTTTCTGTAAAAAACCTGTAAAAAATCAGTTCTGACTCCTTCACTGATTCATACCTATATTGGAGAGCCAGAGACCATCTGGCAGATCAAGAGAAGAAACTGGTGTGTGACAGGGGCAGCAGACAGGCTCTGTCTGGTCTGAGATTGAAGAGAATTTAAGAGCAAGGTCCAAAGATGTGCTCTTTTTTTCTAGCTCAGACTGTGCTTGTGGCTGGGCTCCAAGTATTGCACTTGCTATCAGTGTAGACTCCTGATGCACCTGACATGCAGGTCTTTCTCTCCCACAGCCCCAGAGCCCTCAGTCTCTGCACCAGGGCGGTGGCTCCAGCTCCACCGCTGCTCCCCCGGCAGCCAGGGCAGTTCACAGCCTCCCCTCCTCTCCCCAGGCCCCCACCATGGCATGCAAGGGTGCCAGTGCTGTGGGAGGACAGTCTTAATTCTGGGGGGCTTGGAAGCAGCTGATGATCCCTCCTGGAGAGGAGCTGCAGGATCCACAGGTGACGAGTGCAAGGTGTGTTTAACTCAGGCAGCCAGGCTGAGCTGGCGCTGTGTGTCGGCCATAAGGAGATGTCACCCAGGCCGCTGGATCACGGGTGGGTTAAGACTCATGTTCAGAGTATGGATACTAGAAACAGTAGCCTGCAGAAGGTCTGTGGGGTGGGATGGGCTTCAGGAGACAGCGGCACACACTGTGTTAGAACTGAATATTTTCATACTTGTGCATGCAGAGCTGCCTTGGATGGTGAATGGTCAGTTGCCCTTTATTTATGGGCAGAAAAAGTCATGACCAATGTAACTGAACTTTATTTTTTTTTTCTTCTAGAAAACCTAATAAACCTTCTGCAGTAGGTTAAGTGCAGCTCCTGAGAGCAGTTTCTGGGGCTGGCTCCTGTAAAGCCTAAAATTTTCTCTTTCAGTATTGTGGTCACAGCCGCCCATCAAGCTGTGAAGCCACTAAGACCCAAAATACACAATAAACAGAGAGAAGACCCCCCTTAAGAGAAGTTTTCATGCTTTTTGCAACAAAGCAGAGAACTGTTAAATATTGCAGATGTCTCTGAACTATTTTTCAGGGATGAAATTGCAACTTTGCAGTGTCTCCACCTCCATTAATATGCTTTTGAGAGAAGCAGAGCTTGAGATGTATGTGAAATATTTTTTTTTTGCTTCCCCATAAAATGTCTTAGCTCGCATTTAATTTTATCCATGATTATTTACAATAAAATTACTTTCATCTACATATAAATCCTTACCTGGTGCATTCTTTTTCCAAATTGCTTTATTAATCCTTAGTTATTATTAACTAGAAATGGTACAAACAGCACAATCATTTTCTTAACTCTGGCCGACAGCTGGGCTTTAATAGACTACAAAGCATGACTTTGGTATCTGGATTTTATTTCTCCTCTGCATTAGCAATGTCACATGGTTGCAGAAGGCAAAAAAAAAAAATAAAAGAGATCTATTTCTGACTGTCATTTTTAACTATATCGAGACAATGTTTTATTATAACTATAATGGATTAAAACTCATGGTACATTCTGCAGAAGTAATGCCAGCAGACAAAGCAGTTAGAGCTTTGTATTCACAATTATTAGTTGGGGTTTTTTTTGTAATTTTTCATAACCCTCTACCGTAACTATAAGTTTACATGTGTGTTATTGGCAATATTGGTCTCTCCGTGCCATGTTTGTGGGACCCACAAATTCTGTGATGTGCGAAACAAATTGTGTAACTTCTTTGCAGTGACAATTGATCTGGTGAAATATTTTTGTTTAACAGAACAAGATACTGGAAATTGCTTGGTTCAGGAAGAGCATGATTTTTCCATGGATACTCTTCATGCGTTTGCTGGAGCTGTGCTTCTTTGGCTTCTTTTAGCCACCTACTGGAAGTCTTACTAATGATATAAAAGTCATATAAATTAAGTACAGGGATAGAGGATCTTTCAGGTTCTACATCTAAATAGTAGGCAGAAGAGTGGAAGTATGCTGATAATACTGAAAATACTTGAAGTATTTGCATTTTGTATGTATCACAAAATGAGTGGTTTTTTCCCAAACAACAGTGTTATTCCTTTTAAAGATATTTTGCATGTAGACTGTTAACCCACAGGGTAAAACTAGTTTCCCAGCTGATATTGCCATATTCTCAAGTTCACTATATGTCCTGCATCAAAACAGAATCAGAATTAAAGAGTTCTGATCTTCTTCTCTGTCCAAGCATTTGTAGAAGGTGCTTTGGAAATTTGAGAAAATGACCTACTTTTAAATTAAAGAAATGCTTTATATAATTGGATGTGGAGTTTTTCTAATATAATCAGGATAAAGGATATAAAACTGTACAAAATAAAAAAATCTGCCATTTAGAGAGATATGAATGTACAATGCAAATGTAAGAACTATGGCCCAAGGACTATGAAAGTGATCTGATGAAAGAATTATAATGGAATCTTTTTTAAAGGGGTTTCTGTTATTGACATCTTAGACATTTACATAAGAGTTCAAGGAATGGAAAATGAGGACTAGTTCATGTAAAAGAGATCCATTTCAGGAAAAATGAGAAAACACAGTAGGAAAAAAATTATTAAAGTCTAATGAATCACTAAGATATAGGAACTTGTTATCAAAACCTGTATTTCTTTTAAACAAGGAAACTTAACTATTTTAGAATAATTTTTAAAACTTTCCTACTTCATAAACTCTTAACTAAGCTAATAATTTTTACATTGGTTCAAGAAGCAGGGTTTCAGACCTATGGCTAAGAAAAATGTATAGCTGTGCCCCCAGCTACTTGTGTGACCTTGAACCATTTAATTTTTTCTGGATTTAAAATTCTGATTCCTAAGTTTAAGGAGCATATCCTTAGCAGTAAGGTAGATTTGTTGAGATACTAAAATAATGGGTTACATGTGCCAGTACAGCTCACATGTTGGATGAATAAATACTATTTAACTATTGTTAAAAATGTTAACATTGTTAACAATGAAAGTCAATTATGTTTTAGTTCTTCCCACTCTTTAACCATCTTTACTAATGCAGTCTTGGAAAGGTAACCCCTCCAAAAAAACCCCAAACAAAACTAGCTTCTCTCTTCTAACGGCAAATTGGCAGATTGCCATTCACAGAAGCCAATGGTATTGTTGGAGGGCCCAAATATTCCATCCTCCCAACACTCCTCACTCTATTCTTTATATTTTGAATTGCACTTTTGTGTGTTTCAAAACATGTCTGCAGATTGAGAGAGACTCACTTCCTAGCTCTCTGTCTACTGTAAGACTAAATGTTCTATAAGAACCCAATCCTTGAAGAAAGCATAAGCACTCATGTGCTAAAAAGTGATTGCTCAGTATAACAGTGTTTCATTGTAATATAGAGTAATGTGCATTATGTACTTTTTGGCTCATTTTTTTGCTATTTAAAATGGGTCTGAAAAGATTGACTTACACGTTAGATGGGGTTCTTGTGTTAAGTTGGTCCATTGCATCTGGAAAGGATCAAATATCAAGAGAGACTACAGCTACACATCAAATTCCTTTCCAATACATGCAGTTCCTTGATTTGAAAACTAGGAATAAGCTTGATGCTTTCACCAATTATTGGTGAGACTAAAAATGGAACTTTCCCCTCAGTTTTATTAAATCAACCCAAGCTATATAGAATGAAGAACCTTCTTTTTACATACAGCCTTGTGCAGAATGCTGTAAACTGTCAGAAACACTTAACTTCATGCTGAAATGTTTTATACCTACTCTGTCTCTCTCTTGATATTTGCCATTGTGAAAAGGAAAGGACAAGTAAGGCAGCTGAAAGTTACCCTGACACCACCAGCACATTCACACACAAACTCACACACACAAAGACAAGAAAAAAGAAAAGAAAAAAAATGTTTTCAATTATAAATAGTGAATTGTAAGAAACAGCTGCAACATGTTTCTGAATTCTTTGTTTCTAACTGCTTTCCCTTCATGCCTTGAGCAACCAAAAGGATTAATTCTGGGTAGTTATTTAAATATAGTTACTTGCTTAAAATCCTCTGCCAAGATCAGAGAAAAGGGATTAGGATTAAACTGTTCTAATCAAAAGTAGTGTGGGTTGGTTGATTTTTTTTTCCCTGATAGAAACTCCATTCATTCAAGAAAGAAGTATTAACACTGTAGGGACTTCAGTGTTGTATACTGCATATGTTTCAGTGCTAATCAATACCAAATACAGAAAAAGGTTTTTATTTTTTTTCCATAGACATCAATGGATGTATTAAGAGATGTTAAGGGTAGTAGTAAAATACCATGTTGCAAAATGACATCAGCACTAAGTGTGTTTCTATTTTTACCAGTTTGTAGAATGACTTTGATTTGTTTGAATTCCTAACAGAAGTCATACACACCAAGTTTGCAACTAGCTTCAGATAGAGCTCATTCTTGGTGTGACTGTAATTGCAATAATGACAATAACCAGAACATTTTGCTTCTCTAAAAGATGAGGTACAACAAAATTGTAAGGATAACTTATTTTGATCATGCTGTTCCTTTAGGTCTTCGTTTTCATTATTTTATACTTTTTTCCTTTTTTTTTTGTTTGAAAATGACTGCTAGTGCCTATTTGCAGACATAATGATTCTTATTAAAGATGCTTAAATTCAATCTAGATATTTATTTAATTATTATTATTTATTGTGCATGGGGTGAAAACACAATTTTTTGTTAGGCATAATGGATATTTTAATGACGAATAGTGTGGACATATTGATCTAAGTCATACTTCAGAAGGATATACTGCATCTTACAAGGGTCACAGCAGGTTGATAGTTTTTTCATTTAAACTGGTTGAACTGCTGCAGAGATCATGTGTTACCCATTCCTGTGCAGTATGGATGTCTGGAACCAGTTTCTATTTCTGGAACAAATAGGAAACTTAATGTCAGGCTACCAAAGTGCCATCTCCATTTAGTGCTTCCTGAAAGAGGTGTTACTATGCTTAATCCTCTAGTCTTCTGCATAGTCTTGCACCCACAGATGCAGGTATTAAAGATGTTGCAGTCAGTTGTTCTACACTTGGAGAGGAGCACTTACTGCAGGTTATTTTCAAGTATTCTATTGCCCATTTATAATCAGAGAATGAATGGTCAGTGGATAGAAGTGCAATAATGGGGGTAGCTGAGGTATTCTTATATGTGTCCATGGAGTGAGGAAAGTCCTGGCAGGTACTAGGATGAAGTCCCTGCTAATTTTTGGAAGTGCTTTTTATGATGGTAGAAGATTGTCTGAGAGAGCAAAACTAGTGGAAGATAACTGTAAGCATTTGTGTTGAGCATCTATGGGAAAGAGAGAAATTATGCATGTCAGTGTTGTTCTTACCTTATTTAATAATTCTGTGGCTATAAGCCTGATATTAAATGTATCCTTCCTTCCAGAAATTAATTGCAATCTCATTGAAGATAAATATGAAATATTTATTCGTATTTATTCCATCACATTGCTGAAACATCTTCTAGCAGTGGATGAAAGCTGGCTCAGTTATTGTGGAAACATTGATTGTTGGGATCATTATTGATGAGGAAACAGATTGGAAATGAGTTTGGAAAATATTTCTACAGACTCATGCAGCAATCCAGCAGTAGGTTGGAGATAACTTAGATGTTGATTTCTTGGGAGCAGAAACTGTCTCTTTCACAACATGTATGGATCAAAATAATGACTGGGCAGCATTAGCAATATTGCAAGCAGTAATAATGTTGTTTAGCTGCCCATTTGTCCTGTGATAGTTGACTAATCTGGCCTCTTGATAGCTCAGTTAGGCAGAGAAATTAGTAGAGGAGCTTTTAAGCCAGTCTTTTGTTTCTCTGAATTGGAAAGTTTCAAACTTTCCAAAATCTTTTTAAAAATATAAAAAATATTCGCAATTTTCTCTAAAGTTTTGTTCTAGTGATTTTTTATGTGCTTTTTTGGTCTTTCTTGGGCTCTTTTTCTTTTTTTTCCCCTGCCTTCCTACTGTTTCTCTTACAGAAACTTGTGCAAACATAGCCCTTATCTGTGATGCTTGGGGGATTGCCTGAATCTTGAGGATATCTCTTTACTGACTTTTTTCAGAAGAAGTACTAGTTAATGTTGCTTTAAAGATCCCCTTTCTAAAAAAAATGGGTCCTGATATAATATTTCCTTCTTTCAGCTTGATAGAAAGGAGACTCCAGTTTCTGATTTTTAGAAAATGCTTCTTGATTCTGTACTGCTGGGCTCTAAACATGAAGCACTTTCTAAACATTTAGCACTGAAGCAAAATAAAAGTTTATGTACCAATACTGTGTGTACAAACACAAAAAGAAGCTTAGAAACAAAAATTTAAATACTTGGTAGCTAGGAACCTTTTCAGTTATTTAACTTCTTGTCGAAAATCCCATACTTTCACCCTTTGAACCACTGTTTCTCACAAAATGTCTTCTTACCATGGCCCTCTGCTCTGAATAATCTTTCCTGGTATTTCTTAGTGAGGTTCTGTTGGATATAGGTTTTGGGATACAAATGCCTTTCATTGTTCCTTGGGAAGCTATGTGCTCTGTTTTTAGGGTTCCTGTCAGTCCTACTGGACAAACAGATCACAAACAACAGAGATTTTTGTTTGTACTTTGTTGTACTTTGTTTCTGCATGAGTTGTCACTTGATATTTTGATATGTTCTTGAGCTCAGAATCTCTGGAAAAATATTGGCACAAGTCATATAAATTAATTTAACTGAATGGCTTAGTTAATGTTAGGTGTGTTATTTGGTAAGGGTATGAAGAGGAAATCTGCCCTTTCCATTTTTTGCTGCAAGTTAATGTCACATAAACAGATATTTTGTTTGCTATATTATGCTTTATGTCAGAAAATAACTTCTTTTAATTGTCTAAAATGAAGGATGATACCTTAATCTGTGACTATAACCAATACTATTTTTCCTCCTCTTTTCTGTATAGTACAATTCTAACTAAATTATGCAAGTAAGGGCTCACTTTTGTAACCAGTTGGGTGAAGCAGAGGTCACACAGAGTAACTTTTTTTTTACTGTCTGTTGTCCCCTGTCAAAAGGCCAAAAAAAGAGAAAAGAGTACTCCAGCATTTCCCTAAATAATTGTTATCTGTGTCACAATAACTGGCACAGACTCTCATTATTTGGATAGTTGGCACAATGCTCTACACATATGAAAATTCTCCTAGAGAAAGATATAGAAAAGACATAGTTTAGCTGATTTGGACTTCCTTTGACAAAGTAACTGATCTCATAATGCAGAGAAGATGTCTCGGTCTGCCCTTCAATGGAACAAGTGTATCTACAAAAAGCTTTTCCTTGGGTCAGGTGATTGTACCTTGCCATGAATTATTAACAGGAAGGTACAGAAATATTTTTGGTCTCCTGGCTTATGCATACCCTTTCACTGTCTTGTTTAGAAATTAATTAAATCAATTTTTATATTGGATATGGTGTCAGTATTGCAAAATGCTTTGTTTCATTTTTCATGCATAAAGATGTTTGAGTCTTAGTGCCTTTTTGCTTGGAGCCAGATGGAACTTATCCAAGATATGACTAGTCCTGCTGAGCCTTGGCACCTGACTGCTCTTATATTGTCAAAAACCTTGGTAGCTCAAGGTCCTTCGAGAGCATACGCTGCTCTATTTTATGACTTTCTGGCAGTGTTTTTTAGTGTTTTTTCTTTGTGTAGTCTGTCCCTAAAGAAAATGTTACTTTTTTTCTCTCTGGGAATGGAGTTCTTCTACCCAGTGTAGCTGTGTGATTTTATTTTATTTAGTTGTGGTGTGACTTGTAAAAAATTAGACATGATGGGGAATTGTCCTATGATGCAACATTCCTTAGTTACTGAATAGGTCCAATGTGGGTGCCAATTAACTCTTGAGAATGTTTATATCATTGAGCTCTAAAATTATCTATTCAGTACAGGTCAGACTAACAGATTGTCTTTTTCACAACACAGCAAGGATTTGGGATTTTAAAACAGATGCATAAAAATATTTTGTAGTCTAGCTGACTCCTTCGGGTTTGCTTTTCTTCTCTTTTAGCCATATGAAAGATGTAACAGGAATTCTCAAGAGGTTACCCAGTGCATTCGAGCCTCACCAAAACTGAACAGAAGCTTTTCATCTTTGTTGAAGCTAAGTTCCTAGGAAATTCATTAGCATTTTTCATGAAAATCCCTTGCCTTTATATTTGTATCTAGGTGACAGTGGCAAAAAATGGGGAATGTAGTCTTTGTTTTCCATTACTTATTTTTTGTTTATTTAAAGCTATATTTTTCTCTTCAGATTTTCTATGCATTGATGGCTACAGTCCTATAAGCTTCCACCCTTGTGGCTTACACATAGATAATATGTGAGATGTTGTGAGAGAATGTGGTGCAAGATCTTAGTGCTGAATCTCAAACCTGAGTCTCAAACCTTTGGAAGCTATGTTGCAGAGATTTTTAGCTGCCCAGCATGGAATATCTGCTTTGGCTAAAAACATTGTAGTTTGTACATCTGTGTCCTTATTTCTCCACAACATGATCTTTAATATTCTTCAGATATGCATGGCACTGCAGGTCGGCCCCAAAAGAGCTGATCATTGTTGAGAAGAGTAAATCATGAGATAGTTAATTTTCCAGACAAAGTGGCAGTGTTCTGGCAATGGGGAATACTTTGAAGCTGTGAAAGCTTGTTCTGAAGTGACAGAATCAATGTCCATGACACAGATTTGAATGCTTTCCTATTAGGCAGTCAGACCTGTTTCTAGAGTACCAAGGGATCATCTTAGCTAATCACTGACATTATCCATGACAGGAGCCTGTGAGGCCATAAATAACTTACCCAGGATATTTATGTGGGGATGTTGGTGGACAGTGTTGTTCTTTCAACCCTTTATGTAGATTCATAGTACTCCTTACAGAGCAAAAGAAATTCAGACAGAGCAGGGGCAGTCTGGGAAACTATTTTCACTGTTGAAATAAATCTTTCTTCCTTTATCAAATGCTGCTTTCAGTATCACTGTAAAAACTATAGGGAGCCAGTGAGAACAGACCAGGCATCTCATGCATGGTTTCAAAATACTATAGTGCATTATCCAGAGTCTGAATGGTGTTTAACCTGCAGTACAACCCCAAAATAAAGCTATGTCTCCATCTCATCACAACAGATATAAGTTTCATTGGCACAGATATATCAAGTCCAGTGCTTTTTGCCATTGTTGGATTTGCTGTACCTGCCCAGATCACGTACCTCACTGCAGATGTACACACAAAGCACATTCCACTCCCTGGGTTCTACCCGAAGGCCGATGGGATGCCTTGGCAATGGAGGCATAGGCTGCCTCTTGCAACCAAACCAATGCACAGAACCTTCCAGACTGTCCCCTGAGGGGAGAAGGGCCACACTAGATAAATTGTTGTGGTGGCTGTAGCTTGCTGTTATGCAGTATCTTTCCTGAGAAGCCCATGGAGCTTCACTTGTTATGACCCAGTAGATTACCAGATAGGATGCACAAAAGTAGCAAATACACACACACACTAATCTGTATTAATATAAAATGCACTAACTTAAAAGAAAAAAATCTGGCACTATACTCCAATGGAAAGAAGATTCTGTAAAACTAACATTTGAAGTTATATTATATACAACAGAATGATAATATTGCACACGTAGAAAAAAAGGAAAATGAGGTTGCATGCTATTTAACTAAAACAAATTAAAATTACTCTAGGAACACCATTGGATAGATTCCCAGTTGGGTTAGATTGTTTAGTTCCATTGATTTGAGTAGAATTGTTCCATTACGAACTGAGTGAATAACTCACTAGGATATAATTTTTGCACTAAAATCAATACACAAAGAAATAATCATAGTTATGTTCAGCCTATTGCTGCAACCATCCAAATGCCTGTTCAGAGGGAAGGTAGGTAGATTTTCTTTGACATCATTTGTGTGAGCAGCACAGAATTCAGTCCATATATTCACGTTGAAAGGTAGATTTGTGTCATGAAAATCTGGTTATTTTCTTATTTACAGAGGTTCATCAACAGACTGCTGAAACTAGCATCTTATCTTTATCAAGACCTTAAAAAGTATAAAAAACCCTATAAGATGAAATAAGAATTTATGCGTATACCCAAAAATAAATTTGAATTAAATGCATAAAACAATTATATTTATAAGATTTCTACCATTAATATTTATACTTAATAAATATCTTAAATTTATAATAAAAATATTTAATTTTTTAAAAGAGTTTTTAAAATAAACATATTTCATATAATTCATTAAGGTTTCAGTTCTTTTTCCTTTGAAGGAAAGAAGACTGTCAAAATACAGAATTAAAAGTACATATGTTCCTTTATTCTCACAGCTTCCAAATGAATTTATTCAACTATAGGCTAGATATTTTTCTGTCTCTGGTAAATTGCATAAGTTCTGGATTTTACCCTGAAGCCATATATATGCTTTTCATTCATTTTTTCTGCTCAGATTTATGCAAACTTCTTAAGTCATGGGAAAAGCTTACCCCAAATTAGTCCAGTCTGACTGATGTGCAACATGCCTATGCCTATGCAATCTTCTGTGATTGATTATGTGGATTATGTATTTACTTCAGAAAATACATTCCTCCACTGGTTTCTAATAGGTAATTTTTGGCCCACTCTGTCCTGCGAAGCATATATGATTCAACATTAGATGTGTCTGTGCTTAAAATACTCCACAGTTACCTGTAAACTTCTGAGGGAAATTAACAGGAACACTGTGAACAGAACCTGTGAAGTTTGACTTTTGCAAAGTGTTTTTTTTCTATCTGTTATCTTTGTGCTTAAAGTTTTAGCACTGAAGTTTTCTGTTAACACCTTTGGCAGAAAATAAACAAACCATATTTTTAACAGCTGCAATTTTTCAAAAGTTTGTTCCACCTTTTTTAGGACAGATGATTGCTCAGCAGTGGGTAAGGTTGGAAAGGAAAAAGGTAGAGTCATCTGGTCCAGCCTCCCTGCTACAGAAACTTAAGGGAAAAGCAAAATTTCACGACTCAGAAAACTGAGGTCATGCACAACTTGCTCTTCTGCTTAAACTGAATTGATCCCCAGTCCTTAATATTTATAGAGGAAATATGTATTTAGGTGTACCAAGAGTTAAGCTACAATGTATGTTTAAACTAATGCATAAGTGTATATTTGTGTAACAAATGTGTTTAAGTAATAATTGATCCTGGTTAATCAAAAAATGTACCCTTAAAAACCATTACTGTTGAAATGTTAAGCCTATTTCTGGGCAAAATTTAACACTGCCGCACCACAAAGTACTAATGAAGCCACCCAGAGTGTACATTCCTTATATGCTAGATCTCTATATCAGTTTCAAAGTGTTGAAACAAAATCAGAGGAATTTACACATGAAGCTGCTCCTTTCAGTCTAGTGAAAAAAAAATGCAGTCCTTTTTCGTGACTTATATTATCACAGATTTATTATATTAAAGTACTTATTGGCCTTTGAGGTAAATGTTATTAGTGGAGAAACTATCTAATTGTCTCTAATTTTCTTGTCCAAATGGACATTTTTCATGCTGGCATCTCTTTTTGTGGCCATTGGGAGCCTTTTCTTTCTCTGCTTTTTGACTTCTGTCTGATGTGTGGTGTCTGCAAGGCTGCTGCTTTCCTCACAGCTCAGCAGCTGTCTCTTTATTCAGTTGCTTCCACGACTCATGGGACACAATTATTTCAGAAATGTTCATTTTAATAGACTTGTTATTCCTATACAGTGTATGATTATTTGGAAGCATTTGAATGTAAATATCTAAATGTGTCATTTGATCCATACTGCTGGAGTCCAGTTTTCATGTGTTTTTAAGCCTTTGGCATTCTCTATTATTCTGAGTTTTATCTTTGCTGCACTTGAGATATCCTTGTCTTGTCAGGTTATGTTGAACTTTGCAAATACAGATATTCCAAAAGCAATTTTACTTTTGATATCTGCTTCAGACTTTCCTTTGTGATGGTAATTCTGAGCTATCTGAATGAATCCACTCATTCAAGTTTCTAAACTTTGATGTAAATTTCTTGTTGCATATGAGAATTTTTCATTGTCCTTTATGTATTTTTCGTTCTCCTGTTTGATCACCAGTCCATGGGTAGTAGCTTTGTTTTTAGATCTGCTAGCTATGGTTCTTTTTCTTCCAATCAAGTTGATACAATCTACAAAGTAGAGAATATAGATATTTTACTTCTAGCTGAAAACTTTATCCTACCAGAATTTTCAAGCACTTTGGATTTGCTACATTCAAGGAAAATATGAATACAAATGCTGCCAGGAGAAATCTCTCACCCAATTCTTGCCAGAATAATTTATTTAATATGTACCATGTGAAGATTACACTTTACTAAAGCTTTTAAGTTCTCATGCAATCTGAACTTGCAGGTTTTTAGGAGAGAAACATTTACATTTTCCTGTGAAGTTGAAGGAACTGCCTTTCTACTTTCTGTGTTTATGTTACTTTGCATAAACATTTCTAATTTTACCTTTGCTATTAACTTATTTTTGAGGCCTGAAGTATTTAATAGAGCCGTACTCCTATTTTTACTACAAGGAATACTCGGAATATCTTTATATCAGCATTCCCTTCAGACCTTAATTGCTGTTTGGTGGAACCTATGCTCTTATATAATATGTGGAGCAGGTTCCACATCTGCTTTGAGAGAAGGACAACACTCTAATGAGTAGATTATAAAAAAACTGGCAACCTATTCTGTGCCAAGACACATACTGGTATTTAACCTACCTCACAGGAGAGAAACAGAGTTGTCACCTCAAAATAATCTGTACTTCTATGGTTAGGGCACGCTTGTGGGTAGGCAAGGACTGTGATTTTTAGTCAATGGAGACAAAAAAGTAATTTAAGCCTGGATCTCTCAAATCCCCAAAGACTGTACTAACTTTGGGGTATTTATTCAGTAAATAAAGAGGGAAGAAATTGGGCAGTGATTACTTTTTTTCTCCTTTCTTAAAAGTCAACCTGATTTCATTTTATAATCTCAGGGGATGGTTCATAATTGTGAGTTTTGGAAAAGGATAGACATCTAGCTTTATACAGGTGCTGAGTTTACAAACAGAAAAGTTTCTAAGTGTGGTACATAGAGGAGTTCAAGCACAGCTGGGGCACAGAGTGACTCAGAGATATTTGCGTATTCTATGTGAGATATTTATTTTAATAAAGAACTGCAACCAAACTAATAAGCCTTGACTGTCAGCCAGCTCTCCTGCCTAGTGATGCACACACATGCACTACATACTAACATGGTCTAAAATGCATGCCTTAGCCTGGTCTTCTTCACAGTTTAAATTCTGAGTCTGGACTTAAGTTTCCTGTAGTCCAGATTCTAATATTTGCTATATCCATTAAAGACTACAGCAAGGCAAGTTCTGTCCTGGCTTTGGAGACCATGTAAATATACTTTAATTGATGAATCTAACACTAGTCCAACCACCCCTCCTATTCTCAGTTTGATATAGGCCTATTTCAAATTTATTCAGTTTTTCATGCAGCTGCTACCCAGATTAAACACTGGACAACAGTGTCCCTCAGTATCAGTCATGCTTAGCTCCTACTTTACAAGTTGTCATATGCCTGACCATGCAGTGAAAAACTCACAGATTTTAAAATGATTTGTTATTAGCGAGTAGCTGAGAATTCATATACCTGTGGCTTGGAAAGAAAAAAAAAATTGAGAATTAACAATTGATTTGGCTCTCAGAACTCATCATAGGAAGATGCTAGCCAGTGGGAAAAAAATAAAATCAGTGTGCTGAAGTCCAGTGCAGTCTCCCAAATCCCATTCCAAATTCTGACCTCAGTCCTCTTTCTTTAAAATTTGCTTATTGTCTACCCGTTTTAATGTATGTTTAATTATCACCAACTTCCTGAACATTGTCCATGATCTGTTAGTTGATGTATCTGGACCAGATGATGGAAAAACTGGAAAGGATTGGATTCATCAAGGGTAATGTCTGTGACCTGGGCTCTATTCATACTCATTGGAGATGTAGTCAGCATAGTGAGTAGAGTCTGAAGTGCAATTTGTTTAATCTTAAAGCAACTGTCTAAGAAAAGTGAAATGAATCAAACCTCGAAAGTTCTCACTACTCTCCACTGAGCTGAAAGAGAGCCAAGGGGGACTAGCTTCCAAGTTTCTATGTAAATAGACAGGTATCAAGCATTTAGTTATTTGAGCCCTATCCCACAGAAATAGCACTGTTTAACAGATGTAGAAAAATACCTGAGATTTTATTGCAAACAGGCCTATTCTGTTTGAAGGCTGACTGACCAATTTGGACAGAAAGTATTGCACATGCAAACTGCTTGAGTTTGGGCACACAGTTACGTTCCTTTCTGTTCTACATGTGGATGGTCAGCAACAAGAGGTAAAGAAGCAGACAAAGCAGAAAAAAAAGACATATCATTCCATGTAGTTATACATATCTGAGTAATAGCTGTGAGATTTCAGTAGTACTTAACAACTAGACTTGTTTAGCTAATGTTGCTTAAAATTATGTCTGTTCTGAATGCAGTGTCAGAATTCTTAGACATGTAGTGCTTCTCTTGCTATACAAAGTGGTTGAGAACTGTAAAATGATGATTTTCTCTTTGTGACTGCATTCCTAAAACTTGAGTTTAGTTTGGTGTTGAACCTTGTGTATCTTCTTCAAGTTCCTCAAGTTAAACACTAAAACTTACAGAACATACTTTCTGCATGGAAATCACTTTTCTCTCTTCAAAAGCAGAAAAAGAAAGAAAGGTTAATGTAGAAAAGCAACTTATATCAAAGCCTTTGCTACTTCTTGTAGGTTTTTGTAATCAGAAATTTGTGTTCTTTTTTTCCCTGTGTTAAATAAGAGGAAGAAAAGGGAAAAATACCTAAGCCCCTTGATTTTATGAAGTTATGAAATAATGACAGGAAACAAGGAATTTTGTTCTTTGGGGTGAATTGGCACAGGCATTATGATGAAGTTAAAATGCAGAACTTAATTGAAAGATGTGATAAACAAAACCCCTTGAAGGTCTCAGAATAATTTTGCCTGGTAGCAGTGACAGTCTACTATAATTGGGCACTAAATCTACCGCAAATTGCTGGTGAGAAGGGAAGGGAAAGGGAAAGGGAAAGGGAAAGGGAAAGGGAAAGGGAAAGGGAAAGGGAAAGGGAAAGGGAAAGGGAAAGGGAAAGGGAAAGGGAAAGGGAAAGGGAAAGGGAAAGGGAAAGGGAAAGGGAAAGGGAAAGGGAAAGGGAAAGGGGAAGGGGAAGGGGAAGGGGAAGGGGGAGGGGAAGGGGAAGGGGAAGGGGAAGGGGAAGGGAAGGGAAGGGAAGGGAAGGGAAGGGAAGGGAAGGGAAGGGAAGGGAAGGGAAGGGAAGGGAAGGGAAGATGGAAGGAACCTCCCCCCACCCCCTGAAATTAATTGTTCTTCTGTTCATTCCACCTCATTTCTCCCCAGTTATAAATGGGAAAAGTCATTCTGTCTAACTTGCATGAGTACAGCTCTATGGAAAAATAGCCTATACAGTGAATTTGATTTTTTTTTTGTCCCCCTGGTTTATTACTGAAATATTTAAAATAAAAGGAAATCCTGCAGAGCAAATTGCTATGGAAAACTCATAGAAAAGATTCTTGATTTTTTTTTCAGTTGTTTTGCTGTAAGATAAATTCTAAACATTTAATGTTAGACAGGAGTAGACATTTTTAAATCACAGGACCAAAAATGTTGAAATACTACTTCAACTCCATCATCTCTGGCTAACCCACTGTTGTTATTTAGGCAGAAAATTTTCTGAGGTTTGTGATAAACTTAACTCGTTGTCTGCACTTGTATGTTTTTCATAATAGCTTTAAGAAAAGCTCCATAAATCCACACTTATGCTGTTTTTTGAAAAAAGTCCAATGCATGATCCTACTGTGTGTAAAGTCTAGTGGTTAAAAGAACTCAAAAGAGTGTCCATCAGATTCATATACAGCACCATAGTTCCATTCAGAATTTCAATTTGCCTTTTAATAAACACATTAAGGAGGCTCAGTTGTTGTTGGACCCAGGTTATGTCTAATTTCTCATTGAGATGGTGAAGAAAAACAGTATGTTTTGCCCTAAAAAGTCAGTATATGAGCTCAGTCTACCTCTTCTCAGTGCCTTTTATATTAATAGGCAGAGTTATCCACACAGGCTTTATTTACAATATACTGTGTTTATAGTCCCTATTGTACATCTTGCTAGAGCTAACATTTTCATAATGATGAGGAACAGCTGGCCACAAACTGTTGTTTCTCATTAAAAAGACATGTTTCCCAAGCTTCTGGGGATTCTTTATACTAAGACAATACATATTACTGACATTTTGCCCTTTTAATTTTCCTTTAGCTCTTCACTTGTGGGATATCTAGGTTTCAGAGTTCTAACAGAATAGTCAAAATGCTTTTGAGAGAGAACCAAGTAGAAACCTACTTTGGGTCATTAAAGATCCCAGTGAACTCTGAACAACAGAAGATGTAGCCTGGACACATTCCAGCTTGTAAACTGCACTGTTATCTATTTAATAATGTATTTTCAACAAGGTAATCCTGCCTTTAAAAATCCTTAAAAGGCTTCTGTAGTACTGTATTGTACTATTGAACCTATGATGACCACTGTATTCTACTCCAAGAATAGCTTCACTCCAGATGCGGATATAATTTCTACATAGTGATTTCAACTAGGAGAAGATAAACCATGAGTATTGTACTAATTACACCAGAAGCTTGTTTTCCATATAGACAGCTTAGCAATCATAGGAAGTCCACCTGAAAATTAGTTTTGGTTTGATTTGATGCTCTGATGTAAAAGTATTTGTGCTCACCTACTTAGTCTAAAATTGACTGGTTTTGGTATTTTGTCATTCTAAAAAGAAGTGGAACTAAACTTGAAAGCATATTCCATGGGTTAAAGGGTTAAATATTGTGAAGAGCTTCTGCAGTTTCTATTCATCACCTGACTGGAATCACTGGACAACTAGCAGAGTTCATGGGGTGGCATGAAAAAACCAAGTAAGTCTGCTAAAACTTCAAAAGCCACCTTCTCCTGCTCTGTGAAGTGCTGCAAATTTTAGTGATGACTGTTTAATATTTCTCAAGCGTGTGACAATTTCTGTTGTTATAGGTCTCTAAGGTCCTAAAAGGACAGCCAATGTTCATGCAGCACTGGGATGTACCACACAGAAATACATAATTCTGTGACTAATGAAGGCACTGAAAGTGTTTTGTAGTAGTATTTTGTGTAGGAAAATATGTATTTCCCAATATAAATTTTAGAGATTGAATAAACAAAAGATATATTTAAACTATATTTACAGCTGCATTTAACTAGATATTTTGCTTAAATTGTAGCTGTGCATGGAATCAAACCATGCAGTCTGCTGAGTGTATTTAAAAACAGGTAAAGATTAACCAGCATACATGCACAACAGAAAGAACCTTTCCGTGTTATACATAACTCAAACAGGACTTGGGTGCAGTGCCTGCAGACTGAAGTTCCTGCCTGATGCAAATAATCGTACCATCTAACCCAAAGAAAGATTAAAGACATGGAAGAAAAATAAATAAAAGGGGTAGGAAATGCTACTGGCAGTCTATATTGTTCAAAGATGCAAGGACTAGAGATTTAGTCAGAATTCTTCCCAATAGTCTCTCTGCAGTCACCATTTTCTGTCATACCCTCCCGTCAGGGCTATGACCTAAGCTCATTGCAATACGAAAAAACACATTATAATTTATTACTGTTTTCTAATCCAATATATGAATGTATTCAACTGGATGCCTCCAAAAAAAATTTTTGTATATATAAAAATATATATGAAAGTTTTTTATTGTATTTAATGAGGAGTAAAATTTAACAGGTAACAAAATATTCCATGAAGATTTATGCTCTTGCTGTATCTGTTTCTTTTGTATTCATCTCATTTGGCTTTCATTTTGCTTTCAACTCGAATTTGGTCAATCCTGAAATTCAGAGCTATGGCATTATCTTTGCTAGTTTTCTGAAAAAGCCCAAATAAAACAAGTAGATATTTGAGTTGGTGTGTGTCATCATTTCAATAGATCTTTAGAATGCCATTAAGAGAACACATTTGAGATATGTGAAGGACCTAGAGCACATGTCATGTGTAGTGTCTGAGAGATCTGGAGTTGTTCAGCCTGGAGAAAAGAAGGCTCAGGGGAAACCTTATCACTCTCTTCCTGAAGGGAGGTTGTAGCAAGGTGGGAGTCAGATTTTTCTCCCACATAGCAAATGACAGGATGAGAGGAAATGACTTCAAGTTGCACCAATGGAGGGTTAGATAGATATTAGGAAAACTTTCTTCACTGAGAGGGTTGTCGAGCATTGGAATAGTCTGCCAAAGGAGTCATTGTCCCTGGAGGCAGTCAAAATGTAAGTAGATGTAGCACATCTGTAGAGATGCTCAGAGAAGTGAATAATGAATCTGTAGCTTGTAATAAGTTTCTCAGTTTGTATTTACAAAAGGTAATGAATAGTAAAAAAGAGTATTAAAAAAGAGTATAATTACTTCCCTCTCCCCTCCTCCCAGACAGGACATGGGGAAAAACAGAACTAAAGGACCGAGCAGAAGGAAGTGCTTCATGCTGGAAGAGATACATCCCAGAAGGAACTATGCCTCATGAAATGACTTGCAAGTACCAATGGAAGAAAAGAGTGAGAAACAAAGAGGCTGAAGGAAACCCCTACACCCTCACCTCACCCTCCTGAGGTACATGTTGCCTCACAAAAGGGACTGAATGTAGCCTGTGGCAATAACCTGCAGGATCAGCAAGTGGGAAAGAGAGTAGGTGACTGTAGTGAAGCTGAGCCTGGGAAATGGAGAAGAAAGGTACTTTCCCCAAGAGTTTAAATGTTTGATATTTTGTTTCCAAATACCCAAGTTAAGTTAGATTCTCCAAGTCTGTTTTGCCTGTAACAATACTTGGTCTGTGATTTCCTTGTATTTTTTTCCAAACGCATGAGTTTTCTTTCTGTTGCTATTATTTTTTCCTCTCCCTCTCTTGCGGGAGGAGAAGGAGTAAGTAGTCCTGTGGGTTCTTGGCTACTAGCTGGCATCAAGTCACCACAGACTTCCCAGAATGCAAAATTAGATTAGGACTTTCTATATTCTGTTGTAGTTTAATGTGTTAGGGACAGTACAGCAAAATCTTTGCATTTTCACTTGGTTGAAGTAACTCAGAAGGTTCACTCACATCATTAAAACATTGCAAGTTTTCGGTACATGCTTCCTTTGATCTTGATACACTGCAGCTATAACAGCAAAGGGAGGCATTTTTTTCAGGTACACTAATTCACCTACATGAGCTCTGTTGTAGACAGGACTGTAGACATTGAGGAGAGATAAGACTTGCGTCTAAAACTCTAAGATCTAATACGTTACATAATCTTGAAATAGAATTCAGCTTCTAAAATATGCATATGCTATATATTATGCTTACTTCTGGAATCTTGATAAGGTTTTTTCTTTGTTCCCTTCTGTTGCAAAAGATGTATTTCAGATTCAGTAACAGAGAGCACCCAACTCTGCTATTTTTCTCGGCAAACTAAACAGCTTTGCCCTTTTTATCCAAATCTGTGGGGAACTTTAAGAAACATTGTGCCTTTGTCTGTGTATTGTTTTTAATAATGGCACAATGAAGGCTGAGGGAGAGGAAATTTTTATGGAAGCAAAATGTAATTTGCATGTCTTATCGGAAGTAGCTCTGCATTTAAATGTTTTAGTCATCTTTGTTTTCCTGACTTCACTTGCAATGTGGATTATCTGAAAACAGATGTCTCAGACTTCCTTATAAGAATTCTAAACAAATAATGACACAAGATCATAGAAAAGTTTTTCTTTGAATTTAACTTCTTTAAATGTCTCTATTATTGCTATTTTTATATTGTCCTTTTCCTTGTGTTCTCACCATTCAAGCAGTCCCCTATGACAATGTAGCATTGTTAACATAATTATCAATGAATTGGAAGGCAAGTCAAAAAATACTTCCCAAGAACAAATAACTGTTAGCAGTATGTACGTGTTAATTGCTATACATTAATTTTATACCTTTTTTGTTCACCCTTTCTCACACCTTTCAGGCTGTCATTTCTTTAAATTTTGGCATAGGTACATGGCAACTGGAAACAGACTTCACTTAGGTTGATATCTACCACTAGCCAAGATGGTGCAAACTGGTATGGAAATAACATCAATTTTATGCTGTACTTGACCAAGTATCTCAGGTTTTCAAATGCTTTTTACAGCAGTCATAAACATATTTTTGTGTTAGATCAAGTTAATGGCAAAATACATTTGCTTCTTCACGTAAGAGAAGTAAACTTTTGGGTGGTAAGCATTACATGGAATACCAGACATAATCAGTTACAATAAAATAATGACATTTTAGCAGTCTACAAATCTATTTGAAAGGCTTTTTTTCTTGCCTTCTTTTAATATACAATAACAGGAAAAGAATAACTCAAAGAAGAATTCTCCTCTTATTGTGTAAAATAGAGAAGTTAGAAATGTCTGTTTACAATGAAATTCCAGGTATGTACATGTAGAAGAATAAATGCCATTTACTATGGACTTATATTTTTCTTGTATTTGAGTATAACACCTGGTGTTATGCATTTACTTGATTTTAAACATGGGAGTAACTTCATCACTCTTAGAGTTGCTCCTGGACTCATTAAGTATGTACACTTTACTATCTAGATATTCACTTAAGTAGTGACTTGAGGTGGCTGAATCTTAACAGGTTAATTTGGGAAGTGAAACATTTACATCTTCTCTGACTGTGTCATAAATATATCCACCTTAAAAATGGATAGATAGATACTGCCTGTAAATCTCCATTTTAGTTTCTTGACTAATTAATGTTTCTATTGTACCATAAAGTTATGTTTGTTGGAGAGATCTAGTTTCTTGCTGGGGTATGGGGGATGTCAAGGAGTTAGTTTTTAGTTAGTTGGTAAAAATGGAAGTGAGGGTGTCAGAGTTGAACAAAAAAATGTTATCATAGATGTCCTTGGGAAAATCAGTCTGGGTTTGAAACACTTCTGTTACCATTAGCCAGGATGACAGTCAGTTTGGTTATTTTGGTTAAAATGTCAGAATATTTTTTCCTCCCAGGTCATTGTCCTCTGAAAGGTCTCCAATTGAATCGACAAGTTTGCAATGTGTATTCTGTCATTTGCATCAGAGGTTTGGAATTATTTTGTGAATTTTCAGTTGAAGCCCTATGAAAACCATGGTTAAAGAAAATTAATTCTTTGCTGCTCTATTTAGCAAAACTACTTGTGATTTGGGAGCTACATAAAAATCTTTAAATTCTTCATTAATTTGGCATCAAATTCCTGTAATCATTTTTTACCGCAAAATTTCTTGTGGTAATTCTAATTTGCTTGAACAGTCACTTTAGTTATTCTTAACACAATTAAATTAAGCAGCTTCAAAGATAAGAGGCATTACTGTCGTGAGCAAGTCAAGTCACTAAATCAACATCAGGTTAGCAAGGAAGGTGAGATGTCTGTGATGACATTAAGGTGAGAAGGAAAGTAATGACAGTTTGAACAGTGGCTGTGTAAGCAATTCATATTTTATGCTGTACTTAGGAAACCAATACAAATGTAATATTATCCGTGATAATAGCCGTGATAAAAATGAAAACAAATGCAAATAATTAAAAAGTCAAATGTGCCTCAATAGAAAACGAAAATGAATGCTGAGCAGAGATGTGTGAACTGTCAGACTTTCGTGCCCTTTTCAGTAAAGATTAATATTATTTTCCTTCCACAGAGCTCTCTAGAATAACTCTCGATATTTTATGAAGTAATTCTTGACAAAGATTTCCACACAACAGGGAATTTGAGAATTTTAAGGTGAAAGCTTGTAGATGAAAGATTAGAAGAATGGCCCCCAAAAAAAGATTTTGTTATTTTAAACTTTCTCTTCTACTAGTTTGCTCTTCTCTTAGGCAAATCATTATGGAATATAACCTGGAGCATCAGATATTGAGTTTTTAAGCAAGTTATAAACTCCTATTAATTTCAGGAAACTTTGGGTCCTTATATGCATGGGTCTGAAGACATTTAGTAAAAGACAGTTGATTTGAAAATACGTGCTCTTTGAATATTACTGAAAATGTTAAACATATATTGGATGGCAAGGCTGGATAATTATTCTCCCTCTACCTCTATCCACCCAACTTTAAAACACTTTCGTGTAGTCAGAACTCTTGAATTAAGATTACAGTACTCAAACTATCGCATGTCCTCAGTCACTAGAGTGCAGTGATTTCAGCCGACTTAGAGCCTAAAAGTAAAAATGAGAACCAAGTATTACACTGGAGTAAAACAGTTTAGAAGACAAAATCCTTTGGGAATTTTTGGACAAATTCCTTTTTTTTAAATGGAATTTTATTGAAGCTGACTGTTTGTAGATTTTGGGGATTGCTTTTTTTTTTTTGAGAAGTTTTTTTTTTTTTTTTTTGTATACTAGCCTAAAAGTTTCAAAATAGTTTTCCCTTAGTGAGATGTTCAGGCCAAAATGTGTTTTCTGGTCAAAATGTATTTTCTGGTCAAAACCACATATATGCTTGTGTTGGTGTGGTTATTTTTCTCTTTCATGAATGGGACGGGACTTCTGGGGTACATTTCTTGAGCTTTATTTGCAGCATCAGCTTCATTACATGGTTGAGACAATAGGAAGATGGCATTGCTTGCGTACAGCCAGCAGCAGCCAAAGATTTCTTTGTTACAGAGCATCTTAAAAACTTTTTAGCCAATAGCATATTGCTAAAGCTTACAGACAATTGTTTTAGCCAATTACTAAAATTACACGTACACCTGCTTCACACAGTGCTCTTTCTATTAATACACAATACCCCATTATTAAGCTTAAAACCTTCTGCTATCTTGCTAAGCATATTTTCCTGCAGTCTTAAGGTCCATCTTAGTCAAGCATAAGACTTAAGCTATTGTTTAATGTCCTTGCTTGCTATACCATTGTAACTTTTCCTACTTTCAGACTTCACTGCTGCAGCTAGCTCTAAATTTTCTATTACTTCTGTTTCTAGGGCCTGCTTTCCCACCTTTCTAAAAATCTTCTTACCTTTACTAATTCACACTTATGCTGGTGATAAATATTTAAAAGCTATTATCAGATATTGAAAACCTAAATTTTTACTCTTTTTGTCATATTTGAAACAGGTAAAGAGTTTAATTGGGTCTCCTGTGGAATGAATGATTGCCCTAATCATTTGCATATATATATATAGTCTGTTACTCCTGTTGGATTTTTTTTTTTTTTTTTTTTTTTTTTTTTTTTTTTTTTGGTACATAGTTGTACTGGATTTACCCTGGCTGGAGGCCAGGCACTTGCCAAAGCCATTCTATCACTCCCCTCTGCAACTGAATGGAGGACAAAAGGTAACAAAAAGTTCATGTGTTGAGACACGGACTGGGAGAGATCACTCATCAAATACCATCATAGGCAAAACAGACTCCAACTGTGGATATTAGTTGAATTTATTACTAACAAAATCAGAGCAGGGGTTGAGGAATCGTGATTATGGTCAGTCCATCACAAAGTATTCCTGTTGCTGCTCAGGGAGGAGTAATTCCACTTCTCCAGACTGTGGTCCCTTCCATGGGAGATAGTTCTCCACGAACTTTTCTAATGTGAGTCCATCTCATGGACAACAGATCCCCATGAACTGCTCCATCATGGGTCCCTCTTCCACAGGGTGCTTTCCTTCAGGCACAGGCTGCTCTAGAATGGGTCCCCCATGGGGTCACAAGTCCTACCAGGAGACCTGCTTCAGCATGGGCTCCTCTCTGCACAGGTCTGCAGGTTCTGGCCAGGAGCCTATTCCAGTACAGGCCCCCCTCGGGTTCACAGTCCCCTCTCAAGCATCCACCTTCTCTGGCTTGGGCTCTTCTATGGGCTGTGGGTGGATCTCTGCATCCCCATGGACCGTGAAACACAGCTTCTTCACCATGGGATGCACCATGGGCTGCAGAAGAATCTCAGCTCCAGTGCTTGAACCATCTTCTGACCTTCCTTCTCCACTGACCTTGGTCTGCAAGGCTGTTCCTCTCACACGTTCTCACTACACTCTGACCACAATTCCGCATGCAAAATAATTTTTTTCCTCCTTAAATATATAATCACAGAGACATTACCACCATTGGCCCAACCTTGACCAGCAGCACAATCCATCTTTGGAACTGCCAGGAACTGGCTGTCTTGGACATGGAAGAAGCTTCTGGCAGCTTCTCACAGAAGACACCCCTGTAGCCCCCCCACCACACACCAAAACCATGGTAACCCAACACAGCAGTAGATAGCATTGCAGTTATTTTTCTCTTGAGTGTTTAATAGCACACATGAAGTACACAAGGGACAAGATGTAAAGCATTCTGCAGAATGGTTTGGTTTCAGGCAACTTGGATTCAACTCTGTTCTAATTTGCAGGAAAACTTTTCCTGCAAATAATCTGAATAAATGCCTTGACAACTATCAAGACAATATGGCCTTATTCCCTGAAACTATTCATGCTTTGCAATTTGTGTGAAAAAATACAATTACCCAAAAGACATCTTAAGCTAAGGGAAATGTCTAGCCCAAATGGTAAAAATACTATATTTGCTTCTTATTATTTTGAAATTTGCTGGTAAATAAATTCCTTTTTTCACTGCAACTTTGCTGCTTTTTTCTCACAACTAATTTAGAGTGTTGATCCTATTTAAAAGTCTCTATCTCTGATTGCCTCTTTCACACCTTTGGGCAGTTTGGACATCAAGAAAAAAAAATCTCACTATGACCTACTTGATAGCATGTTGAGATGAGATTTTCACCAGTGTGATTAGTGACATCATTGAAATCTCCCAGAGTAGATGCCCTGTGCAGTTGTAATGTGGGACTTCAGATCCTGGCAATATTAAATGGTATTGATACGATTATTGTATTGGAGATTCTCCTAATGCAGGCATACCTTAAATGTGTCAAATCAGTTTTTGTAGCTTGAAAAGACATGCTTGGGAAATGATGACTTGAGAAGGGAAAAGCAATAATTTGCTAAGCCTTAATGGCTATTCTGGTGGCCCAGATCAAGGTGAAAAAGTAAATGTTCTGAGTACAAGACTTTACCTAAAGTTGATGGTAAAAGTAAATGTTCTGAAGCAATAATTTTGCACTTAATAGTCAGCTCATTCTCTAGTCTTTCATGCTAAGATGAAGTGTGGTATTTTTTTTTCTTAATAAAATCTGAATATTAGGTCCCCACTATTCAGAGCTCAAGGACTTGCCATTTGAAATAAAACTGATTGATCTACCCAAAACAAATATGCTTTTCTGACAAAGTGCTAATAAACGCCTTCTGGCAGTCATAGAGTGCTTCTTTCAAGATCTTACTGTTTGTTTTTTGAAGTGATGAAATTTTATAGGGACTTGTTATAAGGTTCTAATTGAATTTCACAGAAGTAGTCCTGGTGTGACCCAAAATAGAGAAAAAAAAAAATCCTCAAAGCTAGTCTCTGTGGAATCAACGATTAAAAACACTAAATGGGAAAGAGAGGTCCAAGCTAGAAATAATCGTGAGAGTTAATGAAGGTTTTTGAGAGAAGTTAAGGTTGATAATTTCCAAAGATATAAGGTAGATTAAAAGATTCACAACAGAAGAGTGTTTATTAACACACTTTTTAAGAAACCTTGGGAAATAACAAAAGCTGCTTTAAAGCTTCCTATTAAAGTGAAGACTGGGTGAATTAGAAAATTTTGCCACCTGCAGCCCTAAAGAACTTTTTGCTTAGCTCTTATTGCAAGGTTTAGCTGACTTTGAAGAACTTGAACAATCATTGTCGCAAGGCTTTATGCTAAGACTGTGACTAAAGAACAACATAAATCCTATTTTCAACAACTTTAAAAGTGAGGTAACAAACTCTCCTGGTTGTGTCAGAGCAGTTTATAAGTCACAAACTAGCTTTGTTATCAAGCTAGATAAAAGGCATGAAAGTTTCAATGAAGACTTTTCCTAGTTTTTGGAAACCTGTCATTTTGGTTTCAGGTTCATGATATGACCATTACTGCATTTTCAGTTCATAGTTTGGTAAGATGTGAAGGTAGGATACCTTTGTTCTCCTCCATCCTGCCTTTCTTGGGTGTACGAAGTGTCAGCACAACTGACTGTAACAGCTCAAAAATACATGAGAGACAAAAGGTCATTGCTACACTTAGTAAAGATTTTACCTTTATATTGGAAGCATTTGTAGCTAAGAGGAAGTCAGTGCTGAAATCTGGAATGGTTGTTAGATACTGGAATAGTGGTGGTATCTGGGAGTCACAGCCTCTAGTCATGTGCCTGCTATACCAGATGTTGGACCATGGGCAGACTGCCTAAGCTGTCCATTTCCTTTAGTACAAAAGTCTCTAGTGCCTCAGATGTAATTTCAATACACAAAATACTTTATTCCTACTCTTCCTTTTTGGTAAACAAAGAAGGCACAGTGGAAGGTATTTCTTTGTGCCTAGCACTGATTGAAATAGGAGGTGCTACAGAAAATTAGCTGTCTACAAAGCTGAGTATCACGATTAATGTAATCTGAGAAAATAAGTAAAGAACAAGATGAGAGGTTACAGGCATGGGTTGCCACTTTTCACCCAGTTGACTGATGAGCTACCTTTGAGGCTGAGTGGCAGGCACTAGAGCAGGTTCAATTCTCACCAGTGCACTTTAACACGAGCATAAGCTGGTTTGTGTCCCATCAGTTCAGGTTATGGCTAAAGCTAGCATAATTTTAGGGCCTGTGTTCTTCAACATCTTCATAAAATACTTGGATGAAGGACTGGAAGGGATACTCAGGGGAAGAGCTGTTAAATCCCTCAAGGGCAGAGAGGTCTTGCAAAGAGACCTTGAAAAATTAAAGGGCTGAGCAATCACCAACAGTATCAAGTTTAACACAGAAAAATGTCAGATTCTGTGCCTGGATGTACAGACAGACTGGGGAATGAGAGGCTGGAGAGCAGTGCCACAGAAAGGCACCTGGGGGTCCTGGTCAATGACAAGTTGAACATGAGCCAGCAGTGCCCTGGCAGCCAGGAGGGCCTCCCCTGTCTTGGGGGGCATCAGGCACAGCATCACCAGCCAGCAAGGGAGGGGATTGTCTCGCTCTGGTCTTCACTGGAGCAGCCTCACCTCAGATGCTGGGGCAGTTTTGGGTGCCACAACATAAAAACTCTACTAGAGTGACCAAGGGAAGGCCTCAAAGATTTGGAGGTGAAACCTTTTGATGAGTGGCTGAGGTAACTTGGTCTGTTCAGCCTAGAGAAGAGGAGACTGAGGAGGGACTTCATTGCACTCTACAACTTCCTTATAAAAGGAAGTAGAGGGGCAGATACTGATCTCTTCTCAGTGTTCACCAATAAGAGGACCCAAGAACTTGTGTCAGGGGTGGTCTAGGTTGGATATCAGGAAAAGTTTCTTCACCCAGGAATGACTGGGCTCAGGAACTGGCTCTGCTGGGAAGTGGTCACAGCACCAAGCCTGGCAGAATTCAAAAACTGTGGACAATATTCTCGGGTCCATGGTGTGACTCTTGGGTATGGTCCTTTGTGGGGCTGGGGTTGGACTCGATGAACCTTGCGGGTCCCTTCCAGCTCAGGATATTCTATGATTCTATGATCAACTGTTTAAAACATTTGTATTAAACAATTATCAGAATAACCTTCCTGTAGGTCTCTGGTCAACTGTAAATTTTTGGCAGTCTTTAAAACTGTCATTCAGTCTTTGACTTAAGGGTTCAGCAGCTGCAGTACTCTGTTTTTAAGTCTGCCTCTTAAATTATCTGGAAATTCCTACTGGTATAGAGATGATGTCTGAGCTACTTTCTGAGCTACAAAGAGAGATGTATGCTCTTTTAACTCTGCAGGTTTTGCCTGGTGGTTTCTGAGAGTAGATTGAGGAATTCGGTTTTCATCTGCAACATCCTCACATTTCTCAGACCATAAAATAGCACTTACTGATTTGAAAAATGGATTTTTGATTTTGTTCTCAAAATTGGCAAAGGAAATAGCATATGTACGCTGACCTTTGTGACAGCATGTGAAGCCTCTGCATTTGAGCTGATGCTGGAGAAAAGCTAAGGTGAAGACATGGCACAGGAATGGATTTTCACTCTGTCAAAATAAGCTTTGTGGCTGGGAAAGTGGAAAATGTGTTTTTGAAAATGCCTATTCATTTGTACTTGTGCTTCTCTTAGGCTTCAGTCTAATTACTCTGTCAGAGGAAACTAAACCCTAGAACTTCATCTTTATGTTTGGTAGTCTAACATAAATTTAAAAAATAATGCCATTTGGATAATTCTGAATTCTCCATTATTCTCTCAAGCTTTTGCATGTCTCCAAGTTTCTACTTTGACAACCACAGATTATCACCATCTTTCATCTTTGCATCACGCTTATGGAAGCCATGTAACTGGGGGAGGCTAGAGGGGTAAACTTACTGTATTCAGCATCCCTCACCTTCATTTCACAGCTGTATGTAGCTCTCTGTCACTCTTTCCCTGTCAGTGCAGCCTAAATATCCAACTGGATCAACATTTATGATTTAAAAGATTTCAATGTTTCAATGATTTAAATTTTGACCTACTTCAGTAGGTATTTTCTACCGACTGGAAATAGGTAAATATTTCAGTAGGTGTTTTTTAGCAGGTTTATGGGAATCTGTAGCTTTTTGCAGGCAAACCTGGTGTGCTATTTGTATGTGTGTTTTAGGAGATGGCACTATAAATACAGTGCTGCTGAATTGATGCGTGTATATTGTGGATATAGCTATGCTTCCATTATTCGCACAGTAAAGCTAAAAGCTTTCTTTAGAATTTAGTTGTCTCATAAGCCAAGAAAGTAAATCTGATTTAATTAATGAAAAATTAAATTAATTTAAATACATTTTGACACTAGGAATGTAGGGTAATTGATGGCTAACTTTCTCTATATATCTTGTTTCATACCATTTAGATACCCATTGCTAATAATATATTACTTTTATATTTATTATTGACGCAATTTTGAGGATATTGTGGTAGCAACTGAATTTTGGAGTGGATTAAATCATAAAAAGGCTCCTTGTAGCAGTCAATTGATTCTTACTGTACAATAAACGCCTGTTAACTGAATTGCAAATTAAATACTTATTTTCAGCACATCATAAAAAGCATTAAGTATATTAAAAAATTATATCATAGACTCACAATATGGGGCCAAAAATAGGCAACTTCAGAGCATGTTAAATATCCTTAGCAACCTGCTAAAATATTGCATGGGGAACAGTTTACACTTGAGCAATTATCTGATAAGAACCAAGCACAGTGAGCTTATTGCAGCGTGTGTACACAGATAGGGTACGTATAATTGAGCGTGTGCACAGACCCAGAGAAGGGCACAGCATATGACTGCTTCTATATGTGCATAATAAAACAAAAGTTCATAATATGAATCAAAATTCAGTAGGCATGTAAAGATTAGAGATAGCAGATATTAGAGGATTTGAATAAAGAATGGTTTAGTTTATGGTGATGTATCTTTATTGTAACTTCAGAGAAAGTATACTGAAATGCAGCTGAAGCAGTACAGTGAGGAATTAAGACAAATCATTATTGATCAATGGAATTTAGAGTTTTCCACTCATTTACTGCAAATAAGAAAATTAAACAGACATCTATATTTAAACATTTTTACAGCCTGTTTTGGCTGTCTTTTCAGACTAAGAACATCTTCTATTCCTTTGGCACATTGCAAGAAAGGATGTATGCCTTCCTTTTGAGATGTGTTGAAAATGAAGTGAAAAGTGTATCTGCTATCTGTATTTCTCAGATAGAAAGAGACCATACAGATGAGGGAGTTGAATGAAAGCTCTTCTAAGTCCCTCTAGATTACATGATCTGCTATTTAAGGAAAGTTTTCAGAGTAGACTGAAATCTTTGGTTATCCAGCTTTTTGAGCCAAGCCAAGTTCTCAGCTGGCATAAATCAGCTTAGACCCTCAGAAACACAGTGCACTACTGACTTTCACAGCTGCAGACCTGGACCTGTGAGATCTGTGGATTTCTGAATACTTTTTTTTTTCTTTCTAGCTCTTAATTTAAGTGAAAAAAAAAAGCATGTTTTGTTGCCTTGTTTATCTGTCTGCTTCTTTGTCTCCAAAGAATTTAAAATAAGATCTTTTAACAGAAAGAAGTTAAATCATAACTAGACCTGGAATTACCCACTTTGCTGCTACAATATTTGATATACTTCATTGAAAAAGTGGAAATTATAGGCGTTTTTAAGAAATAATCAAAGGAATTCTAAATGGGTATTTATATTTAGGAGGAGATAACATCCTCTTATAAAAAAATGGAACAATTGTGAGGTTATCTGGTTATGTTAGCTGCCAAAAACCCACAGGGAAGTCCTTTCACTCCATCTCTGCAGACAGCAAGATGAGAATTGGCATGGGAGCTGTTAGTCTGGCTCAATATCAGTTTATACTGAGACAAACCTCTTATTATTCAAGAAGGTTTGAGAATAAACTGGATGGGAGACTATTTTGTGTTCCCAGTATAATTAAAAGGCACAGGGAAATGTTGTCACAGTTGGCTGAGAATTTTAAAACCTGGAAATAACAAACTGAAATGAAATTGCAGCAGTCTTCTAAGCAAAGCTAAAAAGGTGCCCCTAATCTATTTTTGTTTGAGTATAAACATATTAATCTACAACTGACAGTAGTGGTAGGTTTTAATGACCAACCCTTTCCCAAATTACATATCCCTTTTTCATTAAATGTCCAAAAGCTTTAAAAGGCAAAGTCAGATAAAGAAATCTTTCATTATGTCATGGTTTCAGCTAGGATAGAGTTAATTCTCTTCCAGGATCTGGTAAAATCTGCCATAATTTTTTTTCCACTTGCTGTGTTTCTTGGATTGAGTATGAAATGTAGATAACACACTGTTTTAAGTGTTGCTAAGTAGTGCTTAGCCTCAGTCAGTGAGTTGCAACTTCCCCTGCCCTGGCAATGAGGAGGTGCACAGGGAGCTGTGAGGTAGCATAGCCAGGACAGCTGACACAAATATCCAAAGGGATATTCCCTGTCATATAATATTATCAATAGTATATAAACTGGGAGGAGGTTGCCAGGAGGGACAAGTTGCTGCTGGGGTGGGACAGGATGGGCATTGGTCAGCTGGTGGTGAAGAGCTGTATTTTTAATCAATTGTCTTTCTTGGGATTTATGTCTTTGTGTTGCCTCTGTTTTTCATTACAATACCTATTATGGTTATTAAGTATTATTTTACCTTGTTTCAATTATTCAACTGCTCCTATCTCAACCCATGGGGTTTACTTTCTCTGATCCGCCTCCCCATCCCACCATAAGCCTGATGGGGGAGCGAGCAATTGGCTGTGTGGTACTTACCCCAGTTACTGTCTGGGGTAAAACCACAACATATTGTTCAAATTCAAGATTTTCTCTAATCTCCATGCAATAGTGAAATGTAGATTGACAAGTTTGAAAGAGGCAGGATGCAGGCAAAGGAGTAAATGGCTCTATAACAATTTACTTAGAGGGTATTCCCAGTAACTGAGATGAGGAATATCTACATTTTTATTCAGGAAAATATATATATTTCATGTGGCACAAAAAAGAACCACTAGGGAAGTGGCTATTAAAGAATAACATCTTGAGAATAATAAATATTTATCCTTCCAGAAAAGGCTCCTTTGAAACATGAAACTTGTTTGTTGTATCAACAACTGTCTAATGAATGATTGTTTGAATTTTTTTCTGAATATTGTACTTGATCTCACAGATCTACCTACATTGTTTTCCTGACCTAAATAAAGTTTCTATTTTATTTTATTATCAGGGAAAATTTTCCTAAGTCATAATACTTACTTGCCCCGGTTTAGTATATACATTAGCATCAACCTATGGAATTCTCTAGTTAAATGTTATACACTCTTTTCTGGGTGAATGCTACAATAATTGCATCTTTATTTGTATTTGCATAAACATTCCTGCACCTTGTGAAAAAGTCATCTGTAAGGAAGGGAATATGATCATCTATTTCCTTTGTCATTTCTGATACAGAAAAAATCAAATGAAACATTATTATTCCAAGGGTATATAAAGGAAGTGCAGTTTGGGTATTAGTTGTGGGTTTAGCAGCAACTGATTTCACCCATGAGGTTATCAGCTTCTGGGTGATCCTATTTAAATCACTTTTGATGCCACAACAGGCCTTATGAAGCATAGACTGTCTAACTTTGCCAGCAAGAATTAATATTATTCACAGCTATTAAATGCATGTTAAAACAATGCAGCTCTGTTCACACAAGTATATTTTCATACTTCTGAGAAGAATTTATATTTGTATTTCAACAGTGAAAAGACCAAAGTCCAAAAATATGCTAATTTGTAAAGGTTGAATGTTTTAATCCTTGCCCATAGGAGAAGTTCATACTCAAATGCTTCAACAGTTTCATTTTAAGTACAATTACCTAAGTTAATTTAGGAGATTCAGTACTTCAATAAACTAATAAGTAACTGTAATTTATTCAAGCAATAATGACTGTAAAGTTTGAAGTATATTTTGTTCAGCACTGGAATCTTCAGAGACTGAAAACCACAGAATTTAGAGACCTACTGGTTGAGTTTATTGTATTTGTATAAGCACCCATTGCAAGAGGATTTGAACAGTTCACTGAATCACTGCATAGATTCTCTATCCCACAGAGAGACATTTTGCAATATATCTTTATATGACTAAGAGAAAACTAAAATGCATTACTATGTTTTGTTATAGCTAATAGCACAGTGAATTTTTATGAATGCCATATAGGAAACAGTAATTTAAAATGCCAAATTAGACATGAAGGTTGGAAGGGATCACAGTGGATAGTCTTGTTCAGCCTCTTTGCTCAAGCACAGCCATCCCAGAGCACACAGGGGTGTGTGTTGGATTGTGTCCAGACAACTCTTGAATGTCCCCTGTGACAGAGACTCCACAGCCTCTCTGGGCAATCTGTTCCAGTGCATGGCCACCTGCACAGTGAAGCTCTTCTTCCTCATGTTCAGGTGGATTTCCTGTGCATTGGTTCCTGCTCAATCCCTCTTGTCTATTGGTTGGCACCAAGTGGAACTTGGTCCATTCTCTTAGCATCCCACCTTCAGATCTTACAGACATTGATGAGGTTCCCTCTCGGCCAACTCTGGTCAAGGCTGGAGAGGCCCAGCTCCTGCAGCCTTTCCTTGTAAGAGAGAGGCTCCAGTCTCTTGACCACCTTCATGGCCCTCAGCTGAACCGACTCCAGGAGCTCCACATCTCTCTTGTACTATGGTGCTACATGTCCTGATCTTCCCTTGAAGGACTAATAAATGCAGCCAGTGCCTGCGAATGCTGTGCCTCTGATCTCAGCTCTTCTCCATGGAAACTACATTAAGGAGCCAGCAGAGCTACTATTCCTGCAGCAGCAGTCACCAGCAGGACAAAAAGGATGCTTCAAGAGGGCTGCCACAAAAAGGGACATTAAGCATGCAGGTCTTCCCTACCACACTGTAAATAGTCTGAAAATCAATTAATTACTTTCTCATTTTAAGATTTCTTATTCACTCATTGGTAAAATTTTGTCTATGCAGGTTGTGTTTGATGGAAAGCAGCATAATTTTCTTGAAACCTGTCTGGAAGTTGGAGCTCTGGCCTGATGCTACATAAAAACCCTTGAGAAAAAATACAAAATCTTATTAGGTGGAGATATTTAATTTTGTTTCTTTAAATGGAATTTAAAGAAATATTTCCCTTCAGACACCAATGATAACTATAATTTTTTCTTTGACATTCACATTTTATGTATAACTGCATTAAAGTAATGTATTGAATGTATTGAAGTAAACAATTTCTGTTGAAAAAAATACTTTTAGAAAGAACAAGGTATTTTTATTTAAAAGTTTCAACCATGTCAGAAAGCCGTATTCCAACCATTGTAACTATAGAACATTTTTAGAATTGTAGCTTCTCTTTTTTTTTTTTTTTCCCATTAATATCACCCACCAAAAATACCCCAAAAATGTATGAGAAGGTTCTGGCTGGTCCTGTTTTGGTTACATATGATCATACATTTTCCTGGAGAAAAAATAAAGCATGATGTAAATTAATGCAGTTCATTTGCAGAAATTTCCTACTTCTAAGTATAATCTCTGTACTAACATACCAGACAGTCAGAGTGAGAAGTTTAAGAAAACTTGAATGATTAGTCCTTAAGATGCTGGGTAAAAGAAGGACAAGCTGCGCATCTTGGCTATTGAAACTGCACAGAACTATGACCTTGCCCACACTGTCAACCTACAACTTCATTGTATTTCATCCTCTAGCTAGGTCTTGTTTCACAAAGAAGGATGATGGATAATTTTTCAGCTCCTGTATTTCTGGAACATTTGCTTCTCTGACAACTATTGAAAATTAATATATTGCCTAAAAATTCCTGTGCTCAGAAGTAGTCACATCTCATTTCACTCTTTCCCTTTTTTCATTTATAGATGTTTGATTAGGGATTGAAGGAGTATTTGTGTTACCTTATGTTTGGGAAATGTTTCTTCTTTATTTTCAATGCAGAACAAAAGAAAAATATTCTCTTTTTAACTTTAAACCCCGCTCTCCTACTACATATTTTCATGAAAACATGAAAAAGCATTGGAGTTTAAAATTTGTATTTTATCCATCCAATAGAAAGACATTTTGCAATGTATCTTTATACGACTAAAAGAAAACTAAAATGCATTACTATATTTGTTTTGTTATAGCTAATAGCACAGTGAATTTTTATAAATGCCATGTAGGAAAGAGTAATTTAAAATGCCAGTTTAGACATGCAAGAGCTTAGAAATAACAGAATTAAAGTAAACTTAACAGATCCAGAATTCTCATATCCATTTTAGTTGTGATTTTACACAATTTTTCCCCCAAAGTCACCCAGTTTATTCAGTACAGAGGTTAATTCACATCCACAAGGAGGGTCTGGTATGACTTTATAGTCCCTTCCAACTGAAACATTGTGTGCAGCCTTCATATGCCTTGGCTCAGAACCATTCCTAAGCTCATGCTATGTCATCAAAAGTCGACCAAACCTCTTCTATACTTTGGAAAGAAACTCCAGCATTATGCTTTTTTCCCCTTTCATCCACCCCAAATACATCTTCTGCATCCCTCAGTAAGTAGGAGAACTGGAGGCAACTGAAAGGACTATTGTATGTCTTCTACATTAGAGACCACAGGAATAGGAGAGAGCTGAGAGAAATTGCAGGAAGGAAATTCTGAATCTTTTATATTGCCTTAAAATATTACCTGATTTAACTGTTTGAGTTTCCTAATCTGTTAAAGTCCTTTTCTTCTAGTAAGAGACTAAATATAGTCATATCAGCCGAAGTTTTATAGACTAATATCAGCTGAAGTTTTTATCTTAGTCATTCAGTCTGCCTGTAACAACCATAAAATCGTTAAATACAGAAACTAAAGACATTACTTTGCTGAGGTCGTACTGATGTTAAGAAAAGGGCAAGACTAGAAAAATCTGAATCAACTTTAAAAATATATATGCATAGGTAAAATTAGTCACAAATACATGTATATATATTTATATAAATATTGTGCTACAATCTTCACCATATTTGTGAAGAATCACATAAAAGAATAAGAGCAATCTACTTGTGTACAACCACAGATACATAAACACACACTTTATAAATTTTGTACTTTGTTTGAGCATACTTTTTCATTTTGGTATTGGCCGTTAGGATTCAAAGGGGTATGGTAACATAGTAAAACATGCAAGACAACAATAAAGTAAAAACACCAGGCTGAGATGTATCTGGAAACCTCAAAAAAAAAGGTATTATAGAGTGGTAACCAGGCATTTTGGTCCTTGACTTATCAAACTCAAAATTTTGTGATACAATAGAAACAAGGAGTGTCAAAAAAATGATAAATTGAAAGAAATAATATATTTGGTGATAGTAATCTCACATTTTTGTGTCCTTTTAGTGCTTTTGTCTTAGGTAGCTTTCTGTTACGGAGATTGCTGCCAACATCTGCTTCTATGTGATGAAAAAGGTATTGCTTGATGTAAAGTTATGACACACTGGTGTTCAGAGTATAAATTCACTTTGATTTACTTTAAAATGTGAGACAGTGATGAATTACTGTGTAATTATCATGTTTAAAATGGCAAGCTGAAGCAGTGACAAGTTCTTTTAGATTTTTCTTTCCACTTCTACTAAGTGTACATGCAATAGTTGAAAATACTGCTTCATTTTGTCTCTGTCACAACAATATTTTTACATATGCTCTCTTTGATGTTTTTGAATAGCTTCCTCATGCTTTTGCCCCTGAAATGAAAATTTGTAGCTGTTTCATATTTGGCCATTTTCAGTATAGTGACGCTTAAAAGAACTGATCTGAGCTATTGCAACCAGGTTAAGTCCTTCTGCAGACAGGGTCAGAAAGATTAGCAATGTTTAATTTGTTGTTAAATGCGGAATTTTAAAGTTCTAACTTTAGTCACTATAAGTATGTGGTATCCTTACATTTAAAATCTAGGCTGGGCCTAGACTTAAATTATGTTGCATTTTGCTATATAAAATAGCTACACTGCAACACTACCCAGGATCTATGTGCAGCTGGACAAAAGATATGCCTAAAAAACTTGAATGTAAAACTTTCAGCTTCTACAACTTCCTGGGGTGAGAATGTCTATAACCTAACAGGGCCAAGTGAAGGCTTTTTGATTTTTATTCTAGCCTAAGCTCCTGCTACTTCTTTGATACTTATGCTTAATTGAGGACTGTATTTAGGAAAGGACAAAAAATATAGGTAAAAATATGCCTCATGGGAATGTTTAACATACATTAAAAGATCAGCATGTGTGCAAAATGGGTTTTTAGGATTTTAAAAACATGCCTGAGGTCAGAGTGGACATGCTTCCCTCTTGCCAACCCTAAAAAAGATTATTAGTCCTTAAAAAACTCATTTACAAACTAGGAAGCAGAATCCAGAATCTACAACATTAAAATACCTAGGAGATAATCAGAGTATCTCTGGAGCAAGACATTAATCTTCATTCTGTTTGCTGAAATTATAGCAATTAGTAGCACACCAATAATGTTGGAGAGAAAGAGATTTTTGATTCTGTATTCTGGAGGCTTATCTGTGAAGAAACACCCTGATTTCTGGTTGCAGGAATTTTCACCCACACTATCTAGTGACTTACTGAAAGTCTTAAATAGTAATCATATGATGCATTAGTCTGTTTTATTTAAAGACACAACATTTCTTCAGACTTAAGTTCTTCTGGTTTGAATTTAACTATTTTGCCAAGCAACTGACCAATGGTCCTGTGAATGCTTTTAAAATGGGCCTCTGAATCTTCAGCTCTTGGTGACATTTTTGCATGGTCTGCCATACCTTAACAAGACTGGAGCACCTGATATATAAACCTTACCTTGGTTTAAATCTGGAAAGCTTTACTAAATGTAAAGAATGTAAACACTTATCACAATCTTGTTAAGTATATGCACTATTTATAAATAATTTTATAATTATTTTAAAATTGTGTACTGTGCGTAAATATACATTATTTAGAACACATTTATACATCCTGTTGCAAATCCAGTATACCTCACTAACAAAAAATAAAGGGCCAGACCCTGCCCTAAGATCTACCTGCTAAGTCATATGAACTCTGTTCTCCCAGCTGATGTTTATTTCAAGCACTCTGTGCTTGAAAAAAAATTTGAATCCATTTCCCAGGATTAATGATAATAAAATTTTTTTGCATGTCTTAAAAGTCTGTTGGTGGGAAAGTTCACTTGTACTTGGACACTGTTCAGCATTTCTAGGATTAAGACTGCCACATAACTATTAGGACCTAAAATACTAAACACTAATTGACACAGTCAAGTTCATGTAGCAGATGTGAAAAACAACTGCAAAACATTTCTAGAACTTACTTTCACACAAAATTTACTTCTGTTGTTGCAGTTCTGACACCTACAGAGAATGAAAAACACCTGCTCATGCTGATAATCTAAAAATATTTTGGAAGAAATTGCTGTGCCTATGGGAGATGGAATAAACTTCCCTGAAAAATATTCCTCCCCTAAAGGAAGTGTCATAAATTCTCTAATATAGTCTAAAGAAATCACCAGTCTCTAAGTTTCATATTTAAGGTTACACCTCATTTACTCAGCAATGTGGAAGGCTGTCAAATTATTTTTATGCTGATTGCACTTAGTCTGTGCTATAAAACTTTTACATTAAGAATCCTCTGTTTAAATGCTTGAAATAATTTAAAGGGTATAAAAATATATGGTACTATATTTTAATAAAAGAACTCCTGATATGAGTGAAAGTACAACACATGCTGGATAATTCTTTAAAATACTTGAATTTAAATCCTGAGGAAACATAAGCTGCTGTTTATATCAATTAACAGCTCTGTGAAACAGTTGACTAACAAAGACTTTTTCCAATGGTCAAAGAAAAAACCCACTACAAATCTGTGGAAATATTTGCTTATTTTGAGCCAAATATAAATGCTTTTTAATAAAATAAATACTTTAAAATGGGGAATATAAAGTTAAATAATTCATGGCAACAACTGCAATGATTTACTGTCTAGCAAAAGTCTGTGATTACTTTTTCTCTCATTTTTGCTACATTTGTAAAGATTTTACTGAAGTCAATGGAGTTACACTAGTAGAAAATTGGTTTGGGAATGTCAGACCTCTAGATCAGAAGAAATTTAAATCCAATTCAAGCACTAGTTCTGCTTTCTAAATGCTTGGCACCAGTTATAAGGATTTAATTAATATCATATACAATGCTGAACGAATAATCTTATTAAATCAGTGACTAAATAGAGAAATACAATAATTCATTTCCACTATAGAGACCTGAAAAGTGAGGCTTCAGACACCTCAGAAGCAAAAAGTAAATCTAAAGAAAGAATAACAGTTTGATGAAACATAGTAATTTTGTTATGCACTCTGTCTGTTATCACTGGGATTTCTGCTTGGAAAGGTGAAATATAGGAAAGTTACCATGAACTTGCTGTAAATGAATATTTTCAATGAGAAAATGATTGAAAATTAAAACTATTAAGTGCTTAGGAAGAAACAAACAAACAACCCAAAATAGAAATTAAAAAGAGTGGATGAGGAATACTTAGAGATAAGTTCTTGGGTATTTTATGAAACTGGAAACAGCATGAGTGATTAAGTGAAACTGAGCCTTATCACTACAGTGAGTGGGATATATCTCTTCTAAATTACATGTCTGAAAGTCAGAAGTCTAGCACTGAACTGCTTGCCCTAGGCTTCCTTTACAGTCAATAGAGAAATCTAGGCATCTCTAGAGGGTGATTCATCTCTGACTAAAATAGGCATCTGAGATAGGTCAAATGAATTGCCCTCTAGAGGTGCTGCTTCTCTCCAGTTCAGACTTAGATGTCTAGCTTTCAAATGTCTAAAGGTAGGTGAGTTGAATTCCCTTCAGATCTTACATGGCTCCTGCATTCAACAATGGAGTGGCCATTAGTAACCAAAAATCCCTAAGGAATGTTGCAATGTAGATACCCAGTTCTAACCAAGGAGTGAAGAACAATGTGGCAGATTGCCTCTGCAATTAATGTTTTCAGCCAATGCTTTTAGTGTAGAATTTGGCCAAGACTCTGTTGCTTGTAGGGCCTCTTACATTCCCCTCACAAGAGGGCTTCTGGATGAAATGTGCTCTTCTTGATTACTATTTAAGTGTTGTGAGGTCCTGGGTGAACATTAGATAGCCTTTGCTCTGTGTTTGGAATTTGACTCTTGCTGCCTGCAATGTTACAACCCTAGCTGAACCAGGCAAAGTCATTCATGATTCCCCCTTTGGATATTTCTGATTCTTGATCATATATCCAGAGATACTATAAAAATCATATTACAGGTTGCTCCCTTGGAATGTTAACCTCCTTTTCTGGAAAAGGGAAAGCGGTGTCTAGACTGCAACCTTGCTGAGGCTTAATCTTTCCTCTCAGTATAGTAAGAGGGTGAAACATGATTTGTTTGTTCTTTCCATTGGTCTCTGTATCTACCCAAAAAGTAAATTCTGTAGTACAGACTGCCTACCGTAAGGTGCATGCACAAGATGGGAGTCATGAGTTTGGGAAGAGCGTTTACCTTTATTATAACAAAGTATACCCCATGGAACTCCTAGGATGTAACAAATATTATTTACCTATAAAACCAGACCTTCTCTGATTATTTTGTCACTTATACAGCTTCATGTAATTTTATTTTCTAACATACAAATTAGTGCAAATTATTTACTATTTTGCTTGTGATTAATTCCATAGAAAAACATGCCTTTCCCTTCACGGTCCTAGAGCAGAACAAAAGATCTTTATGAGAAGTAATAGATAAAACATTTATCCTTGGAATGCCTTTCTGCCTAATGCAATGAACACACAGATTGCTTTCTGCTGTTTTCCCAACATCTTGATGATTCTTTTTCATGACCAACAACATGCAATATATGAACCCAAAAATAAAACCCCATTCTCCTCCTTCCCTGTCCCCCCTAGTTTTTCTTAGAAACTATAGTATATTTATTTAAGTCTTCTGGGAAACACATTATAATGGATAAAATGATAAAATTTAAAAAATATATAGAATAAATTCATATAATAGAATAGAATTCTAATTCTATTTCATAGAATAAAAAGATTGTTTTAGTAATTTTTAGTAATTATGGATTTAGAAATGCACACTATATGCTGAACATGCGTATCAAATTAAATATCATTAAATTGTATACATAAATTAATAAACAGTTGGGAAATTGAATTTTGCAATGGGTCACTGGCTCTAAACTACAACGTTCTACCTTGGGCTAAATTAAAAAGTAACCTTTTGGTGTTTTGACATTTCATTAGCAAAACTGCCTTTACCACAGACTAGTCTTAATGGTAGAAAAGAATGAATTCTAACTGTGAGTGTGAAGGATTTACTGGAAGATAGAATAAACCTAATCTGAAAGGAAAATAATTGGAAAAGATGGGTAGATTTGTAATTATTAGAGTGAAAAATAATGTGGTTTTTCATACTCTTTCTGAGAAACACTGATGGATTATTTATTCAGGAAATTAATATGCTATTGGCAGCTCTCAATAATGCAATGTGGAAAAAGAAATGGAGGAAGGAAAAATTAAGTGAAGAAGAAAATATATTCATTATTTTTTTCTTTTTTTCCATTAGACAAAAAATTTAGAGATGAAGAATAAAAACAATTGTTATTTTCTGGTTTATTAGTTCAATATGTACAAGACACAAATTCACATCCTCTTTACCTTGTGGCAAATCCACATGACCAAGATGCACAGACAGGAAATTTGCATAACTGAATAAAAAAAAAAAAGAGTACATGCAAACAGTACAATAAAAATAATTTCCACAAGCTGTAGATGTAGACTCTTGATTTTTCTGAGAATCAGTCCTTAATTTCCAAACTGTTTTGTAATGTTTGTCTCTGTGGTCTGGCTTTTTCCTGGAAAAGCATCTTGAGTTATTTGTAATGATGTCTTACATCATATTTAATTTTCCTATATTGCCAGGTCTGATAGACTGTGCTCCACCTATACCTTCAGCTACTACTCATTTTATTCTTGCGCAGTTGATCACATTTTCCTTTTTGACTCTGATGTGTTTACTCTGACCATTTGAACAGATTCTGATATTCTCTTATTCTCTATCTCTGTCCTGACCTGAGTGAGCAAGCAGCTTGTTCTCAGACCTACATTGTAGGGTTTCTCCCCTCCCTGAGGAGTCTTTGTACGAACTTTGTCAATCATTAACCCACTTCCACTGTTCTGCTGCTGAAGTTCCTCTTTGATCCTGAGTAGGGTTCGTTGGGTTTTTTTTGTTTGTTTGTTTGATTTTTTAAAATTTAAATCCAGTTCTGCCTTTTAGATCATTGGAAAGGCCCTGAATGAATTAAATAGGAGCCGTTTATAAAGATTTTCATTTCACCTAGATTTTTTAGTGCGTGTATATAAACAATGCAAGGAATATTGGAATTAAAATCTTCTGCCTACAACCCCAAGAGTGTGAAAATCTAACAAAAAATGGAAATATCCAAGCTTAAGGTTCTCTGTGCAGTGACCACTAAGACAAATTTTTCCTCATATTAAGTACACTTCACAGTGTTTGTAACAATATTTTTTATTTGCCAAATGACATGCCGACGTGTTTAGAGATGCATAAATGTATGGTTTTGTAGTTCCTCCCCTCACTCAGAGAATGATAAATGCTGTGTTGGTGTTTCCACCAACATAGACTCTACCATGCATTTTTCATCAGCACAGCTGGACCTTTTTGTGGTAGTGACTAATGTTAATGTTAGTCCACTTACACTGGATCTCTACGGTATTATTGTGTCCATTCTTGAAGACTCTACCATATGAAGGCCCATAATCAGTTGTGATCATGCTAGATTAGGTAAATATTTAAAATACACATTAAAATTCTTTCATCTGGGGTTCAGTTTCATGAGTATCAATCATTACAAGTGTTTATAGTGATTCTATCCCTGATCTTTCCTCAACTAACAGAAAAATAAATAACACTTCAGATACTGACACATAACAACAGAAAAGAATATTTAGGCTATGATTCAGCATAACAAAATAATGGATAAAACATTGATTTTAGTTATTTACATGATACATTTATAATTGATTTTTTTTTCTTACTGGTGAAAGAAATGATGACTCATGCAATAAGCCTGCTATCAGAGCTATAGCTCACTGAGTACAGATCAGTGGAGATGCTTCTTTCTTGCCTTTGACTGTTTTGTAAGTCTGTATATGTAATTTAGGAGGTGCCTAGCAGCACTTAACTGAATTTTAAGTGTAATGTTTAGCTAGATTAGGCAATTTTTCAAGGTTATGCAGAACAAGAATTTCCACATGAAGAAAGCTCATGTAAGATAGTGTTGAATACGGACATTTGTGTAGGTTCTGATTTTAACTTCTACAAAATTCTAGAAATCTTGAAAATACCTACCAAGGGCTTCTTCACATAATAGTCACCAGACTATATATTAAAAACACTTTTACAAACCCTGACTATTCATTACACAGGAAAGGGGTAAAATATGAGAAATCACTGACAATGCTCTTGTAACTTTCAGGCATCTGTGATGAACCAGCCACCTCATTTCCGTGCATGTTAATAGCAATATTTACACTTCAGCTGAATATCTGGCCCCAATTTTTGTGTGTCCAATATAAAAAAAACCCCACAACTGGGAAATTAATGTGTCTGACTGAGTATCTGATTGGTAAAGACTGAAGGAACAAAATTCTGAAAATCAATATTTTCTATCTCTTGTAGCTTGGCCCTGATTTTTATTTTCCCTGAATGAAATATCTGTACATTCAAGAGGTGTATTGACTAACATAATATAAAACTTCAGAGAGGAGGAATACTTTCAAAAATTGAAGCAATTGAAGATCTGCTTTAAGAATACAATTGTAAAAACTCTGTTTGAAGGAGGAAGTTGGCTGAACTTTGATTGTCAGATGCCTTGGTCAATTTTCATTTTATGATTGTTGTTGATACTTTTTTGTAGCATTTTTTCACATTTCAGCTTTAACACTTTTCATTTTTACTTGTTTATGAAGAGTGAACATTTAGATTTTAACATCTTTCTACTCCCTAAGACATTATCTGGATTTACCTGCACATTTAACTGTCCCCTTTCTTTCTTTCATGTAGTGTATATCTTTTTCAATACAAGCTGTATTGGACTTTTCTATTCAATGGGTAGTAGCTAGCACATTGTAAATTTTTGTAGTGGTAATAATTAGATAGTAATAAAAATAATAATGACAGTGATAATTACAATAATGAAAGGAAAAAATTTGTGTTGTAGACTGATTATGTTGTCTCTTATATTTGCATGAAGTCTTACTATCAATTTGAAGACCAAAATCAGGATCAATTGACAGCTACTTATTATCTTGACATTAGCATAAAATTGTATCGACATGATGCAAGAATAAAAGGTATCTTGGGGCATACTGAAGCTGGATGAGAAGGACAGTGCTAAATTGGCCTGTGTTTCACTGATCATAAATATCCCTTGGTTGTTAAAACCTGGCAAAATTCAGAGCAAGTATGAAGATTGCATTGCCATGCAATTTTCTACATTGGATAGAAATATTCAGAATTCTATGCATTACATCTGTAGATCCTTTTGAAAGCTAGCTGTATTTTCAAGAGCTTAATCAAAGCAGAGTGACAAGTGAGTATGTGTCTGAAAGATATTGTCATGATTAAGGTACTGCTGAACATCAAAAGAGTTAATGGGCTTTAACTAGCTGGTTAGATTAGTATGAATTTGGCTGTCTTGAATTCACAAGACTTGCCAGTGAAGATAGAAGGCAGTGAAGTGACCTAAAAGATATTAACCTTCTGTGGTCCTATTTTTAGTCATCAAGCTTAGATGGGAAGGAGTGTCTGTATCTACCTCTCTGAAAATAGAGAAAGTAAAATTCAACCTCCTCCAAATACTGAAATAATTTTTTTTCCAACTAATATTAGACATGTTTTTGGATTATCAGATTTGACCAAACAAATACCATAAATTTTTTGTCCACGAAACATCCAGTGGCTATAAACCAGTTAAATTATAGAAGCAAAATATTATGTGGGTTATCCTTTCATGCTTTCCTATCATGAATATTGCCCGGGCAGAGTGGGGGTCAGGCTGTGAAATCAGTCTGTTAGGTAAAATAAAAAGCAATGTTAATGAAGTAAATTGTAAAATACTACGGAGTCAATAACATTTCTTATTATTATCACTTCCTAATATGCTTGAAGATTTTAAGGTGGATTTGGCAACATTTATTAACTAAATCTTTCATCCATGACTTGGTGAAGCTTGTGAAATCTAAGGTAAACTTTTGATTGTGCTGAGTAAGAGCAATTAATAGTAGTGTATCAAGAAAAAATTCTAAATCACTGGTAATCTGAATGACAAGCAAGACTCCGCTCAAACACTTCATTAAACTTCTATTTTTATGAGGATTTCTTCATTTCCACTGGAATGAACAAATCAGTATGCATGACTTATTTTGCAATGAACTTTGATGAATTTTTCTAAGTACATTAAAATGAGCTGCATCTTCTGTTAATCCAAAGACCCCCCCCACCCATACGTATGGTGATAAACCCTCTGATGCACAGGCAAGAAGGCAGCATAATGGGCCTGAAGGACAATCATATATATATGTACATGTATAAATATATTTTTTCGCTTGTCAGTAATAACTCTGAACTGCCTACAGCATTCACAGTGCCTCTTAAAAGTCAGGTATTGTATTGAATTTAAAATTCTCTTATGCAGAGCAGGAAAGGGAAAAAAATCAAACACTTTCTGAATTGGGCCCAAATATCCAAGGTTAATTTTCTGAGAAAGCTGCAGCAGCTAGATAAGGCCATCCCCTGCAAATTAGTTTTGCCTGCCTGGATTACAGCTAAATTTATGCAGCTTGCCTTATCCTTTCAGAAGCGCCTCTGAAGTGTCGTAATTAACTGGCACACATAAAGTGAGAAAATTTTCTGCTTGGTGGCAGCCATTCCTCATTTCATCTCAGTTCTAACCCAAATGGAAAGGTAGTTTCTTATTTTTACTGTCAAAAATATCCCCACGACCCACCAATATCTTACAAGAAGTCTTTGAAAACAAACATGAAACAGCTTCAGAACAGAGTTAGGGTTTTAAAGAGCATAAATACTGCTGAGGGAGCAAAGTGGAGATTTCGCATAACAAAATAGTGGCTGGAGATTGAGTATACGTACCAATGTATATGTGTGCATAGGTATACACACACACACACACACACACACACACACACACACACACACACACACACACATTTAGACTCCAAAAGTTTGCAATTCACTACAGAATTTCTGCCTCATTTTTTTTCTGTTGGGATCAACATCTAAATTATTAGTTAGGAAAAAGTAGATATGATATATGCTTGTTTCTATTTTAACGTAATAGTAGATCTTTCCCAGTTGTCTCCTGAATCATGTATGAATTCCTGTGGATTTTATTAAGAAAAGTCAAGAGTATATTTAATATTTTCCATGGAATTTTCTCTTCTACTAATTAGCATATTTTAATGCTGTACAAAGAAAATGGTATAATTGAAATAAATCCCCGTTTTCTATGTTTGAAGAATGGTACACATATGCTAACTTGATAAAAACAGTTTAGACTGGAGAAAATTTAATCCCAGACTATGTTAATTTTTTTTCTTTATGGATTTTCACCAATCATTGTTGTGATTGTCAAGCTTTTCTACTCTTCTAATATTTTATACTGTCCTGCTCTGTTTTTCATATAAGATCCCTATTTGTCTCACTATTTACTCATTCATAAAGCCTGTCAAGTAATTTGTCAACTTTTAGTGCATTTTTAAAATAGAATATGAAGTATTTTTTCCTCTCATCCACCTTCAAATTCTTGTTCCATGAAAACCTGTGGAAGTCAATGAGAATGGCTGCTGGCTGTCAGTACTGCTGGTGAATTGCTGCTGTGCAACACCAAACAGTGTTTGGATTTTTTACCCATTTTCCCATTAAGAAAAGTAATTTTTAGGTTTACTAGCAAATTGTCATGCTATCATTTAGAGCATTGCAGACAGAGTATTCAATATATTAGAAAGAATTGTGCACTAAACTACCTCCATTTCAACTAGTCTAGCTTGGTGGAATGCTGTATTTTTGCTTCCTGAAAATTGATATTAGAGCTGAGCTGGGAATTTTCTGCAATTTATTTTTACTCAGAAGTTCCAGCTATAAAGCTCTTACTCTGCTGGTAAGTAGATCAACAACTATGCTGCAGCATGTTAGTTGGACAGAGCACACCCCATATAGTAAATCTCCCAACAATTGAGTTGCAGCAGGAATCAAAGGGCCAAATTATGCTTTCAGTTAGGATGGATTAAATCCAGAGCAAATCCAGTGACTTCAGTGGAATTACTTGGGATTTAAACTAGTGTAACAGATAAGCAGAATATGTCCCTTCCTATTTAAACCATAGTTCTAACAGCTGCTTTTAGCAGGGATTCCTGGGTAGTGAAATCACCGTCAATGGACTTGAACAAGAAGATAACATGACATGAGCTTGTAGAATTTTCATGTATTTAACCTTCAAGTGATAAAGATGAACATTATCACTGTCTTGACCATATTAAAACACCTTGACTGAAAGGTCTGCTCTGTGCAGGAGACTATCATGTCAAAACAGAGAAAGTGAAAGAAATGCTAAAAATATATGCAATTGGAAATATTTTTAAAATAACTATGTGAAGAAGAAGACACCTGGGATTGAGCAGAATCTAAGACCTCATCAGCAAAAACCTTGTGAATAGAAGCCTAATTATTCATAAGAATTTTACAGGGATTAACTGGTGTTTAACAAGGAAGTCCATCAGAAAACACTAAGAATGAATTTCTATGTACTTCAGGATTAGGAACAATTGACTGAAGGACAAGTTAGTTATGGAACCCTAAAAAAAATGGAGATGGAAAATCTGAGGTTCATTCGTGCTAGCCTTTCTCTTACACCCTTGATATCCCAGTAAATTTGACTGGGTAGGTGTCTAAAAGATTTCTCATTACTATGAAAAGCATTTAGAAACCTTTTGAGCTACAGGTAACATATGCCAATATCATTGCACAAAGACAACAATTAAGGTAAAGTACAACTTACAGTAGGCAATCTTCTGTTTCCATTCCCAGCACTTCACTTGCAGGACACACCTGTAATGGAGAACATATGACTGAACACAAGAATTTGGATATCTTTCAAATGAAAAATTGAAAAATGTGTTCATTTTTATAGGACACGAGTGAAAATTTTCTACATGTTTCCTAAAATGATTGAATGGGATTAAAAAAATATAGTCTCCAAGGTTTTTTGAGTGTTTCTGTTTTTTTATGGTTTTGTCCAAGGTCTCTATCAGTTTAACTTTCCTTCTTTACATGTGTTTTATCTCTCCTAGTGTTAATTTGGACATTTTATAACCTTTTATCCTATATTCACATGCGCATTTTTCTCCTTTTTTTCTTGTTTTTCCATAATTTTTATGTGCATCTCTATATTTTGCTATTACCAGCATTATGTTGTGACCATGAGGTTTCTTGCATATATAGGTGCATATGGTAGAATGGAATTAGTACTACTCTTAACATGTTCACTTATAGACAGATGTATTGTAAGGAGGATATTTCTTTGTACTGTTTTGTTGCAGGAAAATGACAAGTGGGAAAGGCTGGACAATTTATGTAGCTGTTAATCCATTACAGCAAAAGATCTTTTCTGCTAAAGCATGTGTGCTGTAACAAAAGACACAAGAGAGGGGTACAATCAGAACATCTGTGATTACAGCCAGAATATTGCTAAAATACATAGGAAGGTCTTAGAATATATAAAAGAGAGTGTATCACCTATGCTTTCATCCTTTACTTTCCACTACCCCTCTTTATAAATACAATACAGACAAACCTGAAAAGCCTGTTAAATTAATACCAGTGCACTGCAGTATTATCTGTGGGTTTTATGGAAATTTGTGGGCTCAGTTCATGGTTCAATATCCCATATCTCTAATAGCAGTACTTCTGTAGAAATTAACTGACACATTTTGAATGGTCATTTTTTCATAGTAATAATTATTCTTTTAAGTTGCTACAGTATTTAAACAGTCTTCCACATCCTTTTGTAAAACCATGGAGTTTGTTTACCAATAAACAATATATTTTCTTGCATTTTCATTTTTAAAATATAAACGCATTTTAAAATTTGTGTTTATTTCCTTAGTTTTGTATGGAATATATGACAAATTTTATAAAAATTAAACTAAAGGTCTTTTGCATTTCTCTTCATGTTGGTACCAAAACCCATAGGATGACCTCTTAGAAATGTGTATTTTATACAATATTATTACACATTTATGTAAAAAGTGGCCAGTTTTAATAATAGACAGCTTTAAGAATAGCAAAGTGAAGAAATTGTTGTGCCTCATCATGGTTTTTCACCCCTTTTTTCTTTTTTACATATCTCAGCCATCCAGTAGCTTATATTGCATTTAAATTAAACCTTAAATGAGGAACAGATACATGTATAAAACTAATGAATAAAAATCCTGTTTACCAATTAGTTAAATCCAATTAAAGCTTAAGCTGATAATTGTATAAACCTCTGGTATGAAAAACTGTGCTCAGAGCTCTTGTCTACACTATACATTGGAAGATATTTTTATTTGGAACTTGTTATTGTATTGAGACATTGAGGAAAATGTTAATTTAACTGTGGTAAATCAGTGATCCTAAAGTCAGGAGTAGCAGCTTCCTGTTGTGAAAAACTCTCTGTTCCAAAAAAAAGAACGTCTACAAATATAAGGGGAGAAGCAATTTTCAGAAGTCAGTGTGATTGCATCTGTTCATATTCAGTATGAAAAATGTGTCATTTTCAGAAGCTGTGATTCCATGCTAGTTATCCAGGAGATATCTGTCTGTCCTGAAAGGCAGATCAGAAATGTACGGTTTGATGTGTTATAGTACAGTGCAAAATCCATATTTCCTCAGTTGTGATTTGATCCTTCCTCACTTCCAGAACTTGTTTTAACAAAAGAAAAGTTCTATTTTCACAAGATACAGAGCCCAGGTAGCAGACTTTTCACAGAACAAAGTTCCTAAGTGCCATTTACAGATGCAGGATGTAAGCTCTCTGCTGGCTGAATTTTGGATTGATTTGGAAGGATTTTCTGAATTAACTCAGAAAAATATAGCTCTGTTGCTCCAAAGTTTAACACAGCAATAGATAGAAATTACCCTTGAATTTTACCAGTATATTTGATGTTTTTAAAGTAAAAAATTTAAATGTCCCATTAATATAATTATTATGATGACATTAATGAAAAATAGAGAAGCAAAGGAATAAGTTCAATTATTTCCTATCTTCTGCATCTTCTGTTAATTAAGGGTTGATTGAGAGTAAAATGAAGTGCATTTTGTGACATCTGCACCACAGTCACTGAATTCCTTCTTTAATTTAAATACTGAAGGCAATAAGTACCTGAAAAATGTTACTCAGAATTACTACTATTCCTATACACCAGAGCTCCTACTATCATGGCTTCATTAGTGAAGCAGAATGATATCACTTTTTTGAATGTATTATATTAACACTGTTACAAGGAGAAGTTAGGTCAATGAACACGCGAGTTCTTAGAATCCATGGTAGTTTTTCAGAGGAGTGCCTTGGAGTTAAAATGTCTTTTCCTTATTACTTTCTGCCATAGAGTGAAGGATTTACTTTTATCCCACTCATTTACAGCTTATCTTAAGAAGGAATTGCTGCAGTTGTTAACTTGCCATAGCAAGTGTGCAGCAAGTACATTTAGTGTACAGCAAGGAAATGAAAGAAGTCCCCTTTCTCCACTGAAGGTGAAGAGGGATTCACTGTGAGGAAGATGTGGAGATGAACAGACAGCAGGTCTGCAGAAGGACCAGGTGTGTCAATATGGCACAACTCCTCTTTTTGTTCTCATTCTTGTAGGGATTTCCTTATCTTGCTCCTATCTCCTTTGACTTTCTGCCACATATGAGATATTTTCATGTCAGATTTACGCCTTGTTGTCAGCTAAAGTCGGTCCTATTCAGCTCTCAGGGCTGCATTGCTTCAGTAACCTGTACTTCATCATTTTGCATCCATGCTTATAACTCCTGGGCATTGCCCTCTTCTTTCATGGCCTCAGCTATGATCTTGCTCTTTTTTATGACTCCCTGCTACCAAGGGAAACAGATTAGATCACAGCTGCCTAGCAAAAGACTGCTGTTCCTGAGGATATCCTGTACTCTGACAGTGGAAAGATGGCTGGGGATAAAGTAAGAGGAAACCTGGAAGTTATATTCATATACTAACACAAGTTATAACAGTATGGAAATTATAGGACTAGATACAGTTGCTACTCCCTGGATGAAATGCAATGAACATGCTCAAAAACACTATTCCACAATGATTTCTCATGTACACAATCTACAATTGTAAGAAAATGCTAAGAGGGATGAAAAAGAGGAAATTGGTCAGGCACAAGGGTCTCAGCTTTCACAGGGTGCTGACAGACTAGTTAAACACTAAAGGTTTGAGGAAATTTCCCTTTTTCACTTTACTTCTGACTTGTGGTCAGAAATATCCTCTCAAGGCCTCATTTTATTATTATTTATTCACCACAATTTATTAAAAAAATTACTATTAAAAAACAAATCAAGTTGTCAAAACAGAATTTAACTTTTTGCTAATTATAAGTCGATGCCCTAATTTATCAGAGGATCAGGTGTCATGTAAATACACATACTTTTGGGTATTTTTTTTTTCTTTTAGTTGGAGTTTTTGTTTGATAGTCATTCCCTGGTTTGTTTGTGAGTGGCTTTTTTTTTAAGGAAGGAAATTAAAGCAGTATACTAGGACTTTGCAGATTTGTTTTTTGATTCTAGGTGCTGGGCAAGTTGTTTAAAACTCCAGTATCTCTCAGCTGTCTGTTTACCTGCAACCTGTATTGTCATATATATTTACTGTTACTGTTTACTGTTCTATATTTACTGTTTGCATGCAGAGAGATGGTACAAGAGGGTGCTTACATATTATAACAATAAATATTTACCAATTAAATAAAAAAGGTTTTGACTTAGATGATAGACTAAGAATATTTTTAACTTATATTTATCAAATATTTATTTTAACTTATATTTATGAAGTACAATACTAGATATTTCTCCAAAACAATTTTATTTCAAGAAACTAAGTCTCAGATGTTTTTCCTCAAGTGCTCATAAGGGAACAATATTCAAGTAAATGCATTATGACATAAAAGATTATTAGAGAAAGAAAGTGAAAAAAATAGTTACCTTACTCTTAATTGTTTTCTTAAATAGGAAGAATATGAGTAAAAGAAATGAAAGAGAAAGAAAAAGACCAGGAACAATGGGACTCCCTTTCCATCCTTGCAAAAGATGCTTGGTATGCTGCTGAAATGCAGATATATTAGGCAAAATGTGACTGCCATAGATATCAATTGCAAAACACTAATTGTTCTCCTGGAGTCAAGATTTTTCTCATTTCTGAATACTGAATGAAAACAGTAGAGACAAAGAAACTTTCACAGGAGTTCTCTTTGGAGTTATGGTTTTGTAAGTAAGATGTGTGGCTGGATAATCTAGGCAGCCTTAATAATATTCCCATGTGTAAAATCCATTCTGATATATATATAACTTGTGCTTACAGTACAGAGATAATCTTGATTATGTCATGTTGCTTCAAGATTAGCCATAAGAATGTTTAATTATGTGACAAAAATATTTAATAAAGCAAAGGATTTTTTGAGAATGTTTCATTTGAATACTACACATCTACACATGAATGCACGCTATCGGTGTGGGTGCTAGGTAGAGAAACTGTTTATTCCATTCTGCCTGTTTTTCTAAAAGGACAACTTGTATTGTGCTAGCATATTTATAAATATAAAAGATTTAGCCATTCCAAAGTTATTCCACATCTTTAGCCTCTAAGGAGACAGGGCAGAAAATGTTTAGTTCTTAGATAGAAAAACTGCTGCTGTGGAGCTGTAGGAAAACCTTCCAAGCAAAATAGTATTCTAAGGAAACAGGGGTCCTATTGCTGTACAACAGCCCTCAAAATTGTTCCTGTAGTGCCGAGGGGTTTCAAAGAGTTCCCTGCTGTTTCCTCCCTCCCTGAGAAGGAACCTGGGAGAGTCTAAAATATGTAGCTGGCCAAAATTCACCTTTTAAATTACATCACAGATCAGATCCTTATTTCAAGTCCCTAGGTATTTTTAATAAGGCATTTATGTGTACGGCAGTAGCTAAACTACTGTTAGCCAAGAAGAATAGCCACTTGTAAAGCACAGTTCATTTGATCTGTTTTAGATGCCCACAAGAGTACAATATTAATTATACTGAGAACTGAATATTTATCTGTAGAGACTTAAAGTAATTCAGATGCAGACATCTATATGGTAAATGTCTACAGTTCAGCAAGATGAGTCCTACTAAAGATTAAGCCCTTAAATCCTACTAGAGATGGCCTTGAAGTTTTGAAATTGTTATGCCTTTATCATCTCTAGACTCAATATCCAATGGACATCTACATTGTTTCACAAGCATTACAATACTGCTGGATCATTTCTTGTCATCTAAATACACTGGAACACCAAACATTCCTAAGATTAATTACAAATGTACATCATCAACTAAATGTCTGATTTTTTTTACATGTGCGGATTTCTCCAAGAAACAGAAAATCATGAGGAGATCATTATGGGGCCACAGAATAAACTTATTTGATCTGGTGGATTTTGTTCTCTAAGCATGTAATTGAAGAACAAATATCTTTGAAAGCTCACTTTTTGCAGATTAATAATTCTACAGTTCAAAATTACGGTCCTTGATGGCACAATGAATGCCTATATCTCCTTTGTAACAAATATTTGCTCAGAGGCAAGATGAAGCAGTAAACATAATTAAATAAACTGAGATTATCCTCTTTTCTTTTTACTGTAGAGAAGACAAATGACCTTCCAAAACAAAGATCCAGACCTTTGGCTGTTAAGAAAAAAAGCTTGCCTTTTATTATTAAGCTACAATGTTATAATCCATTGAGGGCAAATATGCATTTTTACTTTTACTGTTATGCCAAACAGTAATTAGAGGTGTGGAAACAGTCAAAAAAGGGTGGAAAAGTGATTTTATTATAAGTAGAAATATTTATTTTCTCTTTTTTTTTTTTTCTCTCGATAACTCAATCTATATATAAATAAAACCTTTGCACATTTGGAGAGAGCCTGCTAGGAAGAGATGGTATGCAACTAAACTATATTGCTTTGGTAGCTCTTAAAAAAATGCCCCTCACATATTTTTTTGCTTTAGCTCTAATTTATCTTTTCTGTCAAATTTATGAAAAGAAAGTCTGAGTTCTAGATAGCTTAAATGGGACAGTAGAAATTTTCAAAGTACTATTATAGCAACTTCAGGTCAAGATGAAAAATAAGTTGGCAATTTTCTATGTCCAGGGATGTAACAGTTTTTTACACTTCCTGGTCTATATTTTTATTTCACATTGGGAAAAGAAATATTAGAAGAGGTTTTCTAGGTAATGGATAGGAATTGGGACTTTTATGTCTCACTGTCCTTTTATGCTTCAGAAAATATCTTCCCCAGTGTATAAGAGGCTTGATCTAGCTTCAACTGAGATCAGTGAATCCCATATTGATTTTTTGGGAGAGCCGGATCAGGCCCCTTTTACATTAGCTAAATCCTGACTAGCCCAGTATGTGTATGAATTGACAGTGATCACCTGAAGATTAAATGCTGACTTTAAAAGCCACTATGCTGTCTCTTCTGTAGCAGAAAGCAAAAACAAAAAAAAGTGTGCCTGTGTAAGGGAGAAATAAGATGCTGCTGGCAGTTCTGAGCCTGTACAATTAGTGTTTTGATCATCACTCCACCAGTCAAGAGAAGATATAAAACCATAGTTAATGTGTTTCTGCACATAATGAGGTAAGTAGAAGATTTTGGTTAGCCATTCAGAGCAGACATTTCTAGTGACCTCCTGCAGGAAATAGGTTCTTGATGCAATCTCATATTGATCGAGCTGCCAGCCATTAACTGATGGCCAGACTTTGAAGGATACTGTTTTAAGAAACCTTGAAATTCTGTTTCACAATTCTTTGTCATGTGCTTAGACCTGAAATATCATGAAGGAGAAAAAATGATAAAAATTTGAGTAGTATCATACACATTTTACTTTCTCATTAGCACCAAAGTGCAACAAGTGAGATCAGGACACTAACACAGGGCCTCGGTTTGTGAGCAGGGAGGGCGCTGACTGCATATCAGGACAAGGAGACATTTATTTTACATTGATCTGCATCTAATCTGTGCTGTTTGCAGAGCAGGTTGGCCAGAAGTCAACTCTTATCTCTAGCTATTGATGTTTTACATCTTAAGGATCTAGATGAGTTTTGAAATTGGTCTCAGTGTTTTGTATTGAAAACATTCTCTGTAGGAGTTCCAAAAATTAGAAACTGGAAGAAAGGTGTGATAGCAAAAAATGACATCATAGAATATATTCCCCAAATATCTGTATCTATCTATCATCTATATCTGTATCTGTCTATATATATCTATATCTACATTTGTACCTACTGACCTTAATGAAAACATATCAGTAGAAATTATTTTGGATCTCGATTGGAAACTACTATACATATCACAGTAACAACAGATTCTTAGGATAAACAGAGAAAAAATTCCAGCCAGTTTTTGATAGCATAAGGTCTAGATGAGAAGTCAGAAATATTGAGTCATGCTTTCAAGGTCGGAATTTCAAAAATGGAGTTTGACCAGAGGAACAGTGCATAAGAAATAAAATATTCAAATTATACTGCAATTTTATACAGAAATTTGTAGTAACTCTCTAAATGTGTAGAAAGTAAAAAAAAAATTATTTTATTAAAAGGGTTTAATTACTGAGATATGACCCTGGTATATGCTGAAATCTAAGTGCATTGATGGTTATGGAAAATACAAACAGATCACAAATGTCAATTTTAAACTGACATTTAAACCTTCTTATAAGCTTTTCAAATTGGTCAAATGTAAAACAAAAAACCCTACAATGCTTAAAAAATAATGGTTTTATTTTACTTCACTGATTCTCAGACTGATGTGTTTTGTTACTTAAAGATATTTATAGGGTATATTATATAGGGTATATTATTATATTGTTAATGATTTCTCTCAAACTTGTCTTGGTAAACTTCAGAAATTGCTGCTTATATAGTTATATTAATTCACTTTTAAAAAATAAGTGGATAATCTCATTGTAATAGCAGTTATTTATTATCCTTCTGCACAGCTTCCATAGAAGACAGGAAAATAGGAAGTGGACACTGACTGGTCCATTTATTGTTATTTAGGCAAAGAGGATCTAGGAACAACTATTTGAAGACAGAAATTTTTGTTAAAAATAAATTATTGATACACTGGGAGAATATATTAAATATTTGTAGATGATTTTTAACCCAGAAAATATCCTGATCCTGAAGACTGTTCACTACAGATAGATACTATGTTCCATATGGAACAGCTTACAGTATCAGGTTAAATTTGTGAGACATATGACATACTTACCAGTTTGAGCAGGCAGCTCTAATTTGGGTTTAGGCCAGAATGGGCAGCTAAGCATGGTATCATTTTTTTTTTTTGCAAGATGGTGATATTAAGAAACTCCATGTTGTGGTTTGATTAAATCACTAAAAACTGAGAGAACTTTCAGAAACAGTAGTAGAGTTCAGAAGTACTAAGGAGAGGCAGTTTGTCCCAGCTATGACAAGCAGTTTCATTTGAAGTAAGCAATAGCTTTAGATTTTGTATTTTGCAGCGAACTATCCAGTGATTGTGCACCATCAATTAAGATCATCATGGTTATATTTGTTCGCAAGACAGGAAAAACTAACTTCAGTTCTTCTAAGCTACTTTGTAGCTTGTTCTGTTTCACATTTCTGCTTTTAAAGTAAGCATGTAGTTCTATTAATGAGTTTTGTTTCTATAGAGAGGCAGCTGCAACTGGGAGTTGCAGCCTTTGTGTAAGGTGGAGTAGTGTTCGTTGAATAAAACACAAATGATTGCTGAAGATCCCTTCAAGACAGGACAGTAGACAAGGAAGGCCACTGGAACTGGATATTGCTAATAGCCAGGCTATTCCAGGTGGCATTATGGGAGGACTGCTAGAAAAATATAGCATCTGTTTGTTGTCTTCAGATTTCTGGAATAATTCAGATTTGGAATGAAGATGGCAATTTCACTCAGATGATAAAGGACCTAGTGGAAGCCATTGCTGATCCCAAAATCCAGAGGTCTGATCAATTTCTTCTGAGAATTTGTTAATTATTCATAATTTGGTTTAAATATCATTCTGTGCCCACAATCTAAGACAGTGCCATGAAACATAATCCTGTGAACTAAATCACATGAAAGCCATCCAGTGCTCTTTGTAGCATATGGATTCTAAAGCCATTTACTATCTGCTATGCAAACACTGAAATTATGACGGAGGCACCTGGAGTGCTGAATCCCTGAAGATGATCAATGGGATCTTTCTTTGTTTAAGAAAAACCCAAACCACCACCAGCATGAAATAAGAACTTTAGTATCAGTTTTTGTCCATTAGCTCAAAACAAAGTGTCAGCAAAGAGGCAGGAAATAGATTAACACATTCAGAAGAAGCCAACCCATTGGTATTCTCATATTCTTTGTCTGCTGTGAAAGTAACACTAAGTAGTAACCTCATTTCATAACTGTTAAGTGGCATTTGTCACTGTTAGATGTGACAATCATCTGTTCCGCTCCCCTGCCTTTTTGAACTGTGAGTTCATTTGCCAGTATATGTCAGTTAATCAATTATTTTATGACTCCATTTTTATTTCCTTTTTATATTACCTTACAAGCAGAGAGAAAAGAAAAAGAAATCTGGTCTATAAATCAGCTTGTCTACCCAAAAATTACTGTGCTACAATATACCTGCAGTGATTGTATCCTTGAACCAGAGGCAGAACAGAAATGTGCTGTGAATTAAAAGGAAATAAACCAAAATGCAGAGAAGCCCTGCTCAGGAAGACTGGAATTTAGTAGCAGGAATTGCTGTTTACAGCCAGTCATTTAATCATTGACCCATGTCCAGGACAGAACACGCTCTGTTCCTTCCCCTTTCACGCTGAACATGACTCACAAAATCTTTTTGTCATGTATACCTACAAAATTAAGTGTTTTTTTATTCTCTTCTTTTACCTCCAGTTTTTTTAACAGAACAGTAGGAGTATTAGAACTTCTGTATTTTCTCTTCTCAGCATTTCAGAAATGACACAACTGGCTGGGGGAAATATATTTGCAAGTGAGAAAATCTTAAGGTACAGAAGCAGGCAGGATGCCTTCTCTAACCTGTTTGGTTTCCAAGTGTTATGGTAAGTCCCGAGGAATGCTAAAGGAGTCACTGTAGCAGGTGTCATTAAGGATCTGGAGAGTAGGAAAATGTGCCACCTGCAATGAGCATTTCACAGAATTTCACAGAATGACTAGGTTGGAAGAGACCTGAAGGGGAACACAACAGGCTGCCAAGGATGACGAAAACCCTTGGTTATTGTATTGTGTCCAGATTTTTTGCTCCTGGCCTTCAATCTGTACCTACAGATTCTGTTTGGAGAAACCATGCATAGTGATACTCTGTAGGAAAACGCCCTTATGCTACAATCCTATAATATGTCTTACCTGCTGCTATGAAGATCACTGGTTTCAGGTAGGTCAAGGAAATAAATAAAATTCTCTTAATAATTTTGAGGATGCAAATTCTAAACAGGTTAAAAATAAAATAACAGTTGCATCACTCCAGCTTCATATAAATACAATAGTAGCTATTTTTAAAAATATGCTATTGATCTTCATTCTAATCATGTCCATTGGGATATTTGGATGTTCTGAATTTCTGTTGCACAACTTTTGGCAAATCTATCTGTGGAAATATACATTAGCAGATTATGTGATGATGAATAATATATTCACTGGATCAAGAAAGCTTTTATCAGGAAATTTTATTTTTAATTTGAGAAAATGTACTTGTATCTGCACAGGCTGAGCTCTGCTGTGCTGAGTCTGCTGCCCAGGCTGAAGTAACTCTTATGCTTCTGACACTGCACTTAGTAGCCATTTGTCATTCTGTGCTTCATTGTACTGTGCTGTGTACACAAGCTCTATGCAATCCTTATTTTTTGTAAACACCGTGCTTCCTCAAAACCTGCAACTGTTTGCTGGCATCTTCTACCAATTCTACCACTAATAGTTCTACCACTACTTGAAGCAAGAATGTCGCTCTTCAGTGCTTTTTCTTGGAAGCATACATGAAATGTGAGAAAATGTGTTTATGTATGAAGGTATACTACAGCAACAATTGTTCTTGCTAACAGGAAATCAAAGCTAAATCCTGAACTGCTTTTTCACCACTCATGAAATAAAGCAACTGCAGAGACTGCATGATCACTACTTCTCCTTGGCTAAGAATGATTCAGGATGAGAGTTTCCCTGAGCTTCTTTTTTTCTGCACAACAGCAATAATTCACCTTCTATTGTGCCCTCATGAGGCTGAGCAGGACTTGTCTGCCTTGGCCCTGCATTTCTGTGAGTTACTCCCATCATAGGAATGATTCTCCATTGACTCTCTTCTCTCTTCTGTTAAAAGTGCATTTCCACTGAAAAGGTCCAAATCCAGATAACCAGACTCCAGATGTGATTTTCTGAGGGCTGAATTGAAGGAAATAATACCTTAATCCTGGAGATTTTGTTCTTACTAATTAATGTAGGTCAATATGCTGTTAGCTTTCAGTGTCACAACAGCACACTGTGACCTGTGACTTTGTGAGGATGACCAGAACTATGTGGATTTCTCACAGAGAATGAGTGAGACATTGTGTTTACTCTAAGTGATTACAAAAGATTTGAAAATCAGTTCATTCAGAAGTACCTAGAAGACATAGGATATCTCCTGCCCTTGCCGTGACTTGTGAAAGCTCCAGGCAGAGCTATAGGACTTACAGGAAGACAGAAGGGACGGGAGCCATTTTAATGAGAAACTGTTAAAAGGGCTGAGGCAGTAAACACTTGTTTGAAAAGATCAGATAGTACCAATGTCCTGCCCAGAATGAAAGTGAGGAATCAGAGAAAGCTTGCAGGAGGAACTGCAGTGTCAGCATCCAATTTTTATATAAAGGATTACAGTGCAAAAATCACAGTAATACACTGTGAAGACTTTTAATTGAGTTAATAAAATTAAGGTATATTTAATTTCTTCTAGACAGGTGCAATATATTTTCATAAATCAGAAGATCTCAGCAAAATATACACTGCTGATGAATTGTTTTTCTCTCACATTTTAACAGAAGAAGTTCATCTGACATATTAAAAGCAGCTCTTGGTGGGACTTTGCTGTTGACGCTGCAGGCTCGTCTGCACAGTTATCCCATGATAGTGTGCATAATAGGTAGATTGCTAACTAGTCAATTTCTAAAATAAAGGGATTAATATTCAGAAATTAGAAGTAAGTAGACAGATGCCTAAGAGAAACTTAATCAAAAGCTGTTTATTTAATCATCTCTAGCTTTAGAGTATTTAAAAATGATTGTTCAAGACCTTCTGTCCTCAAAGGCATGCATCCAGGAATATCAGGAACAGCTACTCCACAAGGAAAGGAGAGCTGAATGCCAAGGATGATGACAAGGTGTGGTACTGAATATCCTTCTGTCACTATGGCATGAAACTCTTTGCTACAACTCAATTCAGCCTTCTTAATGCTGTAGCCCTACACCCTTTGCTTAATTTTTACCAATACAAAAAGGTAAATCCTCTTCCAGCTTCCAATTTGGGAAATAAATTGAGCTCACAAACTGCAAAACAAGCACCTTTTTTTCCTGTTCGCAATCTTGTTTATTCAGATACTTAAAAATGAAGCCTATTGAACATACAATCAAAGCGTAAGCTGCATTTCACCCATGTCACTTTGTCAATTCTTCCATTCTAATCTCATCCAAATGGCTTAGAGATTTATACAGTATACAGACACATAGGAGTAAACAAACATAACACTGATAAGGTATGCTCTCTGACTTGCATTGTCTGTCAGGCAATTGAATGAGATAAGAAGCTGTTCTACTGTTACACACAATATACCACTTACTGCAGAACTAGACTCGAGAAAGAACAATATACCCTCCTACAAATCATATGTATCCACGACCTGCCAGTCTGGGAGCACACACTTTCAGAGGAAGAATATTTCCAGCATAACTAGTAGGACAGTTTTAGAGAAAACAGACTTAAACTTGAAAATAATTTTGCTTATAACTTTTCCTCGCATCAAGTTCAACTCTCCTTAATCTATGACTCCATGTAATTTGTAGCCTTATGCAAATATACAGCTATTACTTCTGAACAAAGTACTTGGTACCACATCTGTTGGAACTTAGCAAAAGAGTTTGACAAGAACCTTGTCTGTCTGCAATACACCTTTTGTTACAAGTAGTCAGAGGGATAGAAAGACTCAAGGATATGGAATTTTCATGTACAGCTGCAAAACAATATGTGGTGAAGGTGTTCTGCATTATAGAAACTTATCAAGATCTACTTCCAGCCTCATTAGCTGTCTCCAGATCTGTTGAAGAACCTGAATGTCATGAACATAAACAATTTGCATAAGAAATGTTCAAGCTATGAATTGGAAACAAGATTAAAAGAAGAAACAGCTGTGTGTAATTGTCCATCCCCTGTGGAGATTAATATCACACATTACATGAAAAATCAGATTTTGAAATGAGGTTAACAGAAGAATCAACCAGAAGAGGGAGTGAGGAACACCTCCTGCATAGTACCATGTTCACCACCATGTTTTTACTGCCTTTAAAGGATATTCTGTCTTGAAAAATAATCCTCTGGAGGGCTCCAGGATTTGTTACCTTGCTACATTTAATATATTTTCTAACAACAACAGATTGATTTTTATTTATCTGGCAAAGCAAACCTTGGTCTTTCCTCCTAATATTTAATCTCTTCAGCAATGTAAATAATGAGAAAGACACTTGCAGATCTGATTAACCTGCAAGTTCCTTTTTAAGCAATGAGCAATCGATATCAGTACCAACTCCATTAAACAACCGTTATCACTGCTTGAGTCAGTAAATGTGAGAACACAAGTGTATGCTTATTTTCATTATGATTCAACAGTAGTCTACTTCTGAAATTACAACAAAAAGGAAAAAAAGAGAAATAATAAAAATCCAAATACTGTAGACTTTAAAAATTATTTTTTAGCCTTGCCATACATTAGGTTAGAACATTTCCCCTCCTGACAACTCAAGGAATACAATTTGCTCTTAACACTGCATTAAAATATAAGACAGCTTTTTAGAAGTATATCTGTTCTCATGAAGTGCTGAAATGTCAGCTCTTATCAGATGAAACTCTTCTAATTGTCTATAGAATAGGGGGTGAAAGCATATAATAGTTGACCTATCAATTTTAAACCTAATCTGAAAAGCAGTATTTCTACATCACAGATTATCTCACTTTCCAAACTAGTGATTTCACAACTGGAATTACAGGCTAGGAACTATGGCTCACTGCTAGTCCTTGAAAGGATTGTGAATTCTTAGTCATCAAAATTTTATTTGTAAATATTATAGGTGGACTATTCATGGACTTCTTAGAGTAGCATTGCAAACCACAGCCAACCAAGCATCCATAGCATTCTTTTAAACATTGGTTTCTCTAATTAATTTGGGAAACAGAGTAGCTGAATTAGGCTGATATTTCTTTCCAAATTGGTAAATGGCCACATAGCCTACAATTTTGAGCTATTCTTCAGTATGTGATATTCTACTATTCTCATCTGAAAGGAGATATTCAAGCCGTGAAGATTATGTTCCTATAATGACACTCTCTTATTATGCATTGTTCAGATGACATCCTGTAGAAGCTTTGGTAAAGACAGTTAACTTCTTGTGATACAGGCTAGTGAGGACTTGACTCTATTTACTTTTTTGGGATTTCCAGACTCATGGCAGTAGGCCTGCTGTATATTGGGAAACTGATCGCCTATCACCTTGTGTAAAAAGATATGAAAATTTGTAATTGTGTAATTATGTGTAAAAATTGTGTAAAAATGTGCAATTATGTCACAGCAGATGATACCAAGATAGGACACAGCCCCTTGGTCTCCTGAAGAAAATTACCATTAAACAGAGCAACAATGCAGAAATTGTTGGAATATCTCAGTTTACAGAGAAAGCAGCTATCTTGTGTCCGTGATGACCAAGTTCAAAGATGCTATTCATAGCACAGGAATGAGTTCCTTTGTTCTCTTAAAGATACTGTACATCCTGTCTTAGAAAAACAAACTGTAAATAGTTCACATGCAGCTAGATGACAGGTGCTCAAAACTGATGAAACAAAATTCTTGCCTGTTCATACCCATGAAGTATATTTAACTTAAACTACTCACAGGAGCACAGTAGCCATCTAGTAGCCATCACAGTAGCCATCACTGAGATTCCCAGATTAGGGTGATATTTAGGACCTAACAGAACTTTATATTAAAGTCCCAATGTCCACCTTTCTTTTGGCTATACTCAGTAGGCCATGCTTTTCTTTAGTATTTAGTTTAATTCCGTGGAATAAATTTTATCTTTTCCTATAGCATATAAATGAGTAAGAGTTGAAATATGTCAAGATAGGCTGGATTCTTCTACATCATGTATGCTGTGCAGTTCTCTGCTGACTTCCCATATGTCTGAATACAAGACTAAAAGACTTTTTTGACTGTAGAACTCTTTAGGTCTAGGCTGAGAAGTGAACTGCACACAAGTGAGGACAGCAAGTAGGCAAATATCCTCTGCCACCTCCTCTCTGCCTCTTAAGTTTAACTCGTTTCTTATTACTCCCACTCCATTCAACTGCATCCTATTTATTCCTATCCCTTATAAAACTTAATGCTTTAGGAACTGTACCAATTGTTTACTATTTGCAATTTGAGAGAACTGTCTGTGATTGCTGTGCAAAGAACACTGGGTCTTGTCCATATTTTCTGAAGAAACATTTAAAAAATTACACAAAATATCTCATTGTTTTCCTCAGTTAAGAGTCCATTGGTCTTTAACAGTAAAACACATTGGAAGGTGGAGAACATACTAGGAGTTAAGCAGCAAGATGTAACAATGATATTAATCCACAAATGGTCAAACTGGGATTAAATAAATTTGAAAGTTTAAGCAGTCCTTCAAAAACTTAATAAAGGGAGGGTGTTTTTTTAAAAATAATTGCAGCTTCCAAGAATGGTGTTAGCACTTGGTTACTTACTGCCTTTGAAACTGAGTAATTTCAAAGGGTTGTGTAGCTGGAGGACAATTTCATAATCAGATTGAACTGAAATGAAGAAAAACATACTTAGCTTCATATTAACTATGTAAATTTAGGTGATTATACAAACCAGTTGTCTAGGCCTCTCAACATTCAGTGGATCTGTCTTTGTTCGAGAGTTACTATTGCTTGCAACAATCTTCATCCCAAATCCCATACAGAAAGTCTCAAAGCAATATATATTGATTTAAATTAAATTCTTTCAGCAATTTGAATCAGAACTGTTCTGCTTCTGTGGTAATGAATACAAGAAGATTTTGGAAAAGAAGTTACAGCTGCTGCTCGATTGAATATTCAGGGGAACAAGAAAATAATGTTACATGAGGGATGAACTTGTCTTCAGGTTTGTCCCTGTAAACTGAAGTTAAATTGAAAGTTTGAAATTAGCCCTGCACATCTTGAGGCTTTTGATCATTGTAAGATGCTCAGAGAAAACAAACAGAACAATAAGAAAAGCTTTCTTACACTGTAATCCTTTGAATTGTCTGCACAGACATAGATCGTGTCCATCTTGTTGAACATGCCAAAAGGCTTCAGACTCACATTCAGAGAAGGCAGAGGCAGAGAAACCTGTCTTGTAAGTTGTTGCCCACTGATTGCTAGCGGGAATTGTTTACCCAGAAGAGAGAAGCCTATTTACTGATGCTTACTTTACCATACAACATTTCCTGTGGCTACAAAAGGGAAAGAAAGAATTTTGGTTTAGATTTGACAGAAGACATTATAAATAATATACGTGTGCACCACGTGTGTGCAAAAGTGAAATTGTGATAAAATTATTTCCCTGAGGTTTCCTTTGCTCCTGTTGAAAGATCTGTCTATTGTTGATACAAGGGTGGCTCCATGGTCATTTTTACAAAACCAATCTGCAGCTCAGATTGAGGAAAAGTATTGAGGAACCTTACAGTCATAGAAATCCAGTATTTCCAGACTCTATTCCAGACTCTGTGAAAGGCTAAGTCAAAGCCAAAATCATCAGGTCTTTAGTCTGATGTGGAGTTGGTCATCTAGACACCTTGAGATGAATTCAATATAATCTACTTAGGTGGGTCCGCACTCAGTTCATCTCCCTTAGAAAGTATATTTTGATGTTCCCAAAATCCTACTTTTGCTCCACTTGAATAAGCGGCTAGTTTGGAGAGGAAACAAAACAACATGAAAAAAAATTACTTTTTTCATCATTGGGCCTGTTTGGAAATGGGTATTAAATTCTGAGAAACAAATTTGTATTAATTTCTGGACAAATAAAAACATTAGTTGTCCCCTGAAAATTTCTTCACCTCACATTTACATAAAGAATATTCACCTACATGTAACTGTTTTTGAGCTTTCACTGTTTTTTTTTTCTCTCCTCATTTTTAATCAGAGAGATGCTTTAAAACTCTCTGACGAATTAGATTAGCCTTGTGATAATAACTTTGCGGGTCTGCGGCACCAACTGGGACTTCCCCTGGCTTCAGGGAAGTTGCTAGGCTACTATCTTAAAGAGACAACTCACTTGATTAATTGCAAATACAGATTGCTTTATGAAAAAGTTAATACATTTGTAACAACAAAGTCAGAGGAAATAGCAGACTGATTATCAGAACTTGCAGTATTCCCTGAATGCAGGATTAAGGAACAAAAGTGCAGCTTTTAATCACACTTTGCAAGTCTGAGCTAACATCACTCCTGCTTTCAGTGGTGTGGTATTACCATGCTACTGGTAAATCACCATTTCATGAAAATCACAAAACATTTGTTTCTAGAGTGGGATATCCAGGATAAATATTACCTCACTTTGTGCTAATGTAGCTGGCAAAGAACTGCTGTGATATTTTAGAGTCACTTTTACCCAAATATGCCTTGGAAGAGAGTATATGTCTGGTATGTGTTTGCACTGAATGTCAGACTGCTGATACTTTGCTTTTTCATTAAATATCTTATTACTTGAAACTCTTCAAAGGGCTAAGCAGCTTTCATTCGTCAGATCGTGCAGTGATTTTATGAATAAATGTAATATGGTAATACATATGATAATTAAAAATATACATTTAAAAAAGATGTGAGCACCTGTTTTCTTATGAATAGTCATTTCAGAAATTACTTTAATTTCCATTAAATTTGTTGACAAAAAATGGGGAATAAAGTCTTTGAAATTTCTTTGCCTTTTTTAAACACTTTTTTTTTTTTTGTTTCCAAAGAAATCCAATGAAGCACCTCTCTTTGATGTTTCATTATTGCTTAGAAATCTAAGAATATTTAAAAAATTCTTTCTGGATTTTTAAAAGCTACTTAAGGCAAATCAAATATTTTCATGCAGCTTTGCATGTAAATCTTCATATAAGCAGCAGACATCTGCTCAACGTGCTTCTAATTCTTCTGAAAGCTTCGTTAATAACCTGGTTTTCCCTTAAAACTCCAAATAGAATGTACATGTATCATTTGGAAGCAGTTTGGCTTGTTTTTTGTGGTTACAGGAGTGTGAGTGCATTCAACTTTCATTGGTAGACAGACCCCTTTTTAACCAGGTGTTAAGAAATGATCAACCTGCAATGAACTGAAAGAGCAGGTGAGGGAGTAACAGCACAGCACAAAGCTTCAGTGGGTGAGCTACAGAGTAGAAAACATTGACAAAGCTCTGAAAGGAGCATGACTTTCAAACTCAAACCTATGGAGCTTAAAATCATTGAGAAGATACAGACACTGTGAAAAGTCTTCCTGTTTGATATGTAGTGTAAGGCTGACTTGAGGATTTCTCTAAGTTGTGTGTGTTTATATGTATTGGGAGTAGATGGTGGGGCACCTACAGACTCCAGTGTATTAATAGTCTTTATGTGAAAGCCAAGGAATTAAGATGCAGATCCCCTCCTGGTGCTGAAAGGTAGTGGGGAGAAAGCAAGGCTTTGTGTTGCTGGTTACTTTTCATCATTTGTGAGAGACACATCATCTTTATTTGTGATAATGTTTCACACCTTTCAAACAAAACTGGAGGAAGTTTGTGCATAATCTGCAAAGTCTGGGGAATGAAGCATAGCTTGGGGGCTATCTTGCTTAGCCTTTTGCTGAAATTTTCCTTAGAATGTAATATATTGTCACAATGCTAAGACAGAGCTGAGCTGTGAGCACTCCGTAAAGCAGGATGTTATGACATAATGCAGCAAGGAAAAGGATGCCAGTAGTGGAGCAGAAGGAGTCTACTCCTTTTTTTGGCCTTAGGAATCTGAAGATATTTGGAAGTCATAGCACTTAAGATCTGTGGATTCAACCAATAAATAAAAGGAAATTTTTGTTGAGGGATTGTTGAAGGATTAAAATAAGTTTAAGGTATAAAGCAGAATGCATGTTGGCAAAGTCCTAAAACAGCAAACAGGTCCAATAAGAGACTGAGTGTTTTGTATAAAAACTACAAATAAATTCTAGGTGATTTTTTTCTCAAAAATATTTTTTGTTTTAAAAATTAGAATTCACTGATACAGAAAAAAAAAAAAACCATTTGGATTGGCAACCATTACTTTGGGTAGGTGAAGGAGGAATTATTTTCTGGTTTTTGAGATGTATTTTCCTACCAAACTAAGGTAACTTTTTGGGTTTTTTTAATCAGACTTTAAAATCCATCTTCTGTTATTCATGTAATAAGACTCAGCAAACTTATAGGGCCATAATAATTTGGTTTCTGCATGTAGAAAAGCACTTGCATGTAACTAACAGAACAGCCCTGGTGTAGGCCACTATAAGATGTAGCTGTAGCACATCTATTTACTGAATAGACAGTAGCACAACATTTTTCTTCAGACTGCTAAAAACATAATGTTACAAGATAATCGTCTTGCTGTTAATAACCTTTTAGTCTTCTATTTCCAAATATTATTTTTCCTGTAAATTTTAAGAGTTTCCCAAGTTTTGATTTGATTTTAATGAATATACAGCGGGGATTTTTGTTTTGGTTTAGTTTTGGGTTCTGTTTTTTTTTTTTTTTTTAATGGCTCCACTATTCTCATTTAGAATCTAAAAGAAAAAGGGGTTTGATTCAGAGCTGAAAACCATTTACCAGACTCCATTTCAGCCCTTTTTATGCTCTAAGATGTGAACTGGCAATTCTTTCAAATTATCTCTGTCCTTTATAAATACAAAGGAAGAATCATAGAGGTAATTTTAAACTTTTCTTCTAGTCTTTCAGCTGCTCTTTTTGGAATTCTTGGGTCAATGGTCAACTGACAGCTTTGGTGACTATTACAAGTTGTAATGAAAAAACAGATGATTTAAGACAGAAAAACAAATCCTGAGTTCAGAAAACATTATTTCTGGTATTTCTGCAGCCGGATTTTCTAGTTACTGTTATTTTAGTATGTTCAGCTGCACTTGTAAATAGTCTTCAGCACAAGGGGATGGTGTAGGTGACATCTTTAATTTCGCAATGTTTATTTTTGTATTCCAATACATGGTGTTAAGAGAGTTTAATTCAGACAAACCTCCTCTAACTTGTGAAGCTCCATCAGCTTTCAAGCTTAGAGAAGAAGAGCTGAACCAGATGACCTTATGAGGCTTATTCCAACTGAAGGATAACATGTTTCTTTCCATGGATTTATGATTATGAATCCAGATATGTAATTTAAAGGGGTTTTTCCTACTGTTTGCTTGCAGCTGTGGTATCTTATTTACCGCCATTTTTGTGTCATAAATAGTCAGATATTTTCTATGTATACCTATATATACAAGTAGACATGAACACAAATCCAGAGTACACTCACATATGCATACCTTACAAAGTGGCTTTATATCTTGATACAAATTGAGAACAAAGAAATCTAGCTCTGTAAAAATTTTCAGGTGTATCAAAAGGTTCCTGGATTTCATATTTTGAAAACTAAAAACTTGGTTGGGAATATCAGAATATTTTAATGGTAACACAAGAAAATACAAAAATTTTCAAGAAACTACAAAATATGAACCTTCCAGTGTTTAGGAGACAGTGAGGCAGATGAAAGGACAGAACAGCAGTTTTGCAATCATCTCCAGTCGGAAGAAACATAAAAACTTCTGCCACACTGTGTCACAGCATAGCTAGTGCTCACTTTGTCCTCTTTCTGTCTTTGTTTACTGAGCTGCAACCAGTATAGCAGCATTAAACAAGCCCTAAGAAAAACATCAAAGTGTACCTCTACTTTAAGGAAAAAATAAAGGACTCGTCAAAAATCCATGAAGTGTTAAGAAATGCCACCAATCCATGTCCAGCCGACCAGCACTGGCAGTTTCTAGCTTGCAAATGTACATCTATAACAACTGTAAAGTCTAAAAGACTGTATCATCAGTTGGCATAAATCAATGTAACCCTGCCAAAGTCAAATTTTAATGAGAATAGAAAGGACTGGTGTTCCCCTAAATACTGAGATATCGTGAATATCCTGCTTATTTTTCTACATACTTGTCACACAGAAAAAAGCCACAATAAAAATTTTAGCAGGTCAGGTTACTTGCTTCAGTCTGAACCCCAAATGAAAATATGTTGCAATCTTCCTGACCCTATGTTTATATTCTTTATATACCCTGCCAGTATTTCATCCTTGTTCAATTATTTGGAATTTCCCAGAAAAGCATTTAGAGTCACTGCAGAATAGCCACTGTAAGTGAGAGATTTAAATAATGTGTCCACCAAATAAATGTAAAAAGCTTATCTGCTTCACTGCTGTTAATAAACCACATCAAGTTACTCTGTCCATTCAGGAGTCTCAAGGTATCAAACCTGCAGCTTCAGTGCTGGTTTCACTGTTAGGCTGAAGATGTGGCAGCTGCTGCAGTGATGGGGGAAATATCCTTTCCCTTTCTGAACAGTTGCAGCAAATATTACCTGCTGAATTTCTTTGAAGACAAGGGAGAAAACCATCTTTTTATCAGATCAACAAAAAAATCATCTTTTTACATTCCTTTGTGTTACTTGTATTTGTGCCTTGTTAGATAATTAGATGAAAAAAGATGTCCGTTTTTTCTTTCACATTGTATGAGAAATTGAAACATATATGTTATATCTAAAGACAAATAACAAAACTGAGATCTGCCAACAAAAAAGTGGGGTATCAGTGTTTATGACATTTTCAGTTATAATTCTTTCATAGGTGTATGTTATCTGCAGTATAATTATTCTATAAATAGAATATTACTCTAATATCATAGCTTTGATGACATCACCATCTGATGGAACTTGAAGTTTAAAGTAACACATGAATTATTTTGGCTACCCCATTGTTACAGGATGGTTTTAAGGATGCTGTTACACAAACTATATAATTACTGAAATTTAGCTGGAATTACTCTCTGTCATGTTGAAAACCTTCCTACCTCCATACTGCAAATCTTGTTTAAAAATATTTTTAACTGCATTTCTTTACCTTTATTTCATTCTAATTAGATTTATAACTGAAGAATTTTAACATTAAGTATATATTTAGCTGGTATTTTCATCTCTTGTGAAATTTTCTTCTATCAAATATAAAGAGAAAGTGGAAGAAGACGTTAGCTTCAACTACCCCAGGAGGATGAAGCATGATAAAGTCATTTGATGTGATTTGCACAATCTTTCTTGTCCAACAATTCAGCATTAAGGAACAGGACAAGAAACAGCAAAAAGTGTCTGCTGACTCCAGCTCATTAATTCAAGGATTACTTAGGTTTTTAATGATCTTTTTTGATGTTTAAACCATTAATGCATATTGGCTTTATTTCAAATTATGGCTTTATGACATTACTTACATTGAATTACCAAAGGTGAAATCTGCCAAGAAGCAAATACCAGCTTCTTTTTATTTACTGTAGGGAATAACAGCAACAACAACAAAATATGTTAAAGCAGCCCCAGAACTGATAGCCATCTTTACTATTTTACCTCACGGCCTCCTTCAGCTTCTTCCCATATGCTAAAAGTTCATTCTCTATGAGCCTTTGAGCTTTCAGTCTGTCTTCCTTGCTTTTCCTCACTTTCTCTTCAGTATAAATGGCTATTTTCTGAAAATTGTTTTATATCTTGCCTTACCATTTAACTGCAGGGCATAGTTAGCTCTCATGCCTTTTAATAGAACAACAGTGGACACAGCAGGCAAGTTAGCCCAATTAAGTGGCCACCACCATTAAGATTAACCTTTTTAGAAATCTGAGCATTATGTATTAGAACATATTTGGTTCTAACATTACTGGATCAGTACCTCAGGGCAAGAAGAGTGCAATTTAATTACCAGTTTTCCACTTCTTTTCTTCTGTATAAAGGTGAGGCCAAGTGTGTTTTGAAGGGCACAGTCATCGGTTTATGGGTCAGTCACCCATCTATGTCACATCAACAGGAAAAATTTAAAAAAGCTCCTGATTTGACTGCCACCAGTGCAGCTTACTAATTATAATATTAATCTGAAAAGTCTGATGTCACTTTATATTGACATAAATCTCCTAAATGTTCATAGCTTTGGGAAAAATTTTCAAAATTTTAAATATCTATCTGAATATCCAAACCTTTTCTCCTTTAATTAATCTTACTAGTAGTCCTGCTTTGGGAATAATATATTAGATTTTTATTTTCTGCCCTTGTCATATGCCACTTCATTTGGACAAAAAAAGCATGGCAGCGTTAGTATTCCTATGTGTGTATTTCTCTAGATGGTGCTCTGTGCCATATTATTTAATTCTTATTACCCTTGCCTAATAATCTGATTTAATGCAGAAAGAAGTTAACTCTCTGGTGAGTTCCCACTGGTGAGTACCTTAGTACTTCCACAGCTGATGAAGTTCTGTTCATCCCAATATGATTAGCAAGAAATGTTGGAAGGAGAGAATCACTTGTAGTGTCATTTGCTGCAATAGAGCAAAGAGACTTAGTAGGACAGGTTTCCTCTGCACTGTGTCTATGATTGGTCTCCCCAGTGCACTCTAGGTTCAGGAGCTTCTGAAATAATTAACTATTTTCTGCCCTTCCTTCTCCCCCCTGCCAACAGCACCTTTATCTGCTGTTTTTTTCAGGTCTTATATTCCTAAATATTGTATTTTTGATTGTGGCATCAAAATTTTTGCAATTCAGATCAGTTTTAATAGTCTTTTGAGCATCTAAGTGTTTTTGCCAGTGATGATATAAATAACCTTTAATTCTGCATATCTCTTCCCAGTGTTAAGCAGTTTTCTTAACTCTGAAACAAGTGATCATGCAGCAAATGTCAAGTTGAGAACAAATATGCAAAAATAAAGGCAGTTGAGCAAAGGAAAATAATGTTCAGAGAATTTTCAGGTAAAACTATGGTGTTGAACTACTTCCTTTTACACATGCCTTTTTTTTTTTTTTTTTTTTTTTTTGTAGGGATCAGTTACAACTCTTCGCTCCTGTTTGTTTCAAATGCATTATAGTGCAGGTGAACAGAGTGCATATGTGTCTTCTGTTCTCTGAACAGTCCAAAAAGTAATGGTATAACAAGAACCATGCATGGGGGAGCTCAGCACACTCTGATCTCCAGGTGGGCCCCAAAGTGTCAGAGTCATTTCTATGTCCTTACATCTGCTATCCCCACTTGGATCTCTCTCATATCTTAGGATATGTCAGACAACACAATGAACTCAGCAACTGAACTGAGAACTTGCTGACTACCTGAGGATGAATTGACTTTTATCTAGAACTTGGTGAATGTAACTTCTAGATCTCTTTCCTCTTTTTATGAAGTTAAGACTGCTGGGTTATAGATAGAAACATACTTCTAAACATATATCCCATGTTGGCTGAAGCATTCTGTTGGGTAAGACAACTCCCAGGATATGGCCTTTTTAGCAATATTTTTCAATGAAAGGCCTTCCCAGAAATGGATTTCTGTTTGCTCTATTATTTGTGTTTCATTAATATACCCTATTAAACTCTGTAAACTCTGATTTATACAGGATGATTTTCACAGTTGCTAGTTAGCAATGTATGCAAACAAAAAGTTCCAGATAGTTATTTACAAGCATTCCTGCTATAGTGAGTAAACCAAATGAAGGGAGCATCTTTATAAAGCTTACTTAAGTCCTTAAAGAATTTTTCATGAAACATTTGCAACAGCTGTAGGCATGTGAAACCTTTTCCATTACCTTTGGGTAAAATAAATGTGTCTGCCACATTTTTTCCTGACACCATAGCACAATTGTTTGCACAACAGTGATACCATGGAGAAGGAATTGGTCTTTTGAGTACCACCCAGTTTCATAGCAGATTTAGAAGATGCAGTACTAGAATTGTCAATGTGATGATTTTGTAGCAGGAAGTGAAGTACTGACACCTCACAGAACTTAGCTTGTGCTGTTCTTAGCAAAAAAGAATAGCTGTGCGAGTCAATACTGTGAAAACAGTGGATCTGTATTTACTTAATTTTTGTCTACAGAAGGAAGATATTAAAAAAGGAAATTTATTCCTAAGCATATAATTCTGATCTGTAGTTACTTCCTTACCTTCACAGGAATAAGATACTACAAAAAGCCATTTATTACTGGGAATACCAATCTGCTTATGTGAGTTTGCAAGAGAAAGAATATATTGAGACTTGGCCAGGAAGAATGAAGGAAATAAAGGTGTCAGTGTGACTTGAACATTCAGTTGTCCTTGTTACAGGTGCATTTTCTAAGATATAAATCAGGCCAAGGAAGCTTCAGTTGAAACATGTTTGCTGAATGAGCAGATAACTGCAGTGAAAGGATGTAAAGTGAGAGAAAATAAAGAGTAACCCACACTGCTATAAATGTGAACTACAAGCCATGTAAATAGCACAACTCCCACTGAGAATCTGACAAGTCTTTCAGGCACTTGCTTTTATTTCAAAGCTTTACCCAGCCCCAGCTATCAGTGTTAGAGCTAGTTCTTAGCAGACATTTTATGAAAACTCACATATTTCAGAAGCTAATAAAATGAAATTTCATTATTATTCATCGATTGTATGTACCACTAACTGTTTTGAATCCACTGTAATTTGTATCCCATGCACTAAACATTGCAGCAGCAGGGTTGGAAATGAGTGCCATTAGGTGGCTTGCCTTGATATGTGTGTGATAAGAAGCAGCCTTTCATTGAGGGCAAAAAATTGTATTATTTAGTAAACTAAGTGCCTTTTTACTGTTGCTCTTTAAAGCTGTGTCACTGCTGTTAAGCAGCTCAAACTTGTTGGCACCAAATATGTGCAGACTTAGAAAACACCCTTTCTAATGCAATTTGCTCACTTCAGAAACTGGGGTGGGTTTTTTATCAGTTTTTATTTTTATACCTGTTGGCTCCTGTCTCATCCTTTCCATCTAGTTGCTTTTGAATGCAGTAAATGACCAGGGAAAAAGTTTTCGCATGAAATAGATAAAGTTTCCTGTCTTTTCTGCATGGTGCAGAGGTCATGATGGGAGATCAAAGACAGGAAGCAGCTTATCATTTTGTTAGCTGGTACAGGGGCTCAGAGCTTTGTCACACTGTACCAGAAGCCATTAGAGAATTGTAATAAGCGAGGAGCACCAGCATGGGGCTTGATTTTAGGCTGGAAATGAGGTGTAGTTTTGTTCAGGAATAGACAGGAAGAATGCACTGGCACGTGTCTGGAATATACATGTGTGTTTTCACACATACATCTGAGTCCATGTGGATCTTCTTTTTGACATTTGGTTTAATACAGAGAAACAATGTACAAGTTTTGCTGATCTTCACCCCTCCAGACCCCCACACCTGTTAAATATAGCAGATTAAAAGGTATCTTTCTCTTTTTTTCCTCATTCTGCTTAGTTACTTTGTGCCTCATATGAGATGCAGCACTGACCTGACCTCTGGTTCCTAAAATTATGGGGGTTGAATAATTTTAAACTTGTTTTTCATTAAAAGGTTAATATATTCTTTTCCATTTTCTTGAACTCAGTCAGGAATGAGATTCTTGTGAGTCATAAAATAACACTGCAAATAGTAAAGATTTTTTTTTTAATAGATTAAATAGGAATTTATAGTAATTAGTATTAATACCACTTAAATTCCTATGGTACCCTGTTATTTTCCTCTTCTATTCATACCATTGGATTTTTTTTCTCTGACAATGTTACCCCTCTACTGTGGGCACCTTTTTGGAAATTGTTATGCAAATCCAAATCCTGCAGACTTCAGAGGGAATCTGTGACAAAAGCAAGACAGGCACAGATACCTCCACTCAGGCACTTCTTTTGATTAAGGTTCTCTGCTTTAAAACAGAGTTTAATCAAGGATAAAAAAACCAGAGGAAAACTGCTTTCCAGGTGTGCCTTCTTGTGCAGATGGTGTGCTGCCAAAGAGAATCAAAAGAGACTTAATTACAAGAATGATCAGCGGAGTCAGACAGGATGAGAAATTGTGCGCTCTGATGGAAGTTGCTCATTACAAAACAACGGCACTGCTTGGCACATAGGGAAGGACGAAGCCACTTCTGATGGATGACAAAGGCTTTTCAAAGTCTGCTGAGACTGACTAATCCATGCTATAATGTTTGAAGTGTTTGAGGAGATGACAATCACTTGTCCTTTCTCTGGACAAGTCCAAACCTGCAGGGGAATCCATGCTGCTCACTTTCCTGGGCAAATGGACAGTAACATCTGTCAGTCTGCTTCCCGACAGCCTTTAAAATGTTTCAAGGGGTGGCACGAGTTCAATGCAATGCTCATGTCTGTTTTGCAGGGAGAGGCAAAGTTGATTCTATATGAATGAAGTCTATTGGCTAAGATGGAGCTGAGGCCCTGCCGTGATGCCTGCTGTAGCCACAAGTATGTGGGCATGGTCTCTGAAATTTTGCAGTCTCAATAACCTTTTGCAACTGCTTTTTAAGGTAGTTGAACACATCTTACCATGTACCTGTACCTAAAATGACAAAAATTTAGCCTTTAGGCAAAAACTAGAGGGGGATATCGAATCCTACCTCATCAGCAAAGTAATGTAATAATTTAACTTTGATATTCACTCCTGGTTTTCTCCAGCAATGATGGTTAAACTATGATATTTGCAACCGACTATTTGTGACTGCACCCACAAAGAATCCCAGTGTGACTCCATTCAAATACAGCATCTGGCCAGAGGGAGCTGCAGGCAGAAAAGCCTCATTAGCTTGTGCTGAGAGATAAGCCCTGTCTTCCTACCTGTCCTGTCTACTCTGGGGCATGTAATCAGTGGTCCATAAACAGTAACATGTTTGTCAAGGTACTTCTGATGAAACAAATTGTAAAGTCTGTTAGTAGAAATGAGATCAAAGCTTTTCCTCCACAGCCTTGGAACAGGCACAATGTTCTGCATTGACGTCTCATGCCGAGTTTGGTGACAAAACCCCCAAATCTTCAATCAGCTCTCCAGAAAATAGTAATGCCAGTTTTTCCTTGGATAATATTTTATTTCTGGGTTTTTTTTTTTCCTAGCTGGTTCTACAGGCACTACTGAACTAGTTTTAGCAATACCATGGAGTGCACAGAGGCCTAATCCTCTGTAATCAAGGGATAGATTGTCAGTGACTTGGCCTAGATGAATATGACCTAGGAAAGAAAAATAGCCCTTCCAGTAAGCAAGTGGCAATGTTGGGATTTTAATACCAGTGAGTCTAAGTAACAGCATCCTACTTAGCCCCCCAAAAGTGACCCTGATGGCATTCTGAGACAGTAGGTTGAAGAAAAGGGATTAAAATATTCCAATAAATCTCAGAGAAAAGTGGCAAGCAAGAGGAGAAAGGTTGTAGAGAAAACGTCCATCTGTAGAGGAAAAGAGGATAGAGGATGAGCTTATCGCTTGTCTCATCATCAGTTTAGTCTTCCTTACCTTCCTGATTCTATCTCTGGACTATTTATTTCAATAAGTTTTGTCGTTCCAGGCTTCACATTGCAGGTTCTGTGTCTGCCACCGCTCTTTTGTCTGCTTGCCTGTTGGCAACTGGCAGGACATACAGTTTATGGCAATACTAAATCTCCATGAGAAGTGAGCCAACAGGACATAAAAATACAAGGAACTCACAGCATTTTTCAAACATCAGTTAATTAAGTCTTGAAATGCCTTTGTTAAAAAGGCAAGACTTATTAGACATCTCTTCTGGGAAAAGGGAATGACTAAAGCCAGCTTTATCTAAAGCGTTAATATTTTTTTTATTATTTGTATGTGTAGTATATAGTTATAGAATCATAGGTGGACTGAATTTCATGCATCTGTGTGCAGACCATTGTACAAAAAACATGCAAACCTGGCATTCAGAATTCAAATCCTCTTCTGAAACCACTTGTAATGCATGCCCTTGGAAGGAGCAGTAAGTCACATACAGAGTCAAGAATGTGAATGCTTCAACCCCAAAAAAGGGGACAATGAGTGAAATTAAACCCAGTGGGTTAAACTCGGTATTGATATCAGGCAAGTCAGTCACAAAGCATCAAGCAAAATTCAGAAGGACTCAAAACACCATTGTGTGTAGTCTCACTTTGGATATTTAGGAAACCAGACATATAATTTCTATCTTAGCAGGAGAACTAAATACTTACAGTGTTTTCTCTTTGCTACTCACCAGCTTTCTTTTTGGTCCAAAGACCCAATAACTATTTTAGGGAACTTCACACTGTGAGAAGGCCTGTGTTATGCAAAAGAAATGAAGACACTCAAGACTGAATTAGCAGATGATAGTGAGCCAAGACAGTTTTAGACAAAAATGGTGGGATGATTTTTTGCAAAGTTGACGCAAGCACAGACATGTTTCCTTGTTTATCTGTCAAAATGGACATCTGCTGGACAGTTGAGTTTATTTCCTAACACTTGCCTTTTTCCCCCGAGTAAGTTTGTTCACTTGTTCCTTTCAAGACCTCTCCTGTAAAAGGTAAAAGGACAGATCTGAAGTTATGTACTGAGGATATAGTATACGTCGCAGGCAAGAAATTTCCTGTGTGGAGACATAGTCATAAATGGCAACTTTAAGAATGGTATCCTGACAGCCAACATACAGTATACACCAGATATTACATAAGAAACAACCCAGCATGCACAAGGCCTCTGCATAGAAGACCAGTACCTGCAGCAAACCTTCAGGAGCCAATCTATTTCAAAGAAATGGAAAATGTAATGGAAGGGAACAGAAGGTGAGAATACCCTCTTCATAGTGAGGGAAAGGTCCACCTGCCTGAGGCCATGGTTAATATAAATCATATGGGGAAGGAATGGCAGCCTATGTGGACATCTTACAGAGCTGGAGAAGAAGCCAGTGCTTAGGGTAGTTTAGCTTAGGCTAAACTGCAGCTCAGATTTCTGCAGGCCACAAACATCTCATGCATCATTGGCCATATCCTTGCACTAGTTGGTATTGGACAAGGTGTTCTCTGTCTGTCAATTATTAATCTATTTTAACTATACAAGTCTAACTTCTGTGCTCCAGCAGCTACAAAAGGATCTCAGCATGTCAGATGAGACCAATCTGATTCATGTCTTATTCTGTATTTAGGGAATATAGTGAGAATCATCTCTTTTAAGTCCTTATTTCCCATTTGAGTAAGAAGCTAATTTTACTCTTGCACTATGAAATATTTCTTTTGATTTTTACAGTTTCCCAAGCCCACAGTGGTGTGGTGGAATCTAATAATTCTACTTAGAATGAAAGGCTACAGTTGTGCCCAGAAGTAACTGCCTACCTGCTCTAAGGGATTCAAAGCCTTCCAAATCTCACATTTGCTCTTCTCAAGGAGGAAAGATAATTAAAGTTAGAACGCAAATTGTATCATTGGAATTTACAGTTTACTTAAGAACGTGTACCATACTACGAAGCAGAAAAAACTTCAGTGAAATGATGCACCAAGGAGACCTGCACTGCTATGCAAGATCAGTGTCATACATGTGATTCTGAATGAAAATAAAGAGTAGCATAGTTATAAGGTAATTGGGAAAGTCAGAATTAATACATTTATTTGCCACAAGTAGCAAAGTAACACCAGCTGACAACTAAGTACTATGCAGCCCACCTCTGTGGGTGTGGAAGAGAATTGGATTAAAAAAAAACAGACCTGTGGGATGACATCAGAACAGTTTAATAATTGACATAATGTAAAATATAATAATAAAAATAAGCAAAAAGGAAGGCAACGAAAAGAGAGAGATAAATAAAGCCCAAGAAAGACAATTGATGCAAAATGCAACTCCTCACTACTTGCTAACCAATGCCTAGTCTGTTCCTCAGCAGCAATCAGTCTCTTAGAGCCAGCTGCCCCCAGTTAATATACTATACATGATGCTTTCTAATGTGTAATACCCTTATGGCCAGGTTGGGTCACCTGTACAGGGAGTGCTGAGTGCTCCCTCTCAGCTTCTTGTGCACCTCTTGTGCTTCTTGTGCTTTGGGCAGTGCATGGGAAACTGAAAAGTCCTTGACCTAACAACAAAAAAATCTACAAAATACACCACTGTACTAGTTGCTAGAAAGAAAATGAGCTCAATCCTTAATGAAACCAGGACATGGATAGAGAGTGCATATATAGAAGATATAACTGGAGAAACTGCTTTTTAACAATGGAAATGGACATGTCTTTTTCTCTAGCAGTTGTGTGTTTTGGAGCTTCTGGAGAATAGTGTGAAGTAAATAAAGCACCAGTTTTTTGATTTGTCTGAACAATGGGTTTATCTTTTAGACATTCAATGGAAAGTTTACAAAGAGTTGGATTGGAACATGCAGAAAATAGATGTCTGGCAGTCCATTTCTAAAAGAAGGATAAATAAAGAAATCTCTTCATGAAATGGATCCCATTTACACTCATGTGTTTCATGAAATACAGATATGTCCAGATTTCAGAATATTGTTAAGAACCCCAGGCATTACACAAAATATCCAAGACTTTATAGTGGTTATAATGAATTAGGAACTGTAAAGAGAGGTGTTGTGAGTTTTGGTGAATCCATATTTAACAGTCAGTACAGACATCTGTGGAAGTTATTTGGGTTAAAGGCATGCACTGCCTATACAAACTCATAACTTAAATTAAAGCTTTTGTGGTTAGTGAAAGATTTATTCTTAATCTAAGTGCAATAGTAGTAGCACACACAGTCTGAATTATGTAATTTCTAGGGTTGTTAATGTAGTAAGAAGGGTAAAACCTATGCACAAAACCTTCCCAATGATTGTCTCTTTCTCTGGTGTACTTCTGTGTTTCTTGCCATGCTCCTTAAGAAAACGAAAATAAAGTTTCATAATGAGAAATCAGTATTTAAAGATCGTCCCCAAGAGAACTGGGTTAACTGCTGAAGGTTCTTCCTCCTCTTTGCCAGTAGAGGAATGATGTTAATGGTGATGATTTCTTTCTACTGTCTCTGGGGTCGGTTTGAATCTATTTTTGTAGATATTACAATATGCAGTACTCCTTATTCTGCAATTCCACACGACATCCATATTATTAATAATGATTAATTGTTAACATTATAATTGTAATAACAATAATAACAATAATAATAACTAATAACTTTTTTTAAAAAATCAGCTGTGTTCTGGAAGAAACACATGTATATACAGACCCATAGATACAGCTTGTTGTAGTAACCTGTTTTTACCAATATCTACAAGTTACAGCATTATCATTGGTTCATTATGAAAATTTCTACAAAATGCCTTGGTTTGGCAATATACCTTCACACCTTCACGTAATAACATGATGGTTTCTGAATAAATATGAAATTTGAATAAATTAAAAAAACTAGTAGATTATTTTAGTTTTTAATTGATTAATTTAATATAATTCTTATTTTTATGCTTGGGGATTTTTTTGTTGTTGGTTTTTTGGGTTTTTTTCTATGGTTTTTGTTTTTTATTAGTATTTTTTGTTTCTTTAGGGTTTTTTTAAAGTTGTTTTTTCAGTTTTTTTTTTTGTAAATAGGGAGATTAATTATGGAAACACTTAGGTATATAACAGCTTGCTTTCAATAGGATTTAAGCACTTAATAATAAATTAAAGAGAAGACTGCAACTCTTTGCCCATACAAGCCATAACTTTAAATAGAGTAGCAAATAACTTGAGACTGAATTTTCAATTGGTAACACTGAACATGTAGCTTGTACTAAGTTCAAATTTTAAGTGTATATTGTCTTTTTGCACCTAAAATATAACCTGAGTGCATTAAGAATACTTTGGTCATTTGTCTGAGAATGTAGAGGTTTTGCAGGAGCAGCAACAGTAGCAAACAGCTCCTTTTTAAATTGTCATGTATTATTCACACCTTGCCTAAGGAAAAGAATGGTGGTTTTTCAACAAATTAAAATGACAGATTTTTGCCCTAAAGTACTTAAAATCAAAATTTATGGGTCTGACTAGGCTATTTGGTGTCTGAAAATCCAGGACAAATGGCCCCTTCACAAGGCTCATCAGTTCTATGGCACATGCTTTCTGGATACATGGGAGTTTTTGAGCATGAACTGTACACAGGGCCTCTGCAACAAATCTTAGTGGTTTCTCAATGGAAAATCTAGAACTTCATCTTGTCATGCTTTAAAACAGAAGTTATCAGTTGAAATTTAGTCAGACGAATAGGAAAAAAGTCTGAAAGAGGCAAGTGAATATTTTGATATGCTGCTGAGTAAATGTATTTTAGCAAATTGTTTGCAATATAGGTTTGATAAATAAGTGCTCAAGGAGTTTTTAATATGCATCACATTACCTGTGTAAATGTTACAGGTTGAGGAGTTGAATGAATAGAGACCATCCTTGCCAAAAAGGACTTTGGGTTGATAGTGGAGGAAAGGCTGGACAAGAACCAGCCATGGGCACTCCCAGCTCAGAAAGCCAAACATGTCCTGGGCTGCATCCAGAGCAGGGGAGGGGATTCTGCCCCTCTGCTCTGCTCTGCTGAGATCCTAGCTGCAGTGCTGCATCAGCTCTAGGGTCCCAGCACAGGAAAAACATGGATCTGTCAGACTGAATCCAGAGCAGGGCACCAAGTTGATGAGAGGGATGGGGCATGTCTCTTATGAGGAAAGGCTGAGAGAATTTGGATTGCTTAGCCTGGAAAAGAGGAGTTTGCAGGGTGACCTAATCATGCCTTCCAGTACGTGAAGGGAGCCTATGAGAAAAATGGAGTGAGACCATTTACAAGGACATGTAGTGACAGGAGAAGGGGGAATGTTTTTAGATTGAAAGTAAATTTAGATTAGATATTAGGAAAAAATTCTTTACTGCAAGGGTGGCGAGGCACTGGAAGAGGTTGTGCGGGGAAGTTTTGGATGTCCCATCCCAGAAAGTCAGGGTTGGATAGATGACCAGGTTGGACGGATCTCTGAGCAACCTGGTCTAGTGGAAGGTGTTTCTGCCCATGACAGAGGGCTTGGAACAAGATAACCTTTAAAGTTCATTCTAACCCAGGCCAATCTCTGATTCTGCAATTTCTCCTAGCAAAGGTAAGTAAAAAATATTTGCAACCATTCTCTTGTTGTTTCTGATTTCTTTCCAGTTTTGGAGCTTAAATGTGACACAGTTTTAGATACTGAGGGATGTACTTGCTGGTCTAGTTAGCCTCGTTGTGCCCTGCAGTGCATGCAGGAAGCTCCATGTATGCTCAGATGGTGCAGCCAGCTTTTTCATCTTTGGAACAAGTTATTTGCCAAGGAACAGAGTTCTCATACCAAATATTTGTAAATAAAAAATGTATCTTGGCCACTAAGACCACCCTGCTTAAAAGGTTTATTTAACTTTGCTTGCTTTTCAATTCACTGGCTTGCTGTCAAGCCCTCTGACTTGCAAATACCTCCATTATAGATTACCATATATTATTCATTGAGTGCCTTAGGAAAGAATGGTGCTATATAGACAAATTGAACCAACTTATTTGTGCCCCGAGGTGCTTACAATTTTTATAAGGCACAAAAGTACAAGGGATTGCATCAAAGGTGGGGACCTAGGTAATCGGAGACAAAACTAGAGAAATAAGTTTTTTATGGGTGGCTGAAGAATTTTTAATAAAAAAAGTCTGGAAAGACATCTTGAGTCCTCTGCAAACTCTCACACACTGAATAATGGGAATTGATGCTCTTTTACTCTGGTAATTAGCAAATTTTTAACCTTTTTGTTTGTGTTCATTGCATAAGTAAAATAAACACCCTTGAAAAAATATTATAGTTGTAGAGATAAATTTGTCTCTTGGATTCCAATACTCTCAAAAATTACCTTAGCTGGTGCAGAAGGCAGTGAATAAAAGCCTTGATAGAGGTCATCAGTGGGGAAGCAATACTAGGAGGAACTGTGCCCAGGGTTTGGAGTTTAGAGCAGAGCAAGAACTTTCCTCAGCTCCACAGTTCCACAGAAAGACTGCTAAGTGGGCTTTAGAAAGGGAGGCCTTATCCCAGTACTTTTGGTTCAAATCCTATGGACCTTTACAATCTGATAGTCTCTCTTAAATAGCTATTGGGTATTCAAAAGCACATTGATTAACTCCCTTGATGCTAATGGAACTGCTAAAATGTGGTCATCGTTTCATACAGCAGAGTGTATTTGTAAAATTGTTTTTATTATTATATAAAATGTTTTCTTGTTGTACAAAAGGCTTTTCTTGGAAAGTGGCAGATCATTTCTGGAGCTCTTTGATATTCCCACTGAAGTTTATATCTAACTCCAGTCAGTGTCACTAAAATGCTGAGTTAAAAAACTAGAAACAATAGTCTCTACGTCAAAATATCTCGAGGCTTCCATCCTCCATTGTAACGCCAGCTAAGGAGGAAGTTTGCTAAATGGAACTGTAATTGTTACCTATTTGCAGTGCAGAGTAACTGAAACTTCTGCATAACTATATTGAAATACAAGCACTTTAATATTCCTGCCTCCTGTAGTATCAGATTGGGGCAGCATATACAGAACTTTCACTTGAGAAGCCCTTGAGCACTCAAAGACATGCAAGATCTTATAGCTGCATTGTTTAAAGTGTGTTAAGTTTTCTAAATTCAGGGAGGATATATGCAGGCTTTTGCGCTCTATATTATACATATTTCACTTTGTGCTCCATACTGACATGTCCTTAGGTTAGACAATCTGGTGATGTTCTGAATTTGCTGTGTCCTACCAATCTCTAAATTTTTTGTAACATAAAAGTAGAATCTGTCAAAGCCAGGATAGATGTAGCAGGGAAAGATTGAATAACAATAGGGAATGTCAAGAATAATTTAGGATGGTTGCGTGCCTACATGTTGTATGTCATGTTATAGTACTAAGCTATGCACTTAGAGTCAGAATATTGCAATACAGCTACTATAAAATATTATCGAGATGTAATTTTATGTAATGTCATGAAGACATCAAGTTATGATTATTTTAAAGTATTTTAGTACTTTTCCATTTTAATCAGGACTTTCTCCAGTGATCTGCAATCTTCAAATTTAGTAAATTTGACCAGTATTTAGACAGATGTCATAGATGCTCAGATGTCATACCAGCTCTAGACAAAATGAATATTTATTCAGAAGTATGTGGTGGTTCTGGAACTCTTATCTTAAACAAACACCAATGTTCACAAGCATAAATCCTGAAATGTATTATTAATACTTTCCTGAGCATCTGTTGCATGAGGAAAACATCAAATTCTTTTTGCCAAAAGAGACAGCAAGTAAAAAACAATAGGATATTTATAGATATTTGAATTCTTTTCTCAAAGTCCTACAAGTAGTGAAATGCTTTGAAAATACTGATTGTTCCTAAGAGAAGATACTTGCACTAAATTTAGCCATCATTACTGTGTCATTTCCAGTTAAGAAGGAAAACAAAAGTTCCTTGGTGTAATGGATGTAATGGGAGTGTCTTGGATTAGATTTCAGCTGCATAAAGATGATAAAAAAGATTGAAAATTTATCCATGTGATTGAACTGCAGCCTTTTTGTGGAAATGTCCTGTTGGACTTCTAAACTCTGGTAGAATTTTTTTTTTTTTTTTTTTCTGTAAAAGGTATGACCCACAATTTAGCACTGGATTTGGTTTTGGACATCAGAAAATTTCAGCTTGAGAACTCAAGTAAGAGCTCTCAAGAGTCTTCCAAGATTCAGGAAGAAAAATATTCCAGTCTCTGATGAAGAAGAGAAGCTTCTCTAGGTCTACAGGGACCTACCTGAAAAATTCAAAATTCCAGAGGAATCTGGGTCCTTGGGAACTTCTCTTCTGGACTCAGAGGAAAGTATGCATGTGAAGGAAGTGTATAAAAAAGAGAAATGTTGCTTCTTGTCACTACACCTTTTCTTCCACCTCTGATAATTGCTCCCAGCTGTGAGGACACACAACTAGTCCTACAAAGGCTTTGTCACTTCCTTTCATTACACCAATGATGGTTGGTGTAATGAAAGGCAGTGGCTAAGATGAGAGCCACTCATTGGCTAATGAGAGCAGATATAATTTTCTATATAACCTCTGTGTATTATCTAAGGGAATTATGGTCCAAAAGAGTGATATTAAATAGAAAGTGTGAAAATTTATGGAGAAAATTAATGAATGAAGAAATAGCTTTTCTAATTGAAATAACCACAGTCAAGGTTGAAAATATATAACAGGAATATAGGGATCCACAGCAACAGCAGGGAAAGAAAGAAGCTGTTCAAGAGGAAGAAACAAACATGTTTCTTAAACAAACATTTTATTCTTAAAATAAATGACAAAATTACTAGTAAGGAAGACATAGGCATCCAATAAATCTGAGTTTCTGTAACGAAGAAAGTACAATATAGCAGACTTGTTTTCTGTTTTTTTTCATTGCACAGGAATATTTTAAAGATGTCTGCACTTCTAAGAATGTCTGAGGATTGATAATATTATTATCTATCAAATATAGAAATCCTTGTAAGATTTGGAATATCTGAGATTGTTGATTCTGTGTGAATGAAAAATTCAAAGTGTAACCTTGTGCAGAAAAATAGTGGAAAAGATGAAGTAGAAAGTAAACAAAGTATTTCAAAAGTATTTAAAACTAAGAACATAATTAATGGTAAGTCAATATTGTGGTTTACATAGTTGGTGTCATAAAATAAAATTATTTATGTGATAACATTTTAACTGTGCTTGAAAATGGTATATATGTTTATCCTGATAATGTGTACAACCACATACCTCCTTTTATCTAACTGAAGAACCTGACACGATGCAAGGTATCAATAGGATATGGGTTTAAACTACATGACCAACAGGTCTTAAAAAAGAAGAGTCAGAAATATTTCTTTGTAAGTGGTGTGCTACTATATTAGTGCTAATTGGAAAGGGTATAGTGAGAAGAGAAACAATGGTAAGAGCAGGTCATTCAATGACTGGTAAACTGGTACATTGTTATTCTAGTGAACTCAAAAACCACGAAAGTTTGTTTCTGAAATTACATCTTGAAGGACTAGGAAATTCGTTGAGTCTTGGGAAGTGGTGATCTTGGAGCAGAATTTGATTTCCTAATTCCCAAAGGCACTGCCACAGTGAAGATATGGTTCCAAGATGCATAAGCAGCTGGTTAATAGATAGCTCACATGCACTAAGTCTGGATGCTTCTAGACAGCTTTAACAGTTAGCAAGGACTTAGAAAGAACCATAGAATTGATTTGAAAACTGGAAAAGTCCCCATCACATGAACTTTAGAGCTTTCATTTATTAACTTATCACAGGAAAGATGCTGTGGTGGATAAAACTCTTGTGAGGGAGAAAATATGACATTCAGAAAGCAGATGTGTAACAAGAACCAGTGGCTGCTAGTGCCAGCCAAATGATAGGAAGTAAAGAACAGAGCATTAATCATGGGAGGAAACTGCCAAGCAGATTCTCCATCTGTATGCTGATTTTGGCTGGGATAAGGTTCATTTCCTTCAGACTAGCTAGTAGAAGGCCGTGATTTGGATTTGTGCTGGAAACAGCATTGATAACCCAGCCATGTTTTTGTTACTGCTGAGCAGTGATTGCGCAGAGCCACAACCTTTTCTCCTCCTCACCCCATGCCACCAGCAAGAAGTCTGGGGGTGCACAAAGTGTTGGGAGGAAACACAATCAGGACACCTGACCCCAACAGACCAAGGGGATATTCCATAACCTATGGGTCATGCTCAGCATCTAAATTGTAGGGAAGAAGGAAGGGGAGGGCGTTTGTAGTGCTGGTGTTTTTCTCCCAGCTAGTCACTACACATAAAGGCACTCCATTTCTTGGAGATGGCTGAACACCTGCCTGCACATAGGAAATGTTAAATTCACTTCTTGTTTTGCTTTTCTTGTGCATGTGTCTTTTGATTTACTATTTAACTCGGTATCTCAACCATGAGTTTTCCCACTTTTGCTTGTGATTCTCTCCCCCATCCCACTGAGGAGGAGTGAATGAGTGGCTGTGTGGGGCTGAGCTGCCCTCCTGGGTTAAACCATGACAAGATGTCATTCATTTCAGACAGTGAACTTCTTTATTAGAAGATACTTTTTAGAAAGAAGTTAGATTTTAGCCAAATGCAAATTATTGCAATAAATGTAATAACAATTTCTGTATATCCAATGACCTTTGATACCTTGCAGTTGACTAAATGATCTTATTTTCCTTTTGACTTTAAATTTTATAACTGAATTTAAAAAAGAAATGTAGAGAATGAAAGATGGTTCAGAACTAGGCATTTGGTCTTTGTGTTGTAGTGTCTATGGGAGTGCCTGAAAGAAGAGAAAATATAGACAGAAAGTCTCCATACAAGACAGTACTTAGAGTTCTTGCTAGCATTTCAGCAATGTGGATTTAATTTATGCCCTCTTCAGCCAAGCAAATTCTTGATTTCTGACTGTAACAGTTTGGAAAATCAATCTGATTTCTGGAACTTCAAATCTGTTTGAAGTTTAATCTGAAGTTGTAAATATTAGCTTGGACTGATTTCAAACTAAAACTGATTTTTTTTTTCCTTGAGATGATATTTCTATTTGTCATTATTAAACCCATAAAGTACTCAATATTTACAGAATTTATTTTTATTTGAACTGGAAAAAAAAAAGAAAAAAGGAAAAATAATTTTCAAGGCCTGCTAAAACTTTTTACAGAAGTTATGTTGTCCAGGCTCTCTGGCTCATGGGAGTATTGGGAAAAAAAGTGTAGCATGTGTTGAATAAATTGCTTTCCTGAAAGATTTTTCAGCTTTCAATAGCCTTCAGACATGACTAAATAGAATGCATAAAATATGTACAATCAAACATAAACACCAGTTACATTTAGTTTAGGTGAGCTAGGAAGTTATATTGAAAGAATTTTTCTGGGCTTGTATACCTTAAAGGGTGCCTTGAGGTGGCCACTGGTGAAATGATAAAAAATAAATAAAATGAAAAAAAAAAATTGCAAAACTTCAAATATTGTCAACTGGATGTGCTAGCTGTTGGACAAAGTGGGAACCACTATAATATTTCACTGATTAGGTATATATATGAGTACATACTGCTTAAATTGTGTTTTGAAGAAGCACACTTCCAACCTAAAACATTACTAATCACTTTCTTATATCCCAATAAAGATTTAGAAACAGAGATTTATTGAGACTAAATATCATTATTATGATGCCACTTTACATGCCATTCTCCAACGCATTTATTAGTGTGTTTGACATCTGAACAACAAACTTTTGAACATTCATTTTCCTAATGACTTTGCAAAAGTGACCTATGCTCTAGAAAGGATTCCTTCACTTATAATTCTTATATATTTCTAGGCACCAGTATAACCCCTTAATGAGAATAATGCTTAAAGTTTGAGGTTTTATTCAAAACTGATTTTTACTAAGTTGGCAGCAGTATAAGATAAATAACAGCAACAGTATAATGATGTATTGCTTCAAATAAATTAAAACACATGACAATTAGAAAATGAAATAAAATTCTGGTCTACAAAGTGTTCATTTTCTCTGTCATTTCCTATGTCTTCAATTGCATGGGTACAAATTAATGAAGTCCTGTTGTACTCATAAATGAACCCAGGAAAACACGTTTTTCGCATTCTAGCTGCTAAGACGCCTCAGGGTTTTGCATTAGAAGAACACATAGAAGAATCAAGGCAATGCTCTACTGTATATAGACTGTACACAAAAATACAATTTCTCCTCTTTTCTCTTCACCTTTCTTTTTTTTCTATATTATTTCATAAGGAAACAGATGTCAGATAAGATTTGATAAACAGTGAAAGATTTATGCACAGGAAAGCATATCTACAGTGTTGTTGACTAGAGTGGCCACAGCTGTATTTCTACAACACAAAGTGCCATAACTATAAAAAAAAATAGCAGTTAATATGGTTAATGACATTTGATTTATTTATTTTGTTACATTATCATCTAGGTCTACTGTTTGAAAATAGGACAATGGTGCTTTCACTTTCTGTCAGTTCTCAGATGGTGAAGCCAAAATAATCTGTATGGAGAAGGCTTTTCTTGTAAATGAAGGGAAATCTGGCTCCACTTTCCTTCAATTGCAACCTTTGTTTCTTGCAAACCTAAGTGTCTTTCTGCATCCTTTTCATGGTCTCATTTTATCACAATATCAAAAGGATACTGAACACCATGTGCTAGGACTTTCAGACTGCCTAATTTTGACTCTTCTCAGGGGCCTAACACCCAGGTGTCTTGACTAGATGGCAGTGAGGGCTTGGCAATACACACAGAGAGTACACAGGACATTCTGCAGCTCACTGGGGACCTATTGAATGGGCTGGCAGTGCAGGGGCAGTGATGTTTCTAGGCTGTTGACTTTGAAAAAAGGCAAACGCGGACAGCAGTTGATGGAGAAAGGACCTTGTTTCAATTCTTGCATGACCCCCAGCACTAGTGTGCTGCTACTTAGTTGTTACTTTAAATTAGTCAGAGAGATTTTATTTTTTATAAAAGCAAATATTTCTTAACAAAAAAAATTATTTTTCTAAAAATTAGGTCAGAAAACCAAGGGAAAATAAGAATAATTAGGCAAAACAGGCTATATCTCCATACGACTATGCTTAGCTTAGATTGTGCGACAGTAGGATTTGGGAGGGAGTTGTAAATTGTGTCAATAAGTATGCTTTGAATATACATAAAGCTTTTGGAATGGCTTTCTTAATTAAGTCAAAGGATGTCTTTCCATTGACTCTTTTTGGTTTTTGATCCAGCTGTAAAGATTTGTCACTTCATTTTCAATTAAACAGTCTGAACTCTCTGACTCAGCAGTAGCTGGGAAAGATGAGTAGAAAAACTGCTGGAAAAAATGATCATTTTAAATCATACAGACAGAGCCTGAAAAAAAATCTATTAAATTTTAAACTGCAAATCTATCTATATACCCTTGGTTAGTGTGAAATATCTACCAGGATAAAATAGTAATCTGGAAAAATTTAGATTGACTGTCATTCATTTGGAGATTACATTTGGATTGCTTGGGGATCTTCAGAGAACTAAGCGGCAGAATAAAAATAAATTTATAAAATTAACATATTCTGAAAACTCCCAGATTTGGGGTTCTAAAATGCATGGACCATCATAGAACACAAAAGCCAACATTTGTATTCAGTTTCTTTCGTAGAAAGCAAGACAAAAAGGGACTGAAATGCTGTAGAAGAAAACATTTTTGATTTTATGGTAACAAATAGCAAAGTGAATTTTAGAAAAATCTTAGTATCACTTCTATTGTTTTAAATAAAATTAATTAAGATCTGGATGTCTTTATCATATAAGACAGGTATTTGTCAGGGGTTTTGCAGCATGTAATACTTTTACAAGGGCTGAAATATGGGGTAACCAAGAAGAGTAAATAAACATCTTTTATAGAGTTTCAGAAGATATATCTCATAAAAATAACCCTATCACATATTCAGAAGATCTCTGATATGTAATTTCTCTGTTGTGGTACAATCTCTATTTTAATTGCCTGTCTTGCCTGAGACATTCATGCAAACAATGGAAACTACCCGCAAATTACTTCTGAAAGACCCTATATATTAAACATTGTCATAAAGTTAATTAAGCTGTAACTAGTAGGGATCTTCTAAAATGTCAACAAAGGCTTTGAAACATTCTCTTTTCCTCTTTCAGTGGCTGTTGAAAAAAACTGTTAGAGATGAAGAAATTTGCAATTATCAGGACACCAACTAGAAATTTAACGGCCAGGGATCCCTCAGGGAGACTATTCTGCAAAAGGCCCCCTGTCTTGCTGAGGCATCTTTGAATAGGAGAGGGGAACTCCACTGGAGACTCATTCAGCTCTTCCTGAAACTGAAGGAGCAGACTGGCCACAAAAAAAAAGGGAATGTAGGAGTCTCTCAGACACTGAGATTTCCTTTTGCCTCTTTGAAGAAGGTCCTTACCATAGTCACAACCTTTATTGCCTGGTTTCCAAACATCTTCTTAGCACTTCAAAAAACAGTTATGCTGTCTCCTCAGTTTCTGAATTTGGAAAGTTTTTTTGTTTATAGTGGATATAAGAAGTTGTAAACAGTTGTATCACTTACAATAATTCCCAATTAATAAATTGGAAAAATCATTTTTTGGTATGCTTATGAATGTAAAAATCATGTTTTCCATACCCATCCAGGCATTTAACAATATACTTATGAAAGTATTTAAAAATGTAAAGTCTGTTCTTCAACAGTAATAAATTTTCAACATAACTTCATGACTGGTGGGCAGTCACAGAGATTTCATTACGTATATGTCTACTACCAGATGACTATGTCTGGGAAATTGCTTTCCTAACACTTCATTTTTATCTTACCAAGTTTCATTTGGGCTTGATCTGTGATATGTTTGTGTCTGTTTGCACCCCTGCTTGTATGCCAGCTGTGCACCAGGAATAAATGGCACAATTCTGTTCTATACCCAGCCATGACCTGTGCGCAATATTCAAAGGTTATTGCTCAGATTTTAAGTGGCCATTTTTTCCCATTTTGCCAGGCGGGAAGGGGAGGGGTTCTTCACAGCTCACCAGATGTTTGGAACACTTTGTGCTTATTGGTGTGCTGTTGCATTGACATTTAGCATTGGTCTCACATGAATTCCAAGCCCCATTACCAAGTCCTACAAGACATCAGTAATGTGACATTCTAGATAATTTTCACATCATGTGTGAGGCAAGGGGAATATGGTATTCTCTCAGCAATGAGATCTCTTTGGGGGTGTAGTCTTGGGAGAGAATGTGGCAGTAGCTGCCTTGAAAGTTTCCCAGAGGACTCTGATGCAAACTGCTTCATTATTCTGGCCTAATTTATGAAGATACTTTGAGAGAAAATCAGATTTTAAATTATAAAATTGCTAATGCATTGCACATAATAGTCAAATTTCCCCTGTGACTCAGCTTTGTGGAAGGGGATGGCTGGAAGAGACTCTTTGACTGCTGCTGTAAGCACCTTCCAAACTCCTCCTTGTACCACAGTGAGGGAAGATGCAAGTATTCTGACCTAAGGGGATGCACTGATGCAGAGAAGATGCATTAGATGGCAATAGAGCTGTATTAGCAACCTGAGTCCTGAAGGCCACATATCTATGTTTGTAGTCTCTGCATTCCAGAGTCCTACCTCTGAGCAGAATCTAGCAGCTTTCTTAATGGCATAATGAGAACTTACCTTGTTTGCTTACAGTTTCAAAGATGATTTCTTCACTCTGTGGTGTGGACATACTTTTAAGTGAAAAAAAACCCAATAGCAGATATGGTAAAGTGCAGCTTCCCTGCAGCTTCCCAATGTTTTCCTTCCTTTCTTTAACTGAAGCTTCTGGTCAATTCTAAAATACAGAAGCATTTAAAAGAACACGTACATTTATGTCACTGCATAAATATTAAATTTAATAATAAATGTTCTTCTGGTATTATCTATTTATATTTGAAATTTGCCATACGCAGGGCACTTTGACATTGTATATGTGGAAAATAACCTAGCATGCCTTTTTCACCCTAACTTATTTTGTGTAAAACACCATTAGGAGCAATCATAATGATAGCCGAATATATCCTGAGGGGTTGGTGAACACTAGCAGATGCTCACCTTTTACTTACTGTCTGATGGAAGTGGAAATTATGGGAATTTTGCCATCCACCACGCAGGTGCTGAGAGGCTAAGGTGATAAGTTCAAAGAGCTGATGGTTAATAATTAAATATAATAAGCATCTGCTATTGTTACTACCCAGGGGCTGAAATGTGCTGCTTAGACACAGAGTAAGGTTATGGACAGCATAACTCTGCATTGCCTCTTGCAACTATCAGGCAAGAATTGCTACTGACCTGTACAAAACTAGAGTTTTCCCAAGGACTCTGCAACAATTTTTAAACACTTCAGCCCAAATTGTCATCTCCTAACTCACTCTGATCAGTACCAATACAATGTTAGTATAATTCCAGCTGGAGCAAAAGGCTAATGGGACAGGATGTAAAATGAGGACCCTCAATCCCATAACTGTACCTGGAGTGGGACTCATCTCTCCTACCTCTAAAATTTGCCAAGCTGGACATTTAATTTAAGCCAGCTGTTCAGGCTTCCTCTATAATCAATCATAGTAAATTCAGAAAGAATTTCTTATCTGTAAGGGCTTTCAAGCATTGGAATGGACTGCCCAGGAAAGTGGTGGAGCTACAATTCCTCAAAGTGGTCAAGAAACAGCTGGATGTGGCCCTTAGTGTTATGGTTTAGTTGACGATAGTGGTGGTTTGGTCAAAGGTTGGACTCAGGGGTCTTTTCCAGCCGTAATGATTCCATGATTCAATAGAAAGAGATAGGCGTCTTCATAAGAAACTGAATATGTCCCAAGATAATTTCTCTGAACTGTCTTTTGAAGAACCTCTCTCTCTTCTCACCAGCTGGGGAAATTCACATTTAGATTTTTACATTAAAGGAAACCCAATCTAATACATAGGCCAAATTAAGATAATTGTTAAGGTAAGCCCATACCTACTGACAATGCCATATTTTTTTGAGTGGAGATCTTCAGTCTTTTTTTTTTTTTTTTTTTTTTTTAATTTGAAAAATAATGAACAGCTGAAAGGTGCCAAATAAAATGTTTCAAGGTTAGTGCACAAGTGAAATAGATTTCTTGGTGACCCTGATAATGCAACACTAGATATGCCTATTAGGACTTCCATTTTCATTACCTATGAGGTAGATGATTTTTTTTTTTTTTTTTAAATCACAGGTATCTTATTGATTGAGGAGCCTAAATAAAAATACATGCTAAATCGAACAATCATTCTGTTCACACTATTGACTTAGCCATTATTCAGGTCATTTAAGTGAGCCAATATTTTCAGAATTATCTGTGCTTAAAAATGTGTGGCTGCGATACATGGAAGAAGCAGAGGCAATGCAAAATCCTAATGATTTTTAACAACTGTTGAAAACTGTTTCATATAACTTATCTATGTGCGTAGTGCAAAGAAAGTCCAATAGCTTTATTTCTACCATCAAATAAAGCTAGCATTCATTCTAGAAGAATTTTTTCAGGTGTGTAGGATTATTTAGGCATATATGTCTATATCTGCATTTTTTAAAATAAAGTAGACTTACACAGAGTTTGAAATATTTTCATAGCTATAGCTGATTTTTTTTTTAAAATATTGATTAATTTCTGTTAGTCCAGTTTTGTGTGAAGAAGAAACCAAATCCAGTTAGGCTCAAGAGAAATATTTCCCAAAATACTTCATTGCTTTGCTAGGCTCTGACACATGGCTTTATATGAAAGACAGCCTGACCTAGTGTGACAGAGAGGGACAGAAAATGAGGTTGTTTGTACCATGTGGTCATTTCCAGAATAATGCTTTCTGAGCTGCAAACTGATTTTTGCAGACACAAAAAAATATACTGTGATTAATGTTGTACAAACTCACATATTTGACTATGACTTAGTGTCATTATGTTAGATTGTGCTGTAGGAGTGCCAACATGTTTCTATATTTGAATTCATAGTCACTGGGTGAAAGGAAGACCAATTCCTGCCAATAGGTCACAGATCTGGAACTCTTCCTTTTCCCTTGATCGTCTTCCTCGACTATTATTTGTTTTTGCTCCCTATCTGACATTTTATAACTAACTGAACCTTCCGTGGCTGTTGAACGTGTAAGAAAATATTGCAGTTCCTTCTACATCAGCTGCCCTTTGATCTTTTGTCTCCTGAAGACTGACATTCCTCTGAGGAGGGGCTGTCCCTAAGACCAGACCTGTAGCAGCAGATACAAACCCTGGGCTGTTAAGCAAAAAGTTGTTGCCTTTCTGATATCTAAACTCTGGTTGGCAATGGAGTGAGTTAGGAGATAGGCACATAATTCTACAGCAGGGTATTAAAGAAAATGTGGAGTGCCTTAGTTTAGGCATGTTAGTTAGGCTTGATAGTTAACTAAGGAGTTTAGAGTCTAAGTTTAGGGTAGGGGTTTAGGTTTATTTAGCTTTAGGTATGTTTGGTTAAGTATGCTGAATCAGCATTTTGGACCACCATTTTAAAAGTTTGCGTCTATGACTCACGAGGCTCCAAGGCTAGCATAAAACATCTACTGTCACATTCTCCAACACTTGCAAAGAACTGTTTTGCTATCAAAAATAGTTTTCTGCTTCTGGCTTCTACCAACTTAAAGAACTGACATCTGTAATTTAACAATCTTGCAGGTCAAAAATCTAACACATAACTAGCTCCTGGTGAATATTGCCCAGTTCTGATATATTATTTGAATTACTGAAGAAGAAGGTACCATGACCATGTTACATCTAACTTTGCAAAACTTAAGATACTTGAAGGAAGGGAACATAGTGACCATAATGGCAGGAAGGCCAGTGCCAGATTATGTAAGGGCCTGCATGTCCTGCTAATAGGTAAAGACTTGAGTTTTGACTAAACTGATAAGGGTTTTCCATTTTAAAAGCTGTGCTTGTCTGCTTCATGGGAGACTTTCTCTATGGACAAGAAAATAAATGAAACAAGGTAAGTTTGTCCAAATTATATTTTAATTTAATGTAGTGTGATAAAAAAGGAAGACAAAGCATAGTGCTGATACTTTTGCATCTGAAATTAATTAGCACATAAAATTCACATACCCAGGGAAGCTGGCAGAATGAATGGGGAACACAGGTTAGACTGGACACTCTAAAGTCCCTTGCTGAGCCATCTGGAAGGGAAAAGAGTCTGTCTGTGAAGTTCAGTGATATGGTGCATGTGGGCTAAATACACTTTTGTTCTGCAGAAAATCATTTGGTGCATGCTACTGTAGCTACTAAAGGAGCACTGGTAGAGTGGAGAGCACATCACCAATTCCAAAATCAATTATTTTCTTGTCAAGCCATAATGGTTGTAGTCTGACAGACAGCAACATAGGTAGATTAATGCCAATGCCTCAAAAAACAAGAATCTCCCAAAACAAACTTTCAGGATCCTTGGCAAGTCACTTGGATCTGAATTTCAGATCTGAAGCAAATTTGGATATTGTGGCAGGAGTGGGGCAATTTAGGTCATATATATTGGAGACAGGGAATTCTTTACCAGAATATGTGGGTGGGTAAGGTGGGCAATCTCACCAAAGTTTTCTGCCTTGTATAATGTCAGGTATTTCTTGCCTCAAGCTGAGCTTCATGGGCCACTTTTAAAAGAGATATAAATGTGAAATTCCTAAAACGCCAATTACTAATCAAAATATCATGGACTTATAGGATAAGACACAGATCTTCATAATTTGAGCACATTCCTGCTTCTTCATGGAATTTAGAACTACCTTATCATGTATCATTTAACACATTCTGAAGTCTCATAACAGCTTGAAATTTTTTTTGCATAGTAGAGATGTATAACAAATATATGCTTAATTCAAAAGTGCTTGTAAAAACTAAAAAAAAATTAGATCAACATAGAAAACTGCAGTATAGATAAAATAAAAATAAAATATGCCAATGGCAAATAAATCCGAGAAAAAAAGCTTTTTTAGTATAAATTTCTAGAAATATAAGAAATGTATAAAATTAAAGGTAAGAAATGCAGGCATTGCACAAATTATAAGAGCAAGACTGAAGACAATTAAGGCACAGCAGTAAATGAAAAAAAAGCTTTTCTTTCACATAGGAAGGCAATGTTGAGAAAAGAAGAAAAAGGCTGGCTGACTAAGAGAAAGAAAATTATGAAAATTGACACATCTGAAAAAGCATATGATGAGAATTTTTTTTTTCATTAGATAGAAGAGAACTTGTAGTATAAAAAGATAGTGTTGACACAAGAATAAATGAGAAAACTATCCATGAAAGTATTTAAATTTGCATTCAGTTTTCTAAATATTGGTGTGATGCTCTGTGACATATTTCTAGCAGGAAAGGAAATTAAATGAAGCTGAATGGTATTAGAGTAGGTCCTGACTATATTCTGAAAAAAACATTAGTGTGGGAGTAGTTTTGATATGTGCTACATATTTTCCCTAAATGAGTTTTACTTACAGAAGTTATCTTATGAACTTGAGATGTAAGGCTGAAACTACTATACCAATTAAGGAAAATTCCTGCATATGGGACACTAACTCAGCTAAATTTATGACTAGAGATTTCTGTCTCCTTAGGAAAATGAAAATTTGTGTTCTGTAGCATATGAAAATAAATTCAAAATAGAGTATTACCTTGGAAACCCACTTTGACTTAATTCAGTTCAGGCTTTGGTCAAAAAAGGGAAAGACATTTTTAAGGCATAGCTACTGGGATCCAAGTCATCTTGGGAAGCCTCTCAGGGAACTTGTGTTATACCCAGGTGCCTAGGGGAAAGCCCAGAGAACAGCTCTTCACAATGAAGCGGTTAAACTCCTGAGCTAGCCCTTGGAGCAGTCCTTCTTTTATAGTTGCTACAGATAAAATTGGGTGTCCTAGTTCAGGGCTTATATCAGCTCTCTAAAAATCTGAAGACTCAATTGCTCAGCCAAGCTACAATTTAAATGTGACATGAGTGAGGACTAGACTGCAAAACCTCTAAACTATAAATGATGGTACGTCTAATATCTTTGGGTTCTATTACATCAGGGTATCTATGAATTTTGCTGTAGTCTGATAAAACTGAGAATTCAACTAGGAACTGTTTATACTAAAACCCATTAGTTCTGTAGTTACACTACTGGAAAGACAAAGACTTCTTTAGTTATCCTATTTACTACGGAGTTTTCATTTCTTCTGTATCAAAAGGTACAGGGGGAGTACTTTAAGGTATTCTTAGGAATTCTCATATGGTTCTGGTCAGTTTCTGAATTGCTTTTAAGTCTTCAATACTTCATTTTGTCAAAACCCTGGTGAATTTTTAACCCAGTTATTAACAAATTTTGTGTATCATGACATATTTTCTTCCTTTATATTTCTCTCACTTAGTCATATGCACCAGTACTTGCTTATATTTCTTTTTGTTTTGCTGTCTATTATATTTTGCTAGGTAGCCAATTTTGTAATAGAGCATTGCTCAGGGTTAATTAGATATTGATCTCTAGTGTTATCAGGTGCTTTAAGACATTTCTCATGATCTGAATTTATTTTTGAGCCACTTATTTTTCTGAGTAGGTATTCTAAAGGACTGGTGATTGTTTTGACTGATATAGTATAGTCAAGAATATCTAATTTCTTCCTTTATGTTCTAAACTAGAGTTATTAATCAGCAACACCTGCAATTCCAGACCTCTGGTTTAATTTCATTTGGACAGACACCAGCACTATATTAACAACAGGGATAAAAATATCATAAAGTTTGAGAATCCAGAGATGTGACTTGCACAATTATAAATGAAACAAATTAATCTTAAAATGTTCACCCAAAAAAGCAGCAGATAAGTACCTTCAATCTAGTTTTTATCCTCAGCTTCTGTTAAAAAATTCAGTATGGTCAACAGTTATGCTGAAACAAGTCAATACCAGACATATTTTGAGATGCACAAAGGGAAAAGTGAGGGACTTATGTTCATGTAACCACACAGGGTTAAATAATTCTTCTTCAGAGGAAAGCAGAGTTAAAAATATTCCTAAAGGTCACATGCCATCTCTTCAGACCATTTAAGGCTTCTGAAATGCCACTCTGAAGTAAAATAACCTCTCCAGTAGAGTCATTCTGTTAGAGAGCCAGCTAAAATCAGTACCGAGATAAATGGCAGTGCAGAAAATTGATTTTACACTTGTATTGTATGTGTGGTCAAATGTTGTAGGCCAGTACCTCAAACACAATTCTGAAGTACTGCTGTGACTTAAAAATAATAATACAGAAGATAATGTTAAATACACCTTAATAGCCCCCTTTTTTTTTGTCTAGCCTTATATTAAAATGTTCATTTTGAAGTTTTATTTGCAATGTGACATAACCTTAATTTTCTTTGTTCTTGCTTCTCTCTGTTGATAATACTTATAAAGAAACTGACCTTTTCCCTTCATCAATTTATTCTTCTCATTCATGTTTCTCTTATTGCAAACCAGCTCCTGCAGTTTGATAGATAAATAAATGCATACTTGCCTTCATGCAAGACAAAAAAAAACTTAAAAGAAGATTTAAATGAAACAAGATTTTATGGTATTTCACCTTAATTATTTTTCAACAGGGTTGTTTTACCATTGAAAGACTGTTGAGATTAAACAAAATGTTATATATATAGTATATAACAGATATGACGTGATTGTACAAGACCTGGAATCATTTCTGTGTGAGCTGCTGTCTGCTAGCCTGCTTTGTGTCTACTCTCTAATTTCAATTTTAGATCCTTCTGATTTGAGAATGCTCATGTCTTTTTTGGCTCCTTGCCTTAGCTCTTACTAGTAAAACTACAGTATTATCCAACTGGGACCAGTCATATTTTTTCAGGTGTTTCAGACTTCCTCATGGTTGAATAACAGCAAGAATTAATGCAATATTCTATTACTTTCTCCTCCCTGCAGTGTTAAATATTCTCCAGGGCATGTAAGCAGTGGGGTGATGACATTTTTGAGAAGATCTGGTGCATTCTTGACAACTTAAAAAAAAATAATTTCTTCTTCTTTTCCTACCTAGAAATTAAAAGGACCCATAACAACCCTAGTACAGCTCAACCTACATTTTAGGATATAGTGTTAGTGACAATAGTCAAATAAGTCCTTTTAATAAACCAAAATAATAAGTAAAAATATATAAAATAAGTGATAAATACCTACTCAGGCTAAACCAATAATCAGGACTGTTTGTGTGACGTCTTTTATTCAACTTGATCCTTGGTGCATATTTTCTTCCAGTGATAAACAAGAGGCCAAAAGACAATTGATATTTCTTGTTTTCTAGTTCCCTGACAATAGTTTAAAATCTTGTTTTGGTCCTTTCCTCTTGAGTGTGAAAACAAAATGAAATCTCTACGTTTTCCAGAATGAGTAAAACATACTTTCTGTGTTCTGAGTCTATAATTAATATGTCACTTTTGTTTCCCAAAACCATTATTTTTGTAATTTTGTACACATTACTTCTGTACTTGTACTTATTGTACTTGCTAAAATGAATAGATCTTTATTGTAAAAGCAAAAAATTATTTTACATAAAAATATATAAATTTCACATGAAGGTACATTTGGGTACAGTTTCAAATTCATGAAAGCAATCACAATTCCAAAGAAAGATACCTGTCACCCAAAGAGAATTAATGAGAATTAAGATTCCTTTCCAAAACTGCTTCAGCAGGTATCATATATGTTCATATGCAGTGAAAAGTGAGTTCATGCACTACTGTGAACAAGTTTACTCAGTAGCTCACATCAGCCAAATCCAAAATGTTACTAAAAGTGAGGATATCTGCTTCTTTCTCATTTATCTGCCTAGCCCACAGTGTTTTGAGTTGAAGGACTCATCTCTAGGCTCTAGTACCTGTAAATGAGCCCAGAAAATCCTGAAATACTCTTTTACCTTTTTTTGTAATAGCGCTGTTTTAAACAATCATGGGTAAAAGTGATTTAAAAACCCCAAACAGATCTACAGAGCGGCAATGAAAACTGCTGTTCCACCCCAGTCCAGGCGAATATTATTATTATTATTTTTGACTACTTTTAAGAAGTATTAAATCAATACAAATATGAATGTTTAAAATTTCTTCAGTGAACATATTTCTTTCACTGTGGAGCTAGTACATGTGACAACTTGGAATAAGGGATTATTGGAAGACTTAGGGATATTGAATAAAATAATAATATTTTAGCTAATTGGCCTACTGCCATCTTCCCTTCCGAACTTTCAGCATTTCTCAGCTTTTTATAATTCCTGAAGAAAATTTATAGCTTCCGTTTATATCTAAAATGCACCAGCTTCTCAGTAGTGGAAGAAAAATAGTAGCACTGGTTGAGATGTTATTGTCCGTAAGCTGCTCATCATAATATCCAGACTGTATTTCCCCTGGCCCACAAATAAAACATCCAAAACAAAACAAAAAAACCAACCAAAAACAACAACAACAAAAAAAAACCAAAACCAAAAAAAACCTAAAAAAATCCAAAAAAACCCCAAAACCAACCAACCAACCAAAAAACCCCAACAAAACACAAAACAAATTAAAAAAAAAAACAACGAAGCATCCAAAAAAACCCCACACTTTTCTAGTTTCTTCATAAACATTCACTGGTTTATTGGCCTAAAATTATAATGGGATAAAATCCTGTTGGGTCCCGAGTCCTGTTGCAGCTTGCAGGAGAATATTTCACAGGAATGGTTCTGTTTCTCTTAGGCCTACTTGAAATCCCAGTTTGAATTTAAGGATTACATTGAATATGGTTTCGTTCTGCCCTGTTTGTTCACTCGGTTTTAAGGGAGATTCCCTGACTCACCATTTATAATCACGAAATGTCTTTAGTAATAATTGCCATTTTTGTGTTACTGATGAGCAGGATGCCGTAATACAAATAATATTAGACTTAGAAACACTGTTAAAATTAATTAACATAGGCATTGCCCTTAAGGCACAATGTTCTCATGCTCTGTCTTGCTTATTTTGTTCTGATTTTTGTTTTGTACAAGAATTCCTGAAAAAATATAACAGTTTAGATGAAGTTCATGTATCACTGATAAATGTGGAAGCTAAGCAGCAGTCTTACTGATTGGTGTCTACTGAAACCTCAGTTGTTAAACTCAGACCAGAGGGCATTCCAATGGAGCAATAAACAGTGGCCACTTTATGTCTCTTTTTGAAGTCTGCATCACCCACATTGTTTCATTTATCAGTAATGGCTCTGCACGTTTATTTATAGTAATATTGCACTAATGTCACACCACAGTCAAGGCTGTTTCTCTCTGAAAACACCCAAAATAAAAGCCTTGAAATGTGCAAGCTGGCCTGTGCAATTACTGTATTGCAACATCAGCCTGAAAAAAACCCCTTGAAATAATGACCTGTTAATTCAGGTCTAGAGCACATAAAAAGGAAAAGCTCTGAGAAAAGAGATAATCTTTTAACATCCAGCTGAGAAAAAGAATAGCTATAAAAGGTGGCACTGGCTCAGCTGTTTATTTATTCATGGATGCTAACCAAATAAGCTAGAACTGTCGCAGCAGGCTTTTCTTGTACATTTACCATGCCCTTCTTTAGTAAGTTTCCTATAAGATAAAAATAAATCAGAATCACATTCGATTATTTGTAGAACAAGAAAGGCAACAGCCATGAGATTTCACCCAGATCCTGTTGTTGATTCTAAGAGACCTTATTTTAGGATTGTGGCCAAATGTCCCACATAATTAGTTTAGAAATAGGTTCACACAAAAACACAGAGAAAAGAGCTGCAGCCTTTGAGAAAGTTCAAATGAAACTATTGATCTAAGATAAATTAAATTCTATAGCACAGTGTTCAGTGCAAGACTGATCCAGTATAGACAACATTCCTTTTTTTCGTGGTTTGCGTTTTTTTTTTGTAGTGAAAAATGGAACTCAATCTCTGCTTCTGTTTCAAAATGATGTGAACATAAAGATATAGGTCTTGATCATGTGAAAGCTATTCTTGAGATACAAATGTCTTGTTGCTGGATTTGGAGGTTTTTATGTTGTTTTTGGTTTTGTTTTTTTTTTTTTCACATAGACAAACACAGATTTTAATTACATTTTGTGAAACTTAAATCTGTGAAATTTTGCAGCCTGCTCTTTTTTTAATATATCCTCAACTCTATGGAAAGTATTTCCTGGTTATTTTGATATATGTCTAACCATGATAAGGATTTTTGAAAAGGGGTGAAGGGAAAGTAATCTCTGCTTCTGGTAAAGCCCATTCTCTTAACTGAAGGTTGATACACCCTGCATCTAATGATAACTTTTATCTCTGGCTCATGGAGATACTTCCTAAGGGCTATTTTATTCTGAGGTATATTAGATTACAGCAAGTGGCATTTAATTCTCATTCAAGGCATAATAAACACCCACAGATTCCTTGTAGGACAGCATTTGTGCCATTTTCTGCAAATTTACTACTAGGACTGCTAAGACACGATATGTCCAAGGTCTGTGAATTTGGGATAGTGTGCTGTTTCTTTTCTTTTTTTTTTCTTTCTCTCTGCAATGAATCAGTCAGCATCAACATCTGGCACAATGAAAGAATATTTTAAATGCATACATCAGCATGCTCTGATCCTTGCTGTTGTGAGATAAAGTACAGGAATGTACTTGGGCTTTTTCTATTACAAACATTTACATTGTTACCTACAAAGCATGACTGTCAATCTATTTTAAATATTCTGCTTGCAAATAAGCAGAGCACAATCTTGCTGTGAATCCCCAAACTGTGTGAGAATGCATGCAAAATAGCACACAAATTCACATCAGAACTGTGAAATGGTGTTTTCAATTGTATTTCCCAAGACACCTTTTCTATCCCTAGATAAATGAAAGTGTTACAATTTTGAATGTGTTTGCTTGTTTTGCTCATGCTGAAGACCTAGAAGTGTGCATAGAGCTTTCTGAAAGACTGGAAGATGCAGCTCTTCACTATAAGAGAAAAAAAAAACCTGCAAAAATCAAAGAATTGTTCCTGAACTGAGGACAGCTATAGGGAAAAATAGTAAGACATAAGTACTTCCCATGATCTCATTTCATGACAGGCTATATATTGGATGGATTTTATCTCCATATGTTCTCAGAATATTTTTCTCATTTACACATTGATTTCTTTAATTTTCTTTATCTACTGCGTAAAGAATGTTCAACTACAAATCCTGTAGAATTCAACAGCTTAACCTCCTATGTAAAGAGAGGTGCTTATGCCATTTGAAACTGATAAGAGACATACTTTTCTTACTTCAGCTTTTCTATTTTAACAGTCAAAGATAAATTAGAATTTGCAAGTAACAAATTCAAGGAGTCAGTGTGCAAAAGCTCTTGTAATCCAATAGTAAATGAGACCAAAGAATTCTAGGTTGCCTTAATCAGATATCTGAGAGTGCATTACATCAGAATTTATTACTAATATATTTGCAAACATTAGTTTGAATAGTTCATTAATTATCTAACATTTTTATTCAGAAACTCCTGAACATTGAAAGACTTTCCCTTTATAAAGAAGCATTTATTTCATGAGATCATCTTCATTAACCAACAATAGAACAAATATTTCAGGAAGTTTAGTAGAAGACAATACCAAAGAAAGCACATTATATAGGCAATTTAAAAAGCATTTGATGTATAATCTGGTAAGTAATAAGATTTTTCTATAAACACCTATTATAAGTTTAGTATATTTTTGACACATTTTTATTCTTAGAAATGCAATCTTCTGAATCTGAAAATCTGAAAACATTACCCAAACTCTGCATATTTTTTACTCTAAACATCTGATTTTTGCATATATTCAAAATCAGATTGCATATTTTTTCCTTCATTCATCTTTTCCATTCTGTCCTATACAGTCAGGATGATTAAAAAAGGATGAGTGTAATTCTGTTCACAAATCAGAACTGTGAAAATTAATTACTGAATGGGGAATATATTGCTGGGTTAATGCTCTGAGGATGCTAAGAGTTGCTCACTGTTGGTAGGCAAACAATTGAATATAATTTTAGGGATTAATTATATAAAACTGCAACATAAAAAAGTACACACCAGTTCAGACTCAGGATCTGTCCAGTTCAGCATCCCAGTGGTAGTCTTAAGTAGAAGCTGGGGAGAAACAAGAGATTAAACACACACGAGAGCTTCTCTCTAACTGTTCTCAACACACAGGATTTCCTGAGTTTAGAGTGATTAGAGTTTTCAGTAATTTTTAAAATATCTGTGTTCCAAATACTGGTCCAGTTCTCCTTTTGAACCATAATATCACTTGACTCTCTGTTTTATCCCTGGATAAGTTAACTCTATGCAGAGTCCTAAATTATTTCTTTGCATGTAAGAAAATAATTGACTTTGATAATTTTTATTGTGGACATTTTCAAGCATTAGTAATTAACTATCTGTTGGCAGAATAAAAAAAAAAAAAAAAAAAAAAAAAAGACAAACCCCAAAAAACTCAGTATAATTGAAGTTAAAACTATATGTGGGCTTTTTCTATTACAAACATTTACACTGTTACCTACAAAGCATGACTATCATACCAATTTAAATATTCTGCTTGCAAATAAGCAGAGAACAATCTAGCATGTGAAGGGTGATTTGAAGCATTTACGTGTACAGTGTACCAGAGGAAAGATCAGCTAAAATGTAGGCTTGCTCCTAAATGGTTTAACTATACAGACAGCTGCCATATATTACTGCAGTAGATGGTCTTGAAGACTTCAAGGATACTGATTCCTATGTTTCTTAGTCTCCTCTGGAACCTATGAACCCCTGGAAACTGTAGTCCCACTCTATGTGCTGGTGGTTAGATATCACACAAACTTCCACAGTTTAGATCTCTAAAGCAGCTGGCTTGAGATACCCACTGGATAAATGGGTAACTCCTAAATCCCTGGTCTCTTAATTGATGCTGCCAGATCTACAGGCCCCTCAGCTTTGTATTTCCACTTCAGTTGCTTGTAGTCAGGCCACTTACTTTTTTTCCCATTCAGCTAGAAGTTTGTTATCATTCACATTTACCCACTTGTAACATGGAGTACAATCAGAGAAAATATTTAGAAACATAATTTAATGGGAATATGATAAATGCATGGTTTAGACAGAAAAACATACTGATAGGCAGCCTGTTCATCCTTGACTGGCTTCTATATAACCATTTTTTCCCTGCTTGTTCCTTCTCAGTCATCTTGATCCCTCCCATACCCACCACTGGGAAACTTCACATATGGAGACTTTCACATCACCACAATCTCGCTAAAAGTTTTACACAATCTGAAAATACCCTCTTCCCTGCACATCATAGAAAATCCTAGATCCATTCAAATAATTACCGTTTTAATGAGGTAATTTACTGCATTATTTAACTCAGAATACAGTGATGAATGATTCAAAGTCTGACTGTCAGCTGCTTATGAGGGTCCCTCAAAGGAAGGTATTAGGTTACTAATATATAACACATTCAGCAATGATCTGGATCATGGGAGGGAATTCAGCATGTTCACAGATACACCACACTGAGGGGAACCATTGATTCTTTGGAGAGAAAGGCTGCCAGATGGTCCTTGAGAAGATGGAGGAATGGGCTGGCTGGAATTGTACAGCAAGGAGAAATACCAAAGAGCCCAGCGTCTGGGATAAAATAAATCTCTTACACTAACACAGGTGTGCCAATGACTTGATAGAATATATTCCTGCAGAAAAGGTCCTGACAAAAAATGGGGGGGCAAAAATTGAAAATAAGTCACTAGTTTCACCTTGCGTTGATGAAAAGCAAATACATGTTGGGCTGCATTACTAAAAGAATGTAATAATATAAAGTAAAACATTTATTCCCTTTTACTTGGCACTTAGAAGCCTTCATCTAGAGTACCGTGTCTAGTTCAAGATAGCTCTATCGTGTCTAGAGCTTTTGGTGCAAAGGAGAAATTTGTAAACTGGAATGAATCCAGCGGAGAACCACTAAGACTTCTAGGACATCTGAAGACAGCCTGAGTGAACTGCATGGAAAAGTGAAGGCTAAGGAAGGATCTAATTTCAATCTTTCCTTATCTGTGGTGGTTCTTAGAGAAGAGTAATTTCCAAGGTACACTGTGTTAAGACAGTTACATGTTGTAGCAAGAAAAAAATCCATTAAAATATAAGGAAAAAAGTTGCAGTGGAAAGAAAAGAAACATGAATACATATGAAAGAGATCATGGGAGACAGATATTTGTTTCTATAAGAACAGATGGATTCTCAAGATATCACCAGAGTAACAGGTGTATGTTTTTTATTTGATTCTACACAATTGTTTTGAAATACAACAAGAAGAGGAATAAATATAAATCAGGTAAACTGAAAAGTTTAATATTTACATATTAATCTATATGAAAACCCAAATTGAAAAAAAACCCCAATAACAGAATGGAGTTGAAATTTGGGAAGGTATTGTAAAGTTTTCTAGCTGACTTTGGAAAGTTCCTCTAACACAAAAATTCTTGATTAGAACTGCCATATGTCTTGGCTTATCTGTAAAGCAGCACAGGCTTGCCATGGAAAGTACAGAAGAACATGCTTATTACATGTACTTCCCCCCTCTTTTCCAGTCATTTAGGATATCCTGTTGACTTTGGAACAGCTCATGCCATACTCTCTTGACATCAGCGACACACGGTCACCACAGCTTGGAACACAGCAGAGAAAAAAAGGATAGCAAAACCTGGTGACAGGAAGGACAAAGTCTATCAGCAAACCTGGCCCTTCCTTTCTTCTGAAGGCCTAAGTATTTTTTTACTAGAGAAATATGGATCAGTTTTCAAAAATGACACCACTTATCTTCTTAGTAGGAATGCTATTTTTCAATGAGAGATGTATTAGGTTTCTTGTGTCCTTGTTCATTTTGTGAAGGAAAAGGTTTCTCAAACCATAAACTATCTTTCTGGAAGGATATATGGAGCTGTGCCATAGCATGGATGATTGAATGAGTTAATGTGATGTTCTGTGCTTTAAAGATACTCATAAAAGAAGATCTGATATAGAAATCTGTGTTTTACACTGATTTTTAATTTATTGATATTAGAGCTTTGCTTGAGCATTCAATTTGATAAACTGGTTTTAACAAAATATAAATTGCAAATAGTTTTCTTACAGCCAAAATGGAATTTCTGGTCAAGATCAAACCCCATGTAGATCTTGATGAAAGCAGCCAGTAAGATGATGCATGTGTAAGATACAGATCTGGGCTTCTGCTTACGCTGACTTTAGTCACTGCACTAACCAGTGGGAAGGTTTCTAAGCTAAATCTGTGGTCTGCTTTGGTTTTGCAACTTCAAATTTTTTGCCATGACATCTTTTGTAGGGTACAATACTGAGGTTAAGAATAGGCTTCCTTTAGCTTTACTTGCTGCTAAGTTTATTCTTTTTAAGAGTAAAGAGAAAAACTAAACTTTTGAAAGCAAGGAAATACAAGGGGCAGTTGAGACTAAATTATGACCATAAAATGAAACAAAATAGAATCCAGTACAAGTTGAGACAATTCTTTACAAAAACATATTGTTCTAATAATCTGTGCAAAAACAAACAAAAAAACCCCAAACAAAAACAAACAAAAAACACCCCTAAACCACAACCTCTCAATTGTTTGAAGAATTTAGTATAGTTTCACAATATTTTGTTCTAATTGTACATCAATGTATGTCTACTACTATTTCTGTCACATCAATACAGTGATAATGTGTACAACACCAGTAATTTGGAGTGATTTGGTGTATTATCTTAACTATCACTTAGGGACAGAGTATTATGTTCTACTGCAGAGAGGTAGAATGTTTGACAAGATTGTCAGCATTTTCTATTAGAAATGTCATGTTGATATTGTGCAGAGAAGAGCATTTCTTAGCAAGGCAGTTGCAATTTGAAGTCCCATTAAAAAGGAACAACTTGGTTTGAAAAAGTTAATGAGGAAGAGGAGTTGTGAAAAAATGTTATGAGTTTTATCTTAAAAATTAGAAAATATACATTCTTTTCTGTTCAAAAGTGTGGAAAATTTTGTAAAGTGTTATAGATCATATCAAAGTATTAGTCATAATACTGAAGATTCTGTTATGTATTTTCTCTAATGAAACAAATAATTTACACGGTGTTTCTGGGTGCTCTTTTTGTGGAAAGCAGTTTCTTCAGAGACTAGGTTTTTAGTAAGGATTTTTCCCTGGAACGTTTGAAGATCAATGGTCTACAGTGAGAAATAAGAGAGTTTTAAGTGAATGAGTTACACTTGTTACTTTTGACCCCACACTGAAAGGGGAGTCTCCCTGGGCATTCACCTGTGTGAGCAGAGGAGAGAATTGCACTTAACCTTTTCTTTCTCACTGTGACTTTCACATTCAAAAATCTCTTCTTATTATATGTAAGACAACTATGACTTGCTTTTTCAACATTGCAATGTGCTTGAGAAATTAAAAGAAGTTTTTTAAACTCTTCCTATCTCATTGGTATATACAAGAAAGCAAATGAAAGACACAAGTGCAGTTTGCATTCACTTGAAAGTATCTAATCCAAAGAAAAGCTACTATAAATATACCTGGCTCTCATAGCCTGATTTTTATTCTAAATTTCACCCAGATGTTTTTGAAATGGGAAACTTTGGTCAGTTTGTGATGTGATTAGAAATATATTGATACTAATCTTTGTTGCTATTCAGAGTAGAAGACGGCAGTATGAAAACTAGATGAATGCATGATATTTTATAGTGGAATTCAAGTACAAATGATCATTGGAGAAACAGAGTATAAAATTATTAGTCTGACTTTATAACTGATTTACTGTCAATACACCCACTGAACACAGTGCGATCCTTCTCTTTAAATAATTGTAAAAGTATTACTAAGTTGTTTGTTTGTTTTTCCCCTTTTGCATCTGAAGAACAACATGCAGTTTCATACTAATTAAAAAAAAAAAGAACGCTTTACATATTGACAAATATGCATGTTTTAGCTTTGGAATATTCACAGTTAAAGAGCTCATGTAGAGGAGAAGACAGAACAAGAAAAAAAATCTTACATCCACATTACCCATCTGCATGTTAAGTAAGGTTAGATGTGACTCGATTAGTTTGCTTCACAAGTGCAGTAAATGCAAGATTTTATCTTATGCCATCTTCTCATGTATAATCATCAGCCCAAGTAGGATACTCTTAAAAGTACTGCTGCCTAAAAATTTAGTTTGGATAATCTGCATCCTTGGATAAGCAGAAGTGAAGGGGGAGTGTCTAAGAGTGTTCTAGATGTCTAAGACCAAATATGTTCTGCAGTTGTTAATAGCAGTTTTGTAGTTTACTTTGCCAACTCTTACCTGTGGTTTTCTTTACTTTTTCTGTGATTATAGAACTCCACTTTTGAATACACATTTTACATCTTTTTCTTTTACATGTGTTTTGGAGAGATGGAAGAAGATAGCTGACTATGAAATGATTTTGTACACATTTATTCTGGTCATTAGGGACCACTTCTAAAATTGCGTTTGTACAGATCCAGTTGATACTCTTTAGTTCACAGAGAGAGCAGAGAACACATTCCTCTAAACATGGTATTAGGACAATATTTATATTTTTTCTATTTAATTGCAAAAAACATGTTAACATCCAGGTTATATTAAAACAATACTTTCACAATTTGGAATAATATATGTTTATGAGACAAAGAGCATTTAAACAATATCTTTCAGAAGTTGTCTAGAACTATTACTTCACTTCTGCTTATTGTATTTAAAAATTTGATTAATGTCTGCTATCAGTTATTTTTCTGTTGAAAGTGTATTAAAATTAGGATAAGCAGCAATATCTAATGTTAGAGATGTATGATTTTCTCATAAAAAGATCTTTTCAGCTGTAATTTTTCATCAGACTTTAATAATTCAAATTAAATTTTCCCTCTTGATAAGTCCCAATTTACATGAAATATGATAATAATACTAATTATGGTTTGCACAGTGGTAAACAGCCCACAAAGAAATATGAAAATTCAAACTGCTAAATCTAAGAGGGTTCTGTTTTTAATGAGTCTAGTCCAACACCTCAGAACATCTGATAATCACAGCAAAAATGATAATTTTCCAGTGCAAGGCTGAAGGTATTAAGCACTCCAAGGAATTCTGAGCTAAGGCGGATGTCTGCGTCATGTATGGTCTTCAGGTTATCCTGTTGGGACCAAACCAAAGAAAGAAGTCACTGATACAATGTGAAGATAATTCAATACATTTATGAGGGATTGTGGTCATTGTTACTAGGATGGCTAAGGCAGTAAGACTGGCAGATTTCAGATCTGTGATAAGCAGGGTAAGTCTGACCCATTTCTTTAACACTGGCTTCTTCAGTATCCCTCTACTGAGAGCACTTGTACTGTGAGTGGAACTGGCCAAAGACCATGCAGACCTCCTAGATCTGTGAAAAGATAATGTGGTATCATCATGTAGAAGAGCTTGTTTGCTTACTGTTAAAATTATTTAAAATTAACAAGATAGCATAGAAATAGCTATTTGCCCTACTTTAGAAAGCATTGTTGTAGTTGCAAAACCACACATTGTAAAGTCACAAAATGACATATTACCCTCTAACTTCAGTTCCAAATTCTCTCATAAATTCACAGACAGTTTTATTCAATGGCCACTTAGGTCATCTTCCATAGGAGCCCATGCTTTATTCAGAGCATTATCTGGACCTGCTGGGAATGTGAATCTGGGATGCTTTCCATATGATCTATTTTTTGATGCTGTTTGGGATGTGAATGTAACAGATATTTGGATGTTGTCTCTGATATAGAAGTCCAGTTTGGTGCTATCATAGAAGCAGCTAAGCATTGGTGTTTCTTTTTCTGATTTTTATTGGTCTGTGTTCTGGCTAGTCTCAGATACAACTGAAGGCTATGTGGATATTGTCTTGAACATGCAAAGTGTTACTTTACATAATTTGAAAAATCAGTTGCTAAACTCTCAATCGTGTACAGTAAACAAACAATCTCCTGCTGTCTCACTGTTCAGCTTGCTTTCTGTAATGTGGGGATAACAGTAACCTCTCACATCACATTGCACTTTGTGAAGATAAATTAATGCTTGTGGAGCATCACAGAGCTGACTGCCAGAGAAAAGCCCATGAGGAAATTAATAATTCTGTCTTCATTGCAGCCTCTGAATAGTGTGCAGTAGATAAGGCATAACTCCACAAAATGCACAATGAGGATAAAACAAAACATTGAATAGCTTTTCTTTTTTAATTGATCACCATCCATTCTGTTCACTCAATGGGGTAGGGGTCTTGTGAAGAAAAAAATACAATGTGTGATTATGTATTATAATGCATATACTCTAGGGAAAAGAACTAGGGATGCAAAGACTGTTGAATTCTCTGATTTTGTACTTTTAAGTATTTGATTTTGCCACTGTAACATCTATCACATGCTTTTATGGATTAATTTCTCCTTTGCTGTCATCTACCCCTTCTTACCTGCATACAGTCAGTCCCTTGAACTCTAGTTCAAACAATAGCCCAATATATTGAAAATGTTTTTCCTTGGATGTCTTTTCCAACAAATATTTCCCTTGTTCCTTCCTTCACTTCTTCTCCTCTCATCTCCTTGATTCTTTTGTGCTATTTATACCTGTAATTGCTTGGGAAAAGGAAATGTCTTGACTTGTTTAGAAGCCCACGTAATTCCAATACTTTTTTAAAGCACAATAACTTTGTGGTTTTATCAGTCTGAATTCAACTGTGATAGGCATGCCTCACTGTAGTTTTCTTTTTAAGAGGAGAATTAAAAGTCAGGATCAATCAGACACTTTACGTGATTTAATACATTCCAAACTTGTTCTTCTCCTAGCTGAATTGTTTCTTTACTTTTTAAAAAAATCTCTTTCAGAGCTGTATCTTATTTTTTCTTTCCTTGTCAATAGATCTTTCATCATAGTGAACTTTGGAATCTGTCCATCTAATACTAAACACATCTGATTATGTGTTTATTAACATTTATTAAATGGTCTAAGCAACCAGTCAAGTCTATGAGGAGATAGAAAAAAGAAACACACCATGTTGTGGCATTTATTTTGTTATGTACTAATTTATATGCCTGGAGAAAAACCAATAAAATCCATTAGTAGTTTTTAAAATGTATCACTTCAAGACAATTAAAATTCTCTTGTCCTATCTAGCACAGTTCTTAGTAGAAACAGATAAAATCAATTTGATACTGCTCTATTTTTCTGGTTTTTATTTTACATCTGCAGTATCTTGCAGACCCTCAGAAAAAACAGCTATCTATATTTGACAGGAATATGAGTGTTGTGACTCATCTTGGCTAGCATCCAAATTTTGGCAACCACCAATTACATCTGTTGCAAAGAATGATGCAAGAAGCCTTTCCAAGGACAGATCTGGAGTAAGCAGGGGTTCACTCTGAAGTCCACCAACTGAGCATTGAAGGGCTGGTCCTTGAGCACTTTCACAATTTGTGGAAGACTGAGCTCATGAAAATTTCAGGAGGCAAGGTTTCTTTTCTCTGGGAATTTGCAAGTTCAAAACATTTTGACTAAAAGAAAAAAGCTCAATCAGTTTTACAAATTTGACCCTCATATTTAGAACATATCAGAAAACTTCACAGTGTGAATGCATAAAAATAAAAATTTTTATGCTGAAATAACCCCCAGATTAGTTGTTAAAATGGGACACCAGTTGGCAGAGATGTGCTTCAAAGGAAATTTGTATATCAGTTATCAAAGTAATAGATTCAGATTTTCATCAAGATGCAGAATATTCAGAAAGTACAAATGTCTTGTCTTAGGAGAAGCTGTGGCTTGGATACGTTTCAATAATTTCAGGTTTCTTTACTCAACATCTAAAGATTTACTCAGTGATATTTTAAATGATCATGGCATGCATCTGCCTTAAAAGTTAAACATGTAACCTCACATGGCTCCACATGGCCAGCTCTGCAGCAAGACCATGGATTTGTATGATTCATAAATTGGTATTTGAATAATCTAAGTTTCACCAATTAAAACCAAAAAAATTTTATTCCCAAATTTGTTTTCATACTTCCATTTTTATATCCTCCTTAGTAACTTTTACATATTATTGGAAATTTCAAATATATAGAGGCAAATATGAAAGTTTGAGTCCAATGGAGTAAAAATTATCAGGTTTGCTTAAGGGTGCAAATAGACATTGTTATAATAAAAAAAGCCTTACCAGTGTTCAGTTTTCCTGCTTGATTTCAGGTCTCTGGATATCTGTATTGAAATTATGATTCTCATTTGAGAGCTAGTAAAGTATATGCTACACCTAATAAACACAACTCAGGCTTCAGACAGTCTAGCTGTAAGAAGGCGGGTGCTGATACCATTGCTTCTTGGGGGCAGGAAGCGAGGGAAGGTCAGGAAAATGCTCATAAATACACAGACTTTGATACCGTACAAGTGAGCTGGGCTGATCAACATCCAGACCCTAATGCAAAACACAATCTTGCATAAATAACCGATTTCTGGAGCTGTAAACCCTGCCCAACAATGTAGATCCTCACACTCACCGTGGTTAAAAGGTTCTGCTCATGTTGCTGTTAGCAGGACAGGGACCAGTCAAGATAACATGCCATGAACAGACTTCCTTTGACAAGGAATTTGTGCATGGGAAAAGCTTAGTCTTATAAAGGAAGATGTATTATTAATCATCAAAACTCAAATACAAAGAACTTTAATTAAAAAAGACATTCTTGAGCATGTGAAGCCTGAATACAGGCTTCAAATATGAATAAAGTCAGATTTTAAATAAACTGCTGCATAGAGACAAGAATTATAGCCATTGAACGAGCATTGTAACTAGCAGAGCAGAAGTTATGGTCTGGTATATATAGTTAAATATCTAAAATCTTATCCATGTAGATTCTTCTACTCTTTCCAGTTCCTTATGTTCTTGTATAATATATCATGTAAAATTTTCACAATTACCTTTAATCACAGGACCAACATTACCCCTGGCTGTATATGTGTGGAATGTGAGACTACAAAGATTTGGTCAAAAGACCAGATAAGAAGGAATAAAGTTGCAGTTTTTATGTCTCAGGTCTAATTAAGAATCAATATTAATTCATACAAATACTAAGATTAATAATGGGAAGATATTTTCCTTGTAAGAGTACAAGTAGAATCAGGGGATCAAATGTCAAGAATCAGGAAGGAGGCTTGGAGGCCATCCAGTCTGACCCCTCCACTCGAAACAAGGTTTCATCACCTTCGGAGCACCTGTTCCAATATTTAAGAACCTTTATTATTAAAAATATACTTTTATAAATAATCATAATTTTCCTTGTTGTAACTTGTTTCTGTTACCTCTCTTCGTGCCTCTGTGCATCTCTAGGAAAGCCTGGTTTGTTTTCCTTATATTGTCCCTTATTTAACTTGAAAGGGCAATACCATATTCCCTCATCCTTCTCTTCTTAAGGTGTCTAAAAATACCCTGTATGTACAGGGTATAGACCCTGAAATATGAGGAATTAATTTTTCAAAGTTTAGAGAATTGGAAAAATGGGAAAAATTTTATTTCGCACTTTTGTTATTATAGTTCTGAAGAAAGGGTGGAAGGCGGGAATCTGTACTGAAGACCACTCACCAGCTGTAACCTAAACCTGCTTTCTGAGTAAGATTCATCTTATCTGTATAACTGCTTATAGAGGGAGCTTCAAATTTAAAATTTAAACTTCATATTTACCTGTAATTATCTTTATAAAGATAGACTTGTTAAACCTTACTTAAGAAATTATAATTTCTACTTGTTTAGCAAGTCTCATTTTCCGCTCCCATTTGGTGATAAATAGAAATGTGAAAAAACTTGAAAAATATTTTTTAATATAATAAAAAATAAGACTCCTAGTTCAACTGAACTTCTGAAGTTATACTGAGTCATGTAATGGATTAAAAACATTTATATTCCCTGTTTATTGCATTCAAACTGCAGCAAGATTAAATTCTGCTTTGAAGGTGTACAAGATTTGCATCAGATATTCAGGTAGTGTCTTAGGCAGTCTGAATAGGAAGGAAATAGGCTTCCCAGACCACAGAAGAAAAATTAAAAATTGATATATTTTTCAATAATTTTGTTTTTCAGGAATATAATTTCAGAAAATTAGGATGCCTATTTTCAGTTTATTTCAGATGCTCCATAGTCAAATAGTCTTATTGTTAATTTTCTTGAAAATAGATTAGGAGAAAGTACCTGTCTTGCTGCCAGTGACTGTATCAAACAGACATTTACTAAGATTATACAGAATATAGTAAAACTATAAAAAGTTAGATACTGAAGGACATTTTAATACATTTCTCTAATTGTGTAGGTGGGAGAAATACAAAACCATTTAAAATCTTATCTGATTAGATTCTCAGGCCCTCAGTGTGTGAGTCTTAGTATTTTACACATAAAAAGTGCCAAGAAAGAATACTCTCGATATAATGAACATGTTGATATGTTGATATAATGAACACAGGGAAACCATATTCATTTGCATAGATAAGATTCATATTGCAAGGGTCAAGCAGATACAATACAAATGTGATTATTAATGCAATACAGAGCAAGGCATTTTAAATTCTTGTTTATTCTAAGATTAGTGACATTTGCAATGGTGCTGTGTATCTCAGTACTTTGTATTTTTTATTTTCTTTGGCAGAGTCTATGGCTGTAGACCAGCTTTCCTAGTCCAAGCATGTCATAACCAGAATCTGACCTCATGAATACATCAGTGACTGTCATAGAATCCAAATCTTTTCATATAAAGGCTCTAGTTAATATTTGACAAATATGTTATGATTTTGGGTTGTAAACTCTTTATGCAAATAAAGTTTTAATTTTAGCTGATTTTTTTACAAGACTCGGATAATAGCTGGTGTGTTTCTTTCCTTACTAAGAAAACGGGGAGTTCTGTGGAATTGTCTCTTTCCTCAAATGTCTCCAGTGTGTACATGCTTTGTCTGTATATCAGAGACTGAAATAGTCTGCTATAGGCTTGTTGCCTCAGAAATCAATATATTCCCCAGGTACATAAGGATCCTAGCTAGTCTCTGGGAAGGACAGTGTCTCACCTTAAAACTACCTACCTACCCTATGATCACAAAATTTTTCTAGTTTTCAGTGGATGAATTTTGTATCGGAGGGAGAAACATGAAACTGTTCTTAAATGATGAATAATCAAGGGTGCTAGTAAAAGGAGACTTAGGATGGTCTACTAAGTTTGCCTTTTGGGTGATTCAGAATTAGCTTAACCAGATTTAATATACTAGAATTGAAATTTATCCAAGTGTAAAAAAAGCGGAATTAGAAACACTGGTTTTATGAAGAAAGAATATATTTTTATGGTGCAGGGAAACATATAACAAAGTAAAAATATTTGGAATTGTGGGTTAGGGACTACACAACAAAACCTTTCATTTTGTTTTCCACCTGCATGTTTGCAAAGTGGAGAAGTGGAGAGGAGCCATGATATCAATGGCAGGGTAATGACCTGCATCCATCAGCTAATTATATAGCAGCATATAATCGAGTTTGCAATGGTAATTGATGCAGCCTGAAACACCACATATGCCTGGTGCTCTATAAGCAGGGAGGAAAAGCAAATCTACTCTTCCGAAGGATGTGCAATCTAGCAGCTTTTTCACCAAGGCCAATCCGGTGAATGCAGCTAAGCAGTAGTGAAGTTGACGGCTGGTATTTAGACAAAGCTGAAAGAATCTGTATGTAAAAAATGAGAGTTACATTTAAAAAGGCTCAAAATCCAAGGATTGTGTTTAATCTGTGAGAGGGATCAAATTCTTTATGTGGGACACTTAATACAACAGGATTCTGATTGACCTGTCTTGAAGCAACTGTGATTCAGATTAATAACAATAAACATGAAACAGGTCCTTCAGCTTTGGAGTAGTCCTTCAGAGCAACGAAAGTAATGGGGAGGAAAGAAGGCCTGTCATTAATTGTATATGTCACAAGGGATATAAATTGCAGAAGTAGCATCATCTGGCTTCTTGCTGCCAAAGACTAAAACATTCAGCACATGAGGCAGCAGCTGTGGCAGCACTGAAAGCTGGTGAAACCATTTTGAGAGCATTAGTAATGGAAGTAGCAGGTGTGGAGATATCCTTTCCACTTACTTGTTTTCTGGAGTGACTTGATGGATCTACCTGTTACTGCTCCTGCCAAAAATAAGAGATGCTGTTGCTCTACATAACTTGTCACCATCTTTGTCAAATAGGTCAATAATTTTTGTTTACAGAGACAGAATTGAAGTGATCTAAAACTTAGTTTCAAAAGTTATATTTAAGGAGTAAAAGGTTACATTTCATTTTGCTTTTTGTCTGCTCAGCTCTCGGTGCTTCTGACAGCAGCAGTACACTTGTAATGCTGCATTTGCTGCCTTCGTTATCTTGCTGGACCAACAAGCATTGTAATTGAGATTGTCAGAGACAATGGAATGAGATGGATTCTAGGAAGGTTATCTGGAGAGGGAAGTGTGAGAAATACGTCAACCTTTTAAAGACAGCTACATGTCAGAAAGGTTTTAAATAAGTGATCAGCAAAAAATGAATGATTCCCTGATGGAATGACAGAAAGGAGATAAATTTGCCTTCTTTTTGCATGACATCCTTGTCCTACAAAAATGGCTATGGCAACTTTGACTGACATTTTCTTTTATAATGGAGAGAGTCCCACAAAAACAGTGAAGCTGGATTTTGTGATGAAAAATTATTTATCAGGATGACTTGAAAAAAAAATGTTACCTGAGACAGACTAAGTACTTAAGGTCAGAGTGTGATTTCATTTAGAGCACCATCACTCTGGATTGCCTTAATTTGTTTTGGGACAGTTGTCTTTAGTAGAGATACTCTGGATTTACAGCCCTCTAAGTAAGACCACCAGTTAGTGCACTGGGTACTGGAAGTGAAATGCAGATAGAGCAGTCAGAGGCAAACTCTGCCCCAGGTTATATCCATGCAACTCTGAAATCACTAAGTGCTTTCTTTGTCTGCCTAATGCATTGCAGTATTTCTTGTCTCCTGTATAATACTTTTCTTTCCCTGACACAACCTTCTGCAGTTCTCTCCAAAAAATGGTGATGAACTAGCATAGCAGTGACCTTTGGTAATGAGAAATACCACAACACTGTCTACCTCAACATCTTTTAACCATCTTTCTTGCTGTACACTGGCAACAGGGGGCTGCTTTGCAACTTCTTCTCAGTCTGTCAGTGACAGCCTACAGGTTTTCCATTCTATTTGAACTGGTTTCATATTTGCATCTGAATGAAAATAAGCCTAATAATTGTTTTCAGAAACCTACAGGAAAAGTCTCCTGTGTTAGGCGCATAATGCTGAGTGAGCTTATTTGAGGCTTCAAAAATAATTCTATACAGAAATGGATTCCACACCTGGTGAAATTGCAGTGGGAGAGTATGTTACTAGGGTTGTTAAAAGGGAAATAAAAAAAAAAATTAAAACAGTTGTCCTATATCTGTGTTTTCTTAGAGGTACAGTATCAGAGAAAATCTACAGTACTGGGCAGCAGCACATCACCTGTGTGCTATTTCTAGTTCTGGGGCTCTGGGTGCAGAAGGGGAGAGCCTAAACAACTATTTGCCTAAATATCAGGGGTACTAATGAATTTTGTTAGGTAGAGTGATGTGTCCCTGTAGAACTGCATTTTCAGCTTTTGTTCTGGCAATGCTGCTTTTTTGTAACCTGTACTTCAGAGTGATATCTCTAGGGCAGCTAAACTGGTTGTTTGAGAGACCATTGTTAGTGTATTCTTAATATATTCCACCAGCTTTTTTTCTCCATCTTCACCTAACAACACAATCAAAAGCTTGGGAAGTTGGCCATTGGGATACACAAGCTTTTGAAAACTTTTAACCTTCAAAATCTGATTTACCGAAAAAGCAAACTTATCTATTACTTATATTACCTCTCTCACTTTAAAATAAAAATTAGCTGAAGAGTCTTACCATATTCCTGTACTGTCTATGAAGGAGATTGAAAAAGTGAAAGTATAATTTTATCCTTGCAGAAACATTCATCACATTTCTACTAGTATCTGCTTTTTCACCTCATCAAAGTCTAAACTTACTTGACTTTTACTCCACTAACATGAACATCCTCAATTTACTTCAAAAACTGAGTGGCCCCATCCTTAGATACTGGGGTATGTAGAAGGGACAAAGACAGGAATGGCTGAGGTCAGGGTTTCTCAAGGGGAATGAAGATAAAAATGGTTGAGGGGCCAAAGAGCAGACAGGGAGGCGGGAACATAAGGAGGCAGGATTTTATAAGGCAAAGAGAAAAAGAAATCTTTGGCATTTCAGAGGAAAATCTTAAAGCACAGTACAAAGATGTGAGTACCAGAATGTGGAGATATACATTAAGTGTGAAAAAAAAGGAAGAATTCAAAGCAAATGAGAAGGGAAAAAAGGGGAAAAGCTGGAGCACTGAAGGTGTTAAAGCAGGGAAAGGAGGGTGAAGAAATAGTTTGAAATAACACAGACTGAAACAGAAATAGAGAGAGGAAAAAATAAAACGTAGCGACAAAGAAAAATTGGGCAAAAAAGTTTTCTGAAATATGACTTTTCTAGACACATGAGATGAGAAGCAAAAAAGAAAACCTGACTACTTTGTTGTGAATCCAGGTTTATAATTCATACACAGACCACTTCTATTGCATTTCTGGATTTTCCTTCATATTTGCTGCAGACATTGTCATGTCTGTTACAAGGAGCTTCTTGTGGGTGACAATTGCCACTGATGTTTGTTCAATTTGAACAATTGGTTGTTCTCCCCCAAAACCACCCCAGTTTTTGCCCTTTTCTTTGTACATCTTAGTTTATAGAACTTTATTCTAAGAAACCAGAATTTAAGTAAGCAAGATTTGTCATCAATGGTCATTTAAATAACCAACAAGCATTATCTAAAGTACACATCTGCACAGTAATAGTCAGATATAATGTGCATCACCTGCAGCTGATCAAAGTGTGTTCCAGGCAGTGATAGTCATGTAATGAGCACAAGTAACCCATAAGACAACTGAGCATATTGTGATGGAACATCATGGCTGTGGTGAAGAAGTATTCAGGGAACGACCTGCTGCACTGACGAGGATGCTCTGAAGCACACACTTTTGAAATTCATGTTTTTTCTTTTCCAGCTAGCAGATAGAAAAAGATTTCCACTTCTTTACTTCCTTTTTTTTTTTTTTTTTTTTCTCCTTTCCCCTTCTTTCACTTTCTTGTTTTTATTTGCCTTTAAAGTTGACATATGCCATCAGATACTGAACCACAAATAACTCTGCACACTGAAATCAGTATCGGTATCTTCCATGCTATATTTTTGGGTGCTCTTATCCAAAGCAATAGATATTGGCAATACAGATATAGTTCAACTTCAATCCATCTTCTATGTTAAATCTTGTTTCAGGTGCTGTCTTTGTAAGTGGATCTGTTTGTAGTACTATGACCCTCTTTAATTATTTCCAGATTTTTTTTTGCAAAATAAATTTAAATATTCATGTAACTATTACTGATGCATATGAGAAAATATTTGGTTAAACATGGATATTGTGCTTACAATAAAAAATCAGTGAACATATTGAAATTTCCATTCTATAAAAGATATAAGAGATGCTATAAAATCCTCAAGGGCAACAAAATTAAAAGAGATAAGGGACAATGAAAGACAGTTCCAAATCTGTGTATAATAGGCTTTCCTGAAAAACAAAGATCAGAGTGTCTTCACAAAGCAGAAAAGTCCCAGGAGATCTTTATTCTGAATAAGAATAGAGATGCAGTAATTGTCTATGATTGTATGATATATTCAAGGCATACTTTAGAACTATATTCTTAAAATATGATTGGACTAATTTCTGCACTATGCTAAAGCAATAAAACCACGTTTGCTGCAGAGAAACTTACTTTAGTAGAACAGAAATGATTGGTAATGAATGAAGGAATTAGTTTAATTAATATATAATTTGTTGGGTTATTGAAGAGAGTTACTGGAGAGCAAGAAATGAAGAAAATATTAGATTCTCTTGTTATAGAGCCACATATTTCATAGTGCCATAGAATCATGAGATTGGAGAAAACCTCCAAGATCAGTGAGCTTAACCTTTGATTTCTTAGATTTTTCAGTAGATACTTTACTACATGGTGACAGAGAAAGGTCATACAACTTCAGTGACATTTGTAGCTAGCCAAAAGTGGACATAATCAAGAATTTAGCTTTACAAATTAATGTAATTAGTAAAAATAACAGTTTTTATTAATTTCACAGTCAGCACAAAGAACCAACAAATCCTAAAATTTTTAAATTAGTCCCATTTTTATTTCTTTCTCTTCCGCTTATCCATCTTGTAATTCTGATCTCTAATTTATAATATAGAATTTTTATCCCTGAGAAAAAAGGGATGTTGTTTTTAAACTATAATCCTGCATATTCACTGTTAACAAGATATGTCTCCTTATGTACCTACAGCCCTCTGATACTGTGCAAACATAAGCTATAAATTCAGGAAATATATTCCTATTAGTATTCCATTCAAGTAAATTCTTTGAGTAGAGCTTTACTGCAGTTGGTTCAACAAAATCAACAGTTATTTAAATAAATTGTATAATCTCTCAATCTGTGATAAGGAGTGCATGAATACATAAACAGAAATGGTTGTATACAATTCAATTAGACAGGTAGAGCGGCTTTCTCTTTCATTTATAATCTGTTTGTGCTAACATTCCTTAGTTCCCATTGTTGCATCTTTATTATCCAGAATATACAAATAGAAACATAATTTGAAGTTTTCTGAGCTTGCTCTTTCTTTCTGCATTGTGGTAGATACTGTTTCATAACAAGAGGTTCCTGGAGGATCTGCTCCAGGAATAGAGGTGAGACTGTCCTGCAGTTTTTCATTATTTTGTTTTCTTTTGAAAATGGGGGTTATGTTTCCTCTTTTGCAGTCAGTGGGATCTTCGCACCAGACTACCACAACTTATCAAATTGGAGGTGAGCCTTGCATATTAACTGGCTTTCTTGAGCTGCTTTTTCCCCCAGGGCTCTACCTCATGGTACTCTATGAAACAGATCCCCAAAGAGGACCAGATGAATACCAGGGTACTGAGCTTGTTGCATGCTGTCCTTGCTGTCCTAAGGAAATTAAACTCCACCATTTCATGGTCACAGCAAAGGCTGCCCTTGAGCTTCACATTCCTATCAGCCCCTCTTCTTGGAGAGAATAAGGTCCTGCATAAAACTTTTCCTTATTGTCTCCTCTATCTTTCTGGGAATGAGGTTATCATGAACACCTTCTGGGAACCTCCTGGATTGCTTATGTTTGGCTGTCTTGTCCCTTCTACAGATGTCAAGGTGGTCAAAGTTTCCCATGAGGACAAAGTTGTGAGAATTAGTCCACTTCTATAAGTTTATGGAGGGCATCATCCACTCAGTCTTCCTAGTCGGGTGGCCTGTAGTAGACCTTCACTATAATGTCACCTGATCCTGGCCATGAGTTCTCTGTTGTCCCTTCTATCCCCAGAGAGACATCCACACACTCCAGTGGTCACTGACATGGAGGGCAACATGTTCTCCTCATCTCCCCTCTATGTCCTTCCTAAAGAGGATGTTTCCTTCTATCCCAACACTCCAGTCACAGAAACCATCCCAGCACGTCTCTGTGATGCCAATAAAATCACAGCCCTGCAGCTGTGCACACCTTTCTAACTTCTTTTGTTCTCTATATTAAAAAAAAAAATTTGTCTGATATTAATTCTTTGTGCTGCAGCTTGAATTTTGTAATAGATGGCATACTTTTTTTGTCCTTGGACACTGTTATCAAATTAAATCAACTTACCTACTAGTTACTAGGAAGGACAAAATTCTCAGCTACTTCCAACTTCTGAGCTGACTGTACAGTAGTAACTATGTATGGAACTGGATATCTTTAAGCAATCAGTTCATACCACCAATTGAAAATGACATAAAATAGATTAGAAGCTAGCAAAAGATGTGCTGACCTTTTAGTAGGTGAAACACCAATGCAGTTCTGCCTATTACACAGATCTGTAGTGATGTATTTCAAAAAATGTTTTTGGAAATGCCAAGCATTCAATCATTACTGCATCAGGCTTTTTCAGGAGAGTCAACAGCATGTGTAGAAAAATAACCAGAGAAATTAACTTTCTTAATATATCTATCTAATTCTTTTTTTTATTTGAATTTTACTTTCTGTAGCTCCCAACCTCTGTTTATAGTTTTACCTTCTTAATACACTTCCTCTGTGTAGACTATGCTTTATCAAAGGAAACATCTCCCAGCCATGTGACTTACAACATTCAAATTTTCCTTTTGCTCTCACCAAAGACATTTCTTCACACAGATTTCCCACAATATTGCTGTGCTGGCTTTGAGTTAATTTTCTTCAGAGTGGCTGGTACAGGGATATGTTTTGGATTTGTGCTGAACACAGTGATGATAATGCAGGGATCTTTTTTTACTGCTGAGCAGGGCTTATGCAGAAGCAAGGCCTTTTCTGCTTATTGTGCTGCCAGGCTGGTGAGGAATTTGGGGCTGCATGGGAGGATGGGAGGAGACACAGCCAGGACAGGTGATCCCAACTGACCAAAGGAATATTCCAGACCATAAATTGGTCAGAAGAAGGAAAGGGGAGATGTTTAGGGTGATGGTGTTAGTCTTCTCAAGTAATTGTTACATGTGATGGGGTCCTGCTGTCCTGGAGATCATTGAACACCTGCCTGCCCATGGGAAAGAATGAATTAATTCCTTGGTTTGTTTTGTTCACATACATGGCTTTTGATTTCACTATTAAACTGTATCTATCTCAACCTACAAATGTTCTACCTTTTTCCCTTCCTATTCTCTGTTCAGTTGGGCTGGTGGGGGAGTAAGATAGTGGCTGTGTGGAACTTCATGGCTGGCTGGGTTTAAACTATGGCAACTGCAGAAATGTGATTAATTATTTTGTTTTTATCCATCTTCTGCTTTAAAACCTTCTTAACTAGCATATAAATACAAATATTGGATCATCTTTTCAGCATACTGTATGTCTTCCCAGACATTTCAGATCCAGAACTTTACATATCACTAAAGACAGTTTGATTGGTTACATTTGACGTTGCACATTCTCCTTATTTTCACTTTCTTCCAAATAAGATTGTAAAGGTAGCAATCCTACAATATTGAATAATATACTTTTTTATTTTTTGAGCTTGTCTGTATTTGCAATTTTATTGCTGTTCCAGAAGATTTCAGATGTAGTTGTGGATTTGTTTTCAGTTTCTGAGCAAAATTATAGGAGTAAAATGAAATGACTGTTTTAAGATTGCTATGATTAGAACTTTGAGCTCCAGGGATGGCTTAACAACTGAGAAGTTACCAGGCAATTTAATTTCGACAGAGATATCATACAAATAGGAAGGAACCATAATGAATAAATGTACCAAGTAAAGCCTACACATTTATCCTTCAAACATCTAGAACACAATGTTTTTTATATAATTTCCAGTGCTGCTAGGATGATAGCAAATGTAGTATTACACTACAATACTTTTTTGGAAATATTACAACAAAATCACATATTTTTGAAGGTGTGTGACCAAAAATCTACACTGGACAGGTACAGGAAGGAAACTATAACTGTTTAGTAATAGTCTTAAATTTTATTCAGAATGATTTTAAAAATAAAGCAAAATAGCTATCCTGACTAATCTTGTCCTACCAAGTGACATTTTAGGCAAAAGAAAAATCAAGAAGCATTTTATTGGAAATGTGTTGATTTTTACTAAAATTTAAGATCTTTTGGAGTGGTTCTTGTCAAGTGCTCTTCATTTGGAATGAAGATTTAGTGATGAATGGTTCTGTTTAAGTTCATACAATTGCCTCCTTTTCCATCTTCAACCCTCCCAATGTTTAGTGGACTATAGAATGTCTCAGAATTAGAAATTTAATCAACTGAAATGTTTCTTTACAATGGCAGGTATATGGCATTTACACATGATCTCATTTTGCCTCATATTTTATCCAGAAGAAATTTCAGTGGGAGAGAAAAAGAATCTAAAAAACATTCACAGGGCCAGAAATGTGTTTCTGCCCATTTAAAATACAGTTTAAAACCAAATTTCAACAGTATTTCTTTCAAATGTGACAGAAGCAAGATCAGTTACCTCATGAAATGATTACTCCTCCTGTTTTAAACATGCCCTTCTCCAGAAAACATATCTAATGTACATGAAGCAGAGAAATTGGTGTTCATGCAGTAATATTGTTGGCTTGGTACAAATATTTCTCTTTCATAACTCTGTATCTTTGTCCTGTTTGTTAGCAAAATACCTTAAATCTTGGAGTAGAAACTTTAAATTCACAGGACTTGGACTCAAAATTGCAGTCTGTCATTGACCTACTTGAGATGAAGTTTCTTATCATTCTATTCTCATTGTAACAGGCATTAGTGCTTTTAATAGTAGTAAAAAAATAGGAACTATAAATGTATGTATCCAAATTATTGATATAGTCTCAGATGCCAATAATTTTCTAAACACTACTGAAATGTGTTTCAAAGATCAGATGAAACTGTAGTTGATTTAGATAGGTTTTCTATCTTCCATTACTAGTAGCATAAAAATATAGGTACTCTGAATGATGGGAAAATGAGGTGGTACATTATGAAAAAAGACTTTTCCTGCTGAAATGTGTCCCTTTTTACACTACAGAAGAGATTACAGGTCTTTTTGCAACATGTGACAAGGACCTTTCATCACAAAAATATTATGTAATTTTATTATGTGCAATTTTATTGTGTTATTTGCTCAAAGTTTTGAAGTAATCCATAACAACTACTATTAAAAGTAATAATAAAAGCAAAAAAACCTGACATTATCTGGTAGGTACATACATTTATGAGCATGCATTTGGTGGCTGCTAATATTTTTCAACTTAGAGCTCCTGGATATTGTGAGAAGATATTTTTTTTTTTTATGAGATATACAAAATCATGCTGTTGCTTCCATTGAGAATGCCTTCAGCGTGGTGTTTATGAGAAGAACTTTACAAGGATCAATGTCTATGTACAGTGTGATGCCAGTTTTTCCTGAGACATGAAAGGAGCACAAAACCCAGCCATAATGGTTTCCAGTTATATAAGAATAATTTGCAAAGATGGACCTTGGTTCTCAACCAGCAGGTTGAGGAAGATGTGTTGTGATGGAAGATTCCATCCCACCTGGAATACTGCATCCTGCTTCGGAGCCCCCAACACAGGAAGGACATGGACCTGTTGGAGCAGGTCCAGAGGAGGCCCAGGAAGATGATCAGAGGGCTGGAACACCTCTCCTATGAGGAAAGACAGAGGTTGTTGGAGTTGTTCAGCCTGGAGGAGAGAAGGCTCAGAGATTTTAAAGCACCTTCCAGTACAATGAAAGGGAACCTACAAGAAATCTGGAGATCAACATTTTAGAAGGGCAGGTAGAGATAGGAAAAGGTGTGATGGTTATGAACACAAAGAAGGCAGATATTAGATTAGATATTAAGAAGAGATTCTATATTGTGAGGATAGCGAGGCACTAGAACAGGATGCTCAGAAAAGTTCTGGATCCCCCATCCCTGGTCAGGGCCAGGTTAGATGGGTCATTTTTGCAACCTGGTCAAGTGGAACATGTCCCTGCCCACTGCAAGGGGTTTGGAACTGGATTGTCTTTAAGACCCTCTCCAACCTGAACCATTCTATGAATCTGTGATTCTGTGTTGCACTTAAAAATCTGTAAGTAATTTTCCTTGTTGAGTCAGGTGCAAGGTTGATCCTCAAAAAGGAATATACTGGGAAATTATAGTGTGTTGACCCTGGCCAGATGCCAGTTACCTACAAAATCTGCTTACTCACTCCCTTCTACAGCAGGAAGGAGGAAAAATACAAACAGAGGAGCAAAAACAATGGGTTGAGATGGACCCATGGTTGAAGGACCAAGAGAGAGATCCTTCATTACCATCAAGGGCAGAACAGGCTCAACTTAGAGCTATAAAGTGAATTTATTACTAATAAAATCAGAGAAGGATAATGAGAAGTAAAATAAACCTTTAAAAACACCCTCACCTCATCCCTCCCTCCTTCCAGCACTGTGGTGTTCCTCCCACAGAAGACAGGTCTCTGTGAACCTCTCCAACATGGGTCCATCTCAGAGCAGCAGCTCCCTGTGAGCTGCTGCAGCGTGAGTCCCTCCCATGGGGAACAGCCCTCCCCAGACTGCTCAGTGTGGGTCACTCCTCCATGGGGTGCATCCTCCAAGGACAGGCTGCTCCAGTCTGGGAGCAGGGCCCTTTTCTCCACAGGTCTCCCACAGGGTTCCAGCCTCCCCTCAAGCACTCGCCCACTCCGGTGTGGGCTCCTCCTCCCCGGGCTGTGGTGGATCTCTGCATCTCCCATGGACCCCCATGGGCTGCAGGGGCACGGCTGCCTCACCATGGGCTGCACCACGGGCTGCAGAGGAATCCCAGCTCTGGCACCTGGAGCATCTCCTCCCCCTCCTTCTCCACTGAATTTGGTGTTTGTGTGTTCTTCTCAAATATTTTCACTCCTCTCTTCTCTGGATGTAATTATAACGGCCCAACAACTTTTGTTTTGATTTCTTCTGAAATACATCTCACAGAGGTGTTACAACAATCTGTAATTGACCCAGCTTTGGTCAGCAGCATGCCCATCTTTGGAGCCATCAGAGATTGGTTCTGCCAGATATGGTGGAAGCTTCTGGCAGCTTCTCAGAGAAGCCACCTCTGGGGCCCAACCTGCTACCAAAAACCAAGCTATGTAAACCAAATAAAGTAATGTTGCTTTTTATTATTTTTTTAAATTCCTCTTAGAATCACGCACCAAAAAAAAATTATTCATTATCAAAGTTCTTTTGGGACTGTCTCAGTGTAAAATCCCACTATTTTAATAACTGCTGATGGAGTTAAAAAAACAAGTATTGAATTATTCTTCCTTCATTCACTAAAGTCACACTGCTTTTGTATTTTTTATTACTATGTTTTCTGTTTCTAGAATCTGTCAATTTATTCACTCATTGAGATACAAATAGGGAGAATTTAAAAAATGAGAGCATGAAATATTAATGCAGACCTTCATGTTAGCATACAAATCTACTGCCATACGGTTGTATGTTTGGGACACATTGAATAATCTAATTTTGTACCTTTGAGTGCCTTTTGCACTGTCTGCTGGAAACTCATGCGTTAGAGTGAGGAAACTATTGTTGCTGTATTTTGCTCCAAAGAAAGTATGATGTAGTTTTAAAAAAGGAAGAAAAAACTAATAATTAGGTAAAAAGAAAGTAATATAATTTAAATTTTATGTGACCTGAGTTAAAAAGAACATGATTATTCTGATACTTAGACTCTATTTTCCCTCCCTTCAGTATTTCATTCCATTCACAACAATGCTCAATTTTGACAGAACTTGATGCTGTAAGTAAAAGTATTAATTTCTGTTTGGAAAACTTAAGGAGATTTCAAATTTTTGGAAAGGAAATTAGTAGAAAACAACAAAAAAAAAAACAAAAACAAAGCAAAACAAAAAGTTCTGATGCTAAGATGGAACAAGGCTTTAAAAATACAAGAAAGCTGAGTATTGTTTGTGATTAAATGAGATCACAATAAAAATAATAGAACTTTAGAAAAGCTAGAAAAGTCAAAAATTACTATTGAAAGAAATAAGAAAAGGAAGTTATAGAAAATCAAGCGGAAGATAAAAGGGAGTGGTCAAATTAGACTTAATCCAATCAAATCAAGTGGTCTGATCTGGAATCCAAGGCTTTTTACTGAAAGAAAATTGCCTGTAAATATATATGTTGTCATGTGTCATAGTTCAACCTCAGCCAGTGATAGCCACACACAGCAGGTCATTCACTCCACTGCCAGTGGGATGGAGACAGATGGAAAAGCAAAAGTGAGAAAAAGTGGGTTAAGACAAAGACAATCTAATTAATAAAAAAAGGAAGAAAATAAGGACAATAATAATGACAATAATAATGATAATATCAGTCAAGACAATAATACTTTAAAAAATAATCAGGTTAGAGTATATAAAACAAGTGATGCACAATGCAATCACTCACCACTCACCAGCTGATGCCCAGACAGTTCCTGAGCATCAGCTCCTGGCCAACTTTGCTGTCAGTTAGCAAAAACTAACACTGCATTATCAACATTATTCTCATCCTAAAATCATGGCACTATACCAGCTACGAGGAAGAAAATGAACTATTCCATCTGAAACTAGGACAGCATAAAACTAAGGATTATGCCAAGATTAAAGGTTTGATAGGAAAAGAAGATAAAGTATGGCCAAATGAAAAAGGGAATCAATGCAGTTTCCCTGAGAAGGGCAGAAAGGAATGATAATGAACTCCTACTTTTTTGTGTTGCATTTAAAAAGCTTAAGAAGGCCAGGATTATCATCAAGACACTAGTGAAAGATGGACTAACTCACTTCCAGGAAATGAAATGGAATGAAGGAATGCATGTAACAACTACCCAACTAGGTTTGAATGGTATAGGATTGTCAAAGACTAATCATATTGTAACATTTATTTGAGATGAGGTGAGAGGAGAAAAAACTGCATACAGTTTTGTTTTTTTATGAGTGCTTATTCTTTGCCAAGTGAAGTTACTACATTATACTCACCATAATATTTCCAGGAGCTACTGGGCTTCCTGAATTCCTGATTTCCATGGAACTGTACTGTGATCCCTTATCATGTCATTTTAACATACATGAATAATGTTTTTACATACCAATTTCTGTTACTCGAATAAAATCATATTCATGATGAATTGATAAATTCTGCAAGAACATAAAGTAAGGAGAAAGAAAAAAGTTGAGCTACTAAATATGACTTTCTTCCCTTCTCTCCCACTCAGACTCAGAGCTCACCTTTGATGGTCACCTGATTTTGCCAGCTTTCACTTATTCCTTTCTCTCTCCTGTGATTCCCATTTGATCTTGCTGTTGCTGGTATTCATACAAGAGAACTCAGATGTATATAATGTATCAGTACCTAACAATTTTATTCTACAATGAAAGTATCAGATTTTTCATTCTGGGTTAAAATAAAATTTGTTCTTTTTTTAAAAATCAAAATATTTTTTTGCCACTGTTACTTCAGACAAGATATTTTAAGTTACATGAAGGAAAAAAATCCATATACTGATGAGATTTCATAATTAAATAATTTCCTTCTAACTGACTGTATGCTTCTTAAAGAATATGCAGCTATACCTGAAGTATGTGTCAGGAATAAAGATGAAAATATAGTCATATGGTGTTACTACGCTTTAAAAAGAACAAGGAATTACTTGATTCTGATATGATCTCCATAACTTTTTATTTTCTTTTATTTTAATTAGCTGACTGCAGGAAGCTTATTCATGAAGAACTTTGAAATCAAAGGCCATAAATTGAGTTGGTTGCAAGATATGAATTATGAATTATTGAAGTAAGTTTTTTCTACAGGAGCATGAGAAAAACATACAAAAAAATTTCATTTGTATTCAGTATACGTGAAGCATTTAACACCCAATATATTTTTCAATTAAAAATAAGATTCCATTTTTTTTTTTAAAGAGTGATTAACAAAGGTCATTGGCAAAACATAGCAACCATGCTTTATTTTTCTCTGCTTTTGCAGAATGGCTGTTTCACTTATTGTTTATTTGGTGACTTTTCCTCAAACAGATAGACTAAGTTTTTTAATAAAGCAGTGTAAGAAAAGCTGGGAGATTCATAGAAGACCTCTGTGTTGAATGTGGATGAAATGGGTTAGAGTGATAATTCCAGCAGCAGCAAGTACCTACCAGAGAGATAGGGGCCACACATATCTTATTTGTGAGGGCTGTTAAATGAGGGCTGTATGAATGAAGAGTGTTTGTAATAGTCACCACTCGGTATATCACAAGGACATATGTTAACTGCTGGTTTCTCTTTGGCTCTGACTGGAACTATTGTAAGTTGCAGGTGGTCCAACTGAACAAAACCCTGCCTAAAAGAAAAAAAACATCAATTCTTTAATATCAGAAATTAAGGAAAACAAGTGAGTGTTTTTATTGTGGCTATTACAGGCATGACAGCTTGTTAGTTCACAGTCAAAGGTCGGATATTTTTTCATTTCATTCAATAGTCGGTGGGTGTTCTGCAAATATGTTGTTTGATTTTTGTCACAGCTGTGCATTACTTCATACCACTGTTGCTTCTGATGACTTTTGCATTGGCTTTGGTGGAGAAATTCAGGGCACAGGATATACATATTCATCAATGAAACTAGGTAGTTGTGAATTTGCAAGAGCAGATAAGTTTCCAGAGGCATATTAGGGTTATGAGCAAGTAAAAAAGAAAGCATAGGGAAAAAAACCAAGAGAAAACAGGGAAAATTTGAATATCTGTGAAGGAAATGTGTATCAGAGCAAGGAGATTGTCCAGTACACTTATGAAATTAGGCACAAAGAACTGTCACTAACATTTTGCTCTCTTCAGGCAGGGAAGAGCGTCTATGTTTGGCTTAAGTAATCAAAAAGATTCAACTCCAGAAGACCTGCTGTTATTCTCTTGATTTTGTGCCAAATAAGGCAAGAAACACCACAAGAACTTCAATCTGGCAGCATCACAGAGTCAGTCAATTAGATGGTCTGCACCTAAACGGCTTTGGCTCATAAGACCTAAGAATGGCCGATCAGGTCTAGTATAAAATGGGTTATAATAGACAGGAGATAACAGACAAAGCACCTTAAACAGTGTTACTTACAGCACAGTATGGAACGAAAAACTACTAGTAGATTACATAAAGCAGTGCATGACATTAGGGTACCTTTATTAAAGCTAGCAAGGAAATAGTATAGATTAGGAGTCAATGTAACCAAAATGACAATAGTGTACACAGAGTCCTTTCACCCAGCCCTCAAAGGAGTAACCAAAAAGCAGGCATTTTAAACTTTGGGGAGAAACCTCCATACATCTCCAGGGAATGTGCAGAAAATTTCTGCTTTGTGAAAGTTTGGTGTAGCTTTTTTAGTTTGTAAAGTGAAGTGTCTGTCAATCAGAAATTCCAGCTTATCT